>NC_063441.1:19642177-20001772 GCF_020379485.1 Brassica napus
ACATGAATACTCATAAGCCACATGAGAAAGTCGCTACGAGTTCTACACCTTTCGTAATCCCTGGTCTCCCAGGGGGCATAGTAATGACAGCAGAGCAAGCCAATGTCGCCGCCGACGATGAAACTCCAATGGGAAAGATTATGAAAGAGATTGGAGAATCAGAGTCAACTAGCTTCGGTGTTTTGGTGAATAGCTTTTACGAGTTGGAATCGGCTTATGCTGATTTTTACTCTAAGAATGTGGCTAAAAGAGCTTGGCACATTGGTCCGCTTTCGCTGTGCAATAGAAGAGGACAAAAGACGAACAACATTCATGAGGAGGAGGAATGCCTCAAATGGCTAGAGTCTAAGACACCTGGTTCTGTAATTTACGTTTCGTTTGGCAGCGGAAATAACTTCACCAACGAGCAGATGCTTGAGATCGCTGCCGGTCTTGAAGGCTCTGGACAAAGTTTCGTCTGGGTGGTTGGTAAAAATAATGAAAACCAAGGCAATGAAATTCATCTTTACTCATTATGCATATTCATCCCTACGGGCGGGTGAGTTTACACTAAAACTATTTTTATATTAAAATATAATATTTTATAAATCATTTAAAATTTTACTTTATATTGAAAATAGTAAATATATTATTTTTTTATTATAATGATTTGTATTTTTCTATTTTATTTTTATTTCAATTTGATATAGTTGAAGAAAATCTAAAGTAAAAATAACTAATATTTTTTTTTTATTTCTAAGAGTATCATATTTTAATATTATTACATTTACTAATTTTTTCACAGTAATAAATTAATACACCAACCTCCAAGATAAATCAATGTAGTCCAAACAGTGTATTTCAAGATAAATTAATACACCACTAATTTTAATATTTATAGTTGATCACAGTAATAAATTATTAGATTTAAATGTGAAGTGGTAGATTGCACTGTTTGATGCTTGCCTTCTATCCTTCTTGAAATATGTTTTGATAGCAAGATTGCCCTTCTCATTCCACGTGCATTTTTTTTGGACTACATTGATTCAAATTTATAATGTGTTTAAATAATCAGTAACTATTGAATATAGATTAAAAATGTTTATATTTGGAATTTATATACCGTGTAACACGCATATATCGCAGCCACCTACGAAGCGAACAATTGTTTTTAAAATCACAATTATTAAAATATATGTATAAACTTTACAATAAATAATACATATATGAATCGAAAGATAGTGGTGAAATATATTTTTCTTAATTTTTTTTAAAATATAGATATATATATATATATTAATATTTACTAATGAGTATATATTTATATTTATTTATATATAAGTTTTTAATTTTGTGAGAGATAGTTGGATAAGGACTCACAGTCATAGAATTTTGGTGCGAAATTTTGTTGCTCAAATCTCATGGATGGGCGAGCTGTCCGAGAAAAAGGTTAGTAGTTTAATTGAATGGTAATTATAGGACCAAGTAGTACGAAAACATCTTGTTATTATATTTCATTTTTAAGCACGAAATTATTGACAAATATGCCTTTTACAAAAAAAAAAAAAATTATAGACAAATATGTGGTTAATAATTTAACATTGCTCGGCTCAGTCCATAAAAAAAGTAGGTGTATACCTTTAGTTTTATTCCGTATTCCTAAAGGCCGGCCACGCTTACGTGTCACCGTGTTGCCACTTGATGACTCTTATATTGGAAGACGAATATTTTGTTATAGTTAAGCAGAATAATGATGCAAAAGCATGACATATATGATTTAATAATGGTAATGCAACTGTACAATTGATAAATCCATTTATGTGTATGTATAACGAATGCAGGAAGAAGATCGAGCAATTAACTTGCTGGCTTGAAAAAAATTTTCTTATAAAAACATGCCGTCTCCTCGGGGAAATATTTAATTTAGCTTTGACCTACTGAGAGCTAAACTTCGGACATGTGCATCGGGAGCTTTTAGCAGTTTCTTAAGGGGAGGGGGGAAGACCACAAAAACATAAAAATCGGTAACCAAAAGCGCCAGTTAAGGATCAATGTTTGAGTGATCCTTGTTTCTTTTCTGTTAAAAAGTAATGACAGATCATGAAAGCTGGATCGTTGTTGTTTGCTTTTTCTCCTTTACGTGTTGTGTCTTTAAGGATGATCACTATCATCATGAGACCAATTATTTTATTGGAATAATTTTCGTTCATTCTTTAAAAAGAAAATGTGAGTTCACATTCTTTTTAAAGAAAATGTAATTTTCGTTCATTTGCGTTCATTCTTTAAAAAGAAAATGTTTGTACTTCATGTTGGGATCTTGTCTGAGAGAAGAAAAAGCTACAGAGAATGTAAGATCTGACATATGAACTGTTTCTACACAAGTTCTGCCTCAGTAACACAGAGATCAATCATTATACAATCTGATTATTCATGCATAAAAGAATCAAATTTATGGCCTTTCAGGATCCGAGAATGACTACTAAGTACTAACCTAGGAAGGTTTTAGTTTATTTGTTACCACTGGTTAGCCGATGTTTCCCGGTACTTCTCATCATCATTGCCCTGAGGCAACTGCTTCGGTTAGTAACTTTTGCCCGGTTACTTAACAGTCTCTCGGATATTCTATCTTTAGCGGTTGTTTTCTTACGCCGTGCCAAGGAAAAGGTTTGCTTCTTGTTTTTCCTTTCAGCAAAAACTCTATTGAACTCCTCGTCGATAAATTGAGGCTAAAGCAGCATCACGCAGAACTGAAAACTTATGTTCCTTAACCTTAGCATGCTTTGCTCGCTTTGCTATTTTCTTCAACTCTTCTCTGTCTTTCTCCCTGATATTCTTCAGAGCTTGTTTCGCTTTTTGCCTAGCTAACTGATTGGGATCAGAATCTGAAACTGTTCCATCCATAGGCGTGTCATCCTCCTGGCTGATCCTTGTAGTTGAGGAGGAGGTTTGGTTTTGACTCTCTTCTAACGAAGATTCCTTGATTATGGGGTTTTCTTCATCATCCCGAGGTACAATGGGTCCATGAAACGGGCAGGCTCGTAGGTCTCTTCTCTGGCAAAGACCACCTTTCTTCAGAGGAGCATGGCATGGAGGTATCTCTGTTCTCTCTTCTCTATAGACACTTGCCTGAAGATTCAGTGCTGCTATTTTATCTGCTGGAATTACAGCGTCTTGATCCACCCTGCCCCAGTGGCTCTCGACCTCTATGCCTCGGTGGTTAGCTCGAAGCCTCGAATTAACTTCCGTAGTTGAGTCCCAATTACTCAGCTGTGATCCCCAATTCATCACAGGCGCTTCAGAAATTAGCTTATCCCTAAGAGGGTCACCACTTCTTCTAACCTGGACGCCTTGTTGGAGAGATTCTAGTGTAGACCTATTTGCTTCACTTGATGAACCCTCACCGTTTTGAACTCTCGGCAAAGGAGCCACCTTTTTTACTGGATCAGATCCAACCTTACCATCATCTTCCTCCCAGATATCTTCTTCATCTTCTTCTTTCTCCCAAAGTCAATCATTCTCGAGATTGTAAAACCAGCTTGCTCACATTTCTTCTCAGTTGCTAATATGCTATTCCTAATATCAATCAACTCTTTCAACATGGAATCTCTGGTGTTATCACTTACATCAACCCTGATGAGAAGTGAGATCCCATCTTGAACCGAGACCAAATGCTTTTTCATCAGAAGCTTGCCCTGTTCCCTCAACACATCATTAAGTAATATTCTATCGTTTCACCGGCGATCCGGAACGGCGGAGAAGGTAAGTTTTAGTTGTCGAAGAGAAGAAAAACAAAACGACGTTCCCAGTGTTTGGAGATACGATTTTGTACATTTATTGGGCCAATCAATGGGCTTTATACAAAGCTCGAAAAACTCAACTCTTTTTGTCGCCAATTTTGAGTAGTACGTAGAATTCAAGCTGACATGACAAAATGATTGGCCAAGAATATTTCATCTGACGTGGCACCTCTTAGAAGCTCCAAAAATAGCTTCTTTTATATAGTAGGATTCATTCCTATAACAAAATCAGTAAATAGATATAGTACGTTATAATTAAATATAACGTACTATATCTTTTTTTTTTTTGAGTTTCAAAAAAAAAAAAGGTATAGTATGTTATATTTAATTTTATCGGCAAATGTCGAAATGCCTTAAAAATCATGAAACTGAGTTGGTGTTGACATGGTTGGGACAGGTGAAAAAGAAGAGTGGTTGCCTGAAGGATATGAGGAAAGGATGAAAGGGAAAGGGCTGATAATACGCGGATGGGCCCCACAAGTGCTTATACTTGATCACAAAGCAGTTGGAGGGTTTTTGACGCATTGCGGATGGAACTCGGCTATAGAAGGCATTGCTGCGGGGCTGCCAATGGTGACGTGGCCCAAAGGAGCAGAACAGTTCTACAACGAGAAGCTACTGACAAAAGTGTTGGGAATAGGAGTGAATGTAGGAGCTACAGAGTTGGTGAAAAAAGGAAGGTTGATTAGTAGAGAAGAAGTAGACAAGGCTGTAAGGGAAGTGATGATGTCTGGAGAAGAGGCAGAGGAAAGGCGGATACGAGCTAAGAAACTAGGCGAGATGGCCAAAGTCGCTGTTGGGGAAGGAGGGTCTTCTTATGGTGATTTGAACAGGCTCATGGAAGAGCTTAACAGTAGAAAGTAGAAGGAAGACAAAACATGCTTTATTTATTATGTTGTGTGATAATCTTCGTCATTTGATTACTTTCTTTTGAAGTTTCCACTTAGACTTTGTGATCTTGTTTGTGAAATTGTGATAGTTCTGATCCCAGAGTGATGAGAATTATGGTGTTTGATCTTTACTTGTTCTGTTTGGGAACTAAGAAGTTGTGTAATGATGTCTCAACCTGTTTGTATTCGTATAGAAATCTCGAAACTTTAGGATTTTGATTGAAAGATCAACCTCGCAAATGGCAAATAACGCGGCTGCTTGTGCTGAGAGAGCTACAAACGAGATGCTGATTGGTCCTGATTGGGCTATCAACATTGAATTGTGTGACATTATCAACTTGGATCCTAGGTAACATCGTTTGATGTGTTCTTACTCTCAGAAACAAACTTAAAGTTCTTCATCATCATTTGTTGACCTTGTTTTGTTTATGTAGTCAAGCAAAAGAAGCAGTGAAGGTGCATTGTTTCTTGTTATACATATTGAGTTTATGGTGCATTGTTTCTTGTTATATATATACTCTTATCTTCATCAACATGTTGTGGTTTCCTAAAGATAGAACACTCAACCACAGACTTAGCTGGTTACAGTATGTATTTGACACAGGCTATCGAATGGATGAAGAGGAACGTGATTCCAAGATTTTGCAAATCCAGTTTTCAAGAAACCCAGGTCCAAGACCAGGGCAACGTGGAGGAAGGAGGTGATGAGTTGAGCATACTTTTAAGGCAAATCAACCAAAATTGTAACTTATTGTTTTCTCTAGAGCCTAATATTCAGATCCTTAGTAGCACTCTCACTTAAAAACTATAGAGATGTATGGATAGACACAAAAGTCCAGGAGTTGAGTTTATTGGAATCTAAACTTAGACACTGTAAATAAGTACTGATGGTCGAAGAATATCTCAATGCATACATGTTTTCATTATTGTCTTGATACTTTGGTTTTTAACTGTTTAGGTGGACAAAAGAGGTGAGAAGATATACAGAAATGATATTATTTTTTCATTGAAAAAAAAGACTTGAACGTGATTGTGACAAGGGCTTGAGTAATAGATATCAGCGACCAGCTGCAACGTGCATGCTTGCTACATTCTTGATGCTGTCATAGCCAGTGCTACTTGTATCTCCTTGCTCTGATAAGATTCCAACGCCGACCAAGTTCTCAGTCACCTCCCCCGGATACTGATCCGACCACTGATGTTTGGCTTTTGTGACTGTCAAGCCCTCAAGCTTCGCAGCTACTTCCTTCATCAGTGGCCTTTCCTCTCCCGTCACTCTTGTACACTCCATAGCAACTCTGACAGCTTCCTCTATCTCCCTCCAATTATTCTCGTTGATTACTTTCTCATCTATAACCTCGTGCAACCTGTTCTCTTTCATGGCAGAAGCAATGTAATTCACCAGATGTTTTGACTGTTGTGGCCTTTCAAAGCACAATGCCTTTTGGCCAGTGAGAAGTTCCATGACAACTACCCCAAAGCTATAAACATCACTCTTTTCGTTTAGCAGTCCTGTATGGTAATATTCTGGGTCTAAGTAGCCTATAGTACCTTGCACCATTGTTGTGAGCTGCTCTTTATCCATCGGTATAAGTCTTGAAGCACCAAAGTCAGCTACCTTTGCAGTTAAGTTCTCATCCAGGAGAATGTTAGCAGTCTTGACGTCTCGGTGGATGATTGGAATAGAAGCAGAAGAGTGCAGATATGCCAGAGTTCCAGCAATTTCCACTGCTATTCTCAGGCGTTGTTCCCATGTTAGAGAAGGACCAAACAAGGAACCATGCAAGTGATCGAAAAGGGTGCCGCTGTTAATAAACTCATAGACAAGCAAGGGAACTTCTGTCTCCAGACAACATCCTAGGAGCTTGACCACGTTCCTGTGGTTGATTTGTGAAAGTACTAGCACTTCGTTGATGAACTGCTCTACTTGGCTGTTGTCTCCAAGCCGAGCCTTCTTTATAGCAACTATGGAGTTGTCTGGTAATATCCCTTTGTAGACAGTTCCTTGTCCTCCCTGGCCTAGGATTCTGCTCTCATCGTAACCATTGGTTGATGTCTTCATGCCTTCTTCAGTAAAGATTTTCACATTAGCATTTGGTGTCCCTGGTCCTGAGAGTCTCTGTACTAACATGCCGCCACCATTTTGTTGGAAGAATTTTTGTCGGAGCTCAGCTGTCTTCCGGCGCTTCATTCTCTGTTGTACACAGGTAATGAGAAGCAGGATGGACAAGAATCCAATGGTTGTTCCTGATCACATCACACATAGATGATTAGATCTTGGTAATAAGTGAGTGGAGCTATAAGAAGAGAGGGAAGCTTACCAAGAAGAATGGTAATAGTAGTATAAAAACGCCTAGAACTCTATTGGTGATTGTCATTAAATGCATGTTTAAAGTTACCGGTTCAAATTCTTGTGTACACATTTTTGAATTTTTTTCCAAAAGTAATAGTTCCTGGGTTAAAAGATTTTATATGCTTGAAGGTCTAAAAATATTCAGGCTCGGCCCTGTCCTAACTATAAACATCACAGACACACAGAGATGATTACATCTGAGAAACATAAAATGGTGAGGGAAGCTTACCAAGAAGAATAGTAGCCCATCCAAAGTCTTTACGCTTGCAAATCATAGTGGTTGTATCTAAGCGGTAACCAGATTGGCACTTACAATCGAAGCCTCCAACCTTGTTTCTACAGGTGCTGGGATCCGAACAGTTATGTTTGTGGATAGTACTAGTACACTCATTGATGTCTGGCACAAGGAAAAAGAGCATAAGTTGCCAAAACGAGATGTATCACGAAAGCAATTTACTCTCGAAAGAAGAAGATAAAAGCAATTTGAAGTGTACCTTGGCAACCATGTTCATTTGAAAGGTAAGGATTGCCTTCAAAACCTTCTAAACATTTGCAGTTATACCCTTTTCCACGAGTAGAATCGAAACATATGCTGTTATTCATACTGCATATGCTTCTGCTTCCAACTTGCTCGCATGGCTGGTTTCCAATAGACCAGTCCAGTACCAGAGGGAACTCAGTTACATTCCGCAGATTCATAAGATCCCCCAAACCATCGAAGTGGAAAGTACCATTTTCGGCAAGAAAGGCATATGTGCAAGGACTAAAGTCATACACAGAAGTCATGTTCTGCAAACGAGATGGGCTAGTTTCGAATGAATAGCTATCAAACGGGACAGAGACGTCTGTCTTGCAGCAACCTGCACCATTACAGTCTCCATTTACCGTCGATGGAGAGTTACATGTTGACACGCATCCAGTTGAGTAATTTTGCCTTCCAAAAGTGCTGAGAAGTGCTAAAGCGTTACAGCCTACTACATTGAACTTGTTTTTGTGGGAGAGAGATAAATTAGCCAGCGTGTAAGTGTAGTAAAGATTAGGACCAAAAGTTCCTAGGCTGTCGTAGCAAGCGTAGGAAATATTGTTCATGACGCGTAGCTCCCCGCTGTGAGAAATGTTGATGACTTCAAAGTTGCTTCCAAATAATAGCTTCTCTTTCTCGTTACAGGTGAGTTTGAAACTACGGTCGTCGGCATAGTAACAACCTTGAGAAATGCCAAAAGGGTACTCAATTGTGACGCGGCCACAACTAGTTTGGCAGTCCTTGCGAAGCTGCCCATTGACCGGCTGCGTATGTGCAAGGTAGAAGAAAACAGCCACCAAGATCAGATTCTGCACTTTCATCTTCTCCCTCTCTCTTTTTCTTTTTCTGTAAATGTGTTTCTCTTCCTCCAAACTCCAGTCTTGACTTGTTTTCATTGAACCAAGCTCTAGTGCTTTATTTAACTATAGACTAAGTCAATGTACCAACTCGTTTAGCATCCTAACGTCTTTGTTTCTGTCATTTAGTTTTGTAGGACACAAAGACCAAGACGTTGGTGATTACCAGAAATATTCATATGTATGGCTCCTGATTACAACACGTTCTCTATTAAAGCATGTCCATGGGTAAGAGACCTACCAAAATATCTCATAGGGATTATTATCTACATACATTTTACTCCAGCCCAAGTTATGGACAATGTTCCATCTGCTATTATCAGTAATGAGGGTGCTACACCCTCAGGAAATGATCCAACAATCATGACCCCTCACTCAACCAAGTTTATCCAAGAGCATGGTAATATGGAAAGTGATTTCCATATTAATGAGCAAATGGATGAATATGGAAGTGTGTCAAGAGGGGGTAGGCTGCTCAAGCGTACACAAAGGTACCAAGAGATGGAATGGCATACCGTTCGTGGACGAGGAAACCGAGGTCGTAAGGGTCGAGGTTCCTAATCAAGCGCACAAGAAACCTTTTAAGTTTGGTTAAACTAAAGAGTTGTTCTAACTCATTGGGTTTCTATAGCTCTTTCAATGCTTACTTTATGTACTAAACTTTTTCAAACTATGTGACTTAACAAATCACATCTTGTACTTTGTTTTTTAATTGAAAACCTTTTTACAAAAAAAAAAAAATTATTATCTACATACTTTGCTAAAAACTAGCATTGGGATTGCTCTTATACTATAATACGTTACAAGTTAATAACCTCTAAATTTACTATCTTATACCAATTACAAATTTATAATGAAGGAGATGCTCCGATCCTAGATCTCCATGATGTCTTTATGTATTTTCAGGTGATTAAAGAGCTTTTAACTTTATGATAATTATAAAAATAGTGTTCATACCATAACATTTAACATGGTATCATAATTCTTAAATTCTAACTCTAGTAGACTGAAGTTGCATAATTGACCTTATGAGTCAAGACGACCTTATCTTTATTCCACATGAGTCGTGCATGATTTATCGTTAGAGGAGAACGTCGAGACAGATAATTGGAGGGGCCGGACGTTAAAAGGCGAGGGAGGACCAGGATGATAAAGTGAAGTACTGTGTGACTGTGACATACCAGTGGACGGGCCGGACAATGAAAGAAACAGGGGAGATCAAAATGATGAAGTGAAGGCTCAACTGTTTGACTTTTCTTCAAAATGATGAAGTGAATGCTCTACTGTTTGACTCCACTTATGAGATGATGATCCCTAAATGTTTGAGCTTAATAAGAAAGGAAATGCTACGCCCGTTTAAGCCCTATTTAATATAAAAATATTGCAAACCATTCTCCTATTTTGAAAATTTTGTTTATACGGCCGTGGCCCGTGACAATGGCCGGAGCTTACCTTCCGCTCTCGACCCCAAATCACCCTTTTATCGTGATTTTAATCCTTTCTTTCTTTCTTTCTTTCTTGCTCGAGTTGTTTTGTAACCATAATGGTATTTCAGTGACATAAAATCACAACCATGAGTGACAAAACTCGAAGGTAGGATGTTTCGAAGGAGTTTTATTGATTAGAAGAGGAACTGTTTACAGAGTGTGAGAGAATAAGAGAAAACTAGTCTTTGCTTGTCTTAACCAGGCCGGGCTTGTCTTAACTAGTTTTTGCTTGTCTTAACCAGGCCTTGACTTTTCCCTACTATGAGTAATTAGTTCGAAGTTAAATAACTCTATTATTCTACTTCATCAGTTTATAGAAAAATATTTCATTGTTTGAAATAAATAAAATTATTTATAAAATCAATGTATTTTGTAATTATTAAATTAAAAATAAGTATAAATGCATTTGAAATTTAAAAATGACACTTTTATATAATAACTTTTTTCTTTCAAATTAACACTTTTTATTAAACAAAGAAAGTATCTTTTAGCGATTACAAATTATCAATGAAAGAAGTAGACAGCAATATTTATATGTAAGCAGAATATTTTTTTCCTAGATCTCCAAGATGTCTTTTTATGTGTTTAGATTCTAATTAGAGAGTTTTGACTTTATGATAGTTATTAGGGGTGTGTCCGTGCTAGTGTAGGATATATTTGTATTTGTTGTTGTGTGTGATTGATGATGTTGTTTCGTCGTAGTGTATTTTTTTGTTAACTTTGTGTGTAGTATCTTTTGTAAGTGTATTTTATTGGTGTTGCCAATGTATTATATACTAGTAGGTGACTGGTAGTTTGATACTAATGCATAAATGTTCTTCATTGTCTTGATACTCTGGTTTTTAACTGTTTAGGTGGACAAAAGAGGTGAGATGAAATACAGAAATGATATTATTTTTTCATAAAAAAGAGACTTAGACGTGATTTTGACAGAGCCTTGACTAATATATCTCAGCGACCAGCTTCCATGTGCATGCTTGCTACATTCTTGATGCTGTCATAGCCAGTGCTACTTGTATCACCTTGCGCTGATAAGATTCCAACACCGACCAAGTTCTCAGTCACCTCCACAGGATACTGATCTGACCACTGATGTTTGGTTTTCGTGACTCTCAATCCCTCAAGCTTTGCAGCTACTTCCGTCATCAGTGGCCTTTCCTCTCCCGTCACTCTTGTACACTCCATAGCAACTCTAACAGCTTCCTCGATCTCCTTCCAGTTATTCTCGTTGATTACTTTCTCGTCAATAACTTCGTGCAACCTATTCTCTTTCATGGCAGAAGCAATGTAATTCACCAGATGTTTTGACTGCAGCGGCCTTTCGAAGCACAATGCCTTTTGGCTTGATAGAAGTTCCATGAGAACTACCCCAAAACTATAGACATCACTCTTTTCATTAAGGAGCCCTGTGTTGTAGTATTCTGGGTCTAAGTAGCCAAGAGTGCCTTGGACCATGGTTGTGAGCTGCTCTTTATCCATCGGTATCAACCTTGAAGCACCAAAGTCGGCAACCTTTGCAGTCAAGTTCTCATCCAGGAGAATATTAGCAGTCTTGACGTCTCGGTGGATGATTGGAATAGAAGCAGAAGAGTGCAGATAAGCAAGAGTTCCAGCTATCTCCACGGCTATCCTCAGGCGTTGTTCCCATGTAAGAGAAGGACCAAACAAGGAACCGTGCAAGTGATCGAAAAGGGTGCCACTGTTAATGAACTCATAGACCAGCAAGGGAACTTCTGTCTCCAGACAGCAGCCCAAGAGCTTGACAACGTTCCTATGGTTGATTTGTGAAAGCACAAGCACTTCGTTGATAAACTGCTCTACTTGGCTGTTGTCTCCAAGCCGAGCTTTCTTTATTGCGACTATGGAGTTGTCAGGTAATATCCCTTTGTAGACAGTTCCTTGTCCTCCCTGCCCCAGGATTCTGCTCTCGTCGTAACCATTGGTTGATGTCTTCATGCTTTCTTCAGTAAAGATTTGAATATTAGCATTTGATCTCCCTGGTCCTGAGAGTCTCTGTATTAACATACCGCCACCATTTTGTTCGAAGAACTTTTGTCGGAGCGCAGTTGTCTTCCGGCGCTTCATTCTCTGTTGTACACAGCAAATGAGAAGCAGGATGGACAAAAAGCCGATGGTTGTTCCTGATCACATCACACATAGATGGTTAGAGTAAGTTTTTTTCCTTTTTCAGGAAAGAAAAAAGTGAGAGGAGCTATAAATGGTTCGTTCATGACTACACCAAGGCTATAAACATCATAGACACACAGAGATGATTACATCTGGGAAAGTATAAGTCCAGAGGGAATCTCACCAAGAAGAATAGTAGCCCATTCAAAGTCTTTACGCTTGCAAATCATAGTGGTGGCATCTAAGCGGTAACCAGATTGGCACTTACAATAGAATCCAGCTCCATCCTTGTTTCTACAGGTGCTGGGATCCGAACAGTTATGTTTATGGGTAGTACACTCGTCGATGTCTGACACAAGTAAAGAAATGCAAAAAAGAGATGTATCAAGAAAACAATTAACTCTCAAAAGAAGAAAGAAAACAAATTGAAGTGTACCTTGGCAACCGTGTTCATTTGAAAGATAAGGATTCCCCTCAAAGCCTTCTAAACATTTGCAGTTATACCCGGTTCCAAGAGAAGAATTGAAACATATGGTGTTCAGACCGCATATGCTTGTATTTCCAACTTCCTCGCATGTTTGGTTTCCAATAGACCAATCCAGTAACACAGGGAACTGGCTGACATTCCGTAGGTTCCAGAGATCTTCCAAAGCATTGAAATGAAAAGTACCAATCTCGGCGACGAAGGCGTATACGCAAGGATTAAAGTCAAACACAGAAGTCATGTCAGGAACACGAGACTGGAGAGTGTGGTATAAATAGCTACCCAACGGGACAGAGACGTCTGTCCTGCAGCAACCTTCACCATTACAGTCCTCATATTCCACCGGTAGGGAGTCACATGCTGACATGCATCCAGTTGAGTGATTTCGCTTTCCAAGAGTGTTCAGAACTGCTAAAGCGTTACAGCCTACTAAAGTGAACTTGTTGCTGCGAGAGAGAGATAAGTTACCCAGCGAGTATGGGTAGTAATCCTCATGACTCAAGTCTCCTGTGCTATTGTAGCAAGCGTAGGAAACATTATTCCAGACGCGTAGCTCCCCGCTGTGAGAAATGTTGATGACTTCCATGTCACCTTCAAATAATAGCTTCTCTTTCTCGTTACAGGTGAGATGGAAACTAGGGTCGTCAGCATAGTAACAACCTGGAGAAGTGCCAAAAGGGTACTCAATTGTGACGTTGCCACAACTAGTTTTGCAATCTTTACGAGGTTGCCCATTGACCAGCTGCGTATACGCAAGGTAGAAGAAAGTAGCCACCAAGATCAGACGCTGCACCTTCATCTTCGACCTCTCTCTAAATTTGTTTATCTTCCTCCAAACTCTAGTGTTGAGGTGTTCTCTCGACTGCCCAACCTCTATACTAGTATTATTTCACTATAGACTAAGTCAATGTACCAACTCATTTAGCATCACAAAGTCTTTGTTTTTGTCATTTAGTTTTGTAGGACACAAAGACCAAGACGTTGGTGATTACCAGGAATATTCATATGTATGATGGCTCTTGATCACAAGGCGTTCTCTATTATTGCACGTCCACTGCTAAGAGACCTACCAAAATATCTCGTAGGCAAAAATACTAATAGTTTAATATAACTCTACTATTACTTACAGTTTCAATGATTTAAAAAACTAATCATAGGTTGATACATATTGTAAAAGTATTTCTATTTTTCTCCTTTTTGGGTTTCTCAAATAAAACTTCATTTCTTTCTCTTCCTACTTTTTCTTCACTTTTTCCCTAGTTCTATTATTATCTACGTACTTAGACAAAAATACTAATAGTTTAATCTAATTGTATCACTAGTTAAATTTTAAACTATATATAAAAAATTAAACTAATCACATGTTGACACATATTCTAAAGTATTTTTCAAGTTGCCCCAATAAAAATTAATTTCCTTCTCTTTCAATTTTTCTTTTTTCTTTTTATCAAGAAAATTAAACTAATCACATGTTGGCACATATTCTAAAGTATTTTTCAAGTTGCCCCAATAAAAATTAATTTCTTTCTCTTCCTATTTTTTTCCTAGTTTTATTATTAATAGATACTTTGGTAACAACTAGCAATGAGATTGCTCTTATACTATAATACGTTGTTTTCTGTTGAAAGTTCTAGTGTTACTTTGCTAGTTGCCTTTTTCCTCATTATGGAAATATCACATGTAGATACTATGAGTAATTAACTCCAAGTTAAATAACTCTAATTACTATCTTATACCAATTACAAATTTATAATGAAGGCGATGCTCCGATCCTAAGATCTCCATGATGTCTTTATGTATATTCATGTGATTAGAGAGCTTTAACTCAATGATAATTATACAAACTAGATCTTTTTACCGCGCTACGTGCGGATTATCTGTTATAAATTTTCATTATTATTTTCATATTTAAAAATTCTTTGCATCATTTCTAAAAAATCGGAAATGTCTAAAGTAGTAAACAATTAATGATAATTGAGATTTTTTGCTATAACTCTTTGAATTAAAGAACTTAACTTTTGAACAAAAAAAAGAACTTAACTTTGTGCTTCTATTATATGTACACATCATATGATTTTAGCTAATTATTCATTTGAAGAATAGTTAGATAAATCTCATTTCCGATAAATATATGTGTTGTTGTAGTTTAAAATGTTATAAGAAATGGAGTCAAGTTTTTTTGTTTAGTATAGTTGTAGCAGTTTAGAATAGAACATAAAAAATTTCATGTATTGTCGATGAAGGGAAAACCATATGATGTGTGGTTGTAGTGCATAAAGTAGAAGCATAGAGTGAAATGTGAGGTTGTGAATATAAGCTCATATTATTGATTAAACCTTTAAAGTTGTTTTATTAATAATTAACATTGAATAATTTATGGCTTTTACTTTTTTAATCAATAATCTACTAATAATAGCAATCTCAATTAATTCCAAAGGTTGTGTGCTTTTATATAAATCTCATTTTTTGTTAAATGTTGTGTTTGTTCATTTAGGTGTCTTTTGATTAAATGTTGTATATCTTCAATAGTTTGTAATCTCAACTTTTTTTAAAGGTTGTGTTTGTTCATTAAGATATATTTTGATTTTTAATTAAATGTTGTATCTCTTCAACTTTGATTAAATTTTTTTAAAGAGGTGCCATTGTTATTTGAGAGAACGGGTTGGTTCAGGATGACAAAATATGTGTTTTCTTTAGAAAACGATGATGAAGAAAATGAATCTTATCCGTTAGATATTTAAAGCACGTGTTGGGGTTTGTATCACGTGTGCCCACCCTTCTAGCAACCCGGGGGGGGGGGGGGGGGGGGGGGGGGGGGGGGATTATACGTTGTTTTCTGTTGAAAATTGCAGTGTTACTTTGCTAGTTGGCTTTTTGCCCATTATGGAATATCACATTTAGATACTATTAGTAATTAATTCGAAGTTAAATAACTCTAATTACTATCTTATACCAATTACAAATTTATAATGAAGGAGATGCTCCGATTCTAGATCTCCATGATGTCTTTATGTATTTTCATGTGTTTAGAGTTGGATTAGATAGTTTTTACATAATATAGTTATTTATTAATAGTGTTTATTCCATAATATTTAACATGGTATCATAATCCTTTAGTTCTAATTCTAGTACTGGATCGGAGTTAAATCATTAACGTTACATTTCAAGACCTTATCTTTATAGTACTTTCACATGAGTCGTGGTGCATGATCTTATCTTTAGAGGAGAAGATCTAGACAAACAATTGGAGGGACCGGACAACGTTAAAGACGGGGTGACCAGCAGTGCCGGCTCCAACCCATGGCAATATGGGCAATTGCTATGGGTCCATAGGTTTTAAAAAAAATTTAGTGTTATTTTACTAATTAAAAAAATCTATTTTTGTTTTTTTAAATAACAATTAGTTGGTGAAATTATAACAAAAAGGTCTATAATTAACCAAACATAATTTAAATACAATAAGAACAAAAAATATTAGCTTGCACCATTCTCAATTTTCCATTAACAAAACC
Source organism: Brassica napus (assembly GCF_020379485.1). Lineage (NCBI taxonomy): Eukaryota > Viridiplantae > Streptophyta > Magnoliopsida > Brassicales > Brassicaceae > Brassica > Brassica napus. Next base: position 19,658,187 of record NC_063441.1, read on the forward strand.
TACTTTTCACATGTAAATCCATTTTTTATTTTTTTTCTTTGAATACCATAATTTTTTTTTGCTTTAATTTAAGGAGATGCCATAAATAAATGTTGAGAAAAAAACTCATAAAGGGTCTTTATTTTATCTTTCGCCTAAGGTCGTTAACTTTTTTTTAAGACGGTGCTGGTGACCAGGATGTTGAAGTGAAGTACTGTGTGTGTGTGACATACCCGTGGAGGGCCCAGACAACGTAAAGAGGGGGAGACCAAACTGATTAAGTGAAGTCTCTACTGTTTGACTTGACTTATGGGATGATGATCCATGACACTTTGGGCTTAGGAGAGGAAGTCCATGGCCCATTTAAGCCCAGCTGTTTGATAATAACTATTGCAAACTTTTTTTCACATCTTCAAAATTGTGTTACTTACTATAATAATAAAATCAAAATTGAAAGAAATAAAAAACACAAAAACTCAAAAATAATGAAAAATATTAGAAGTATTAAATAGAAATAATTTTTTTTGTTTTCAATATAAATTTTAGAAATTTTTATTTATAATTATTTTATAAGTATATTTAATAAAAAATTTAAGTAAATATTAATTTAAGAGTTCAAAAGTTTTTATTTTTAAACCGATAAAGTTGTTGAGCCAGCCCGGCTGCTGATGACAATAGCTGGATAGTATGACGAGCAACCTATCTCCCACACTCAGCACCCAAATCACCCTATTATCTCCATCCAAATCTTCAGCCTGGAGATTTTTGTAAGCCTACATATGAGCAAGTGTTCATATGAAAAAATATCAAGTTATTTTATGTGAGTTGAGCAGGAACATGAAGCAATACAACTGCACAAAGAAATCACATAGTCCCACTTCATGTGAAAATAACAGGTGATGGTCTCAATAACTCAGAACCCCTTAATATTTGGAATGAGAAGGAGAGAGAAACCCAAGCCTCAATTAATCCCAACTGTTTACTAAATGCTGTGAATCTTTTTTATTTTTTTGGAAAATTATATTATAGAGATTAAAAATGTCAAAAATCGATATATATAAATCATTATCGTTTGCGACCAGGAGCGGGATGATAAGTAAACCCTAGAAACAAACAGACACTAATAACAAACACTAAGGGGGCGACTGGTTTTCCCGTTACCACCCGCAAACGCAGCTTTTGCGGTTCGTAGCGGTTGTCGGCGGTTTGCAACAATCACTCAAATCGCTCTAAACCGTTTCAAACCGCTCCGAATCTCATAAATTCAAAAGCTGGCTCCAGCTAGCGTTTGCGGTTGCGGGCGGTACCGGGAGTGTAAATTTTTTTTCTTTTTTTTAAAACAATATATATACAAAAGTAAAAATAATTAATAAAAATTTTAAAATTAAAATTATGAAAGTATTAAAATATATCTATTATATTTTAATTAATATTATAAAATTTTATAATAAAAACAATTTCAATAAATTTTTAAAAATTAAAATTATAACTTTCTAAATATAAATTTTTATATTTATTATAATTTTATGATTTTTGATATTTTTATAATTATATTAAATGTGAATATTGTTAATTTATTATTTGACTGTTACCGTATTTGGTAGTTAACCAGTCATAAGTCACCCGCAAATGCACCAATTTTTAACCGCAGTACCAGTCGTACAAATCTCTTAAAACCGCTAGAAACCGCAACCGCCCGCATCCACAAACTCCCGCAACCGCAACCGCTGCGTTTGAACCAGTCAGACCCTAATAGAGCAGCGACAATGGCTGAAAGTATGAGCCTATCTCAAAAAATCAATCCCCGATCTCCCTACTATGTGGATCCAGATTATCAACCCGACGAAAACCTTCCTATGGTTATACTCAACCAAGCCGAAGACAACTACTTCATCTGGAAAACCCATTTCCTTGAGTTTCTCGAAAGCAAGAACAAAACAGGGTTCTGTCACGGTACTGTCTGGACGCCGGACCCTTCCTCAGGGCTATATCAACCATGGAAAGTGTGTGACGCGAGGGTCAAGACTTGGATGATGAACTCGGTGAGCGAAAACTTTCGAAACTATGTGCGTTTCGCTGAAACTGCGCATAAAGCATGGGAAGATCTCCGTGCGATATTCGTTCCGAACGTTGATCTAAGGATCTACCAGCTTCGTCAGAGAATCGCGACGCTGAGGCAAGATGGTGACTCCTTGCCGGGGTATTTTGGGAAACTGAGGAGAGTTTGGGAGGAGCTGTCGGAGTATGATCCTTTGGTGGAGTGTGCGTGCGGTGGTTGTAGGTGCGAGATCATGGTACGGGCCAAAGAGGCGAGGGAGAAGGAGCAGCTTACAGTGTTTGTGATGGGTTTGGACAAGGATCTAAGCTATGTGACAACGCATATCATGCACATAAAACCAAGTCCTTCGGTTGACCAAGCCTACGGTTTGGTTGCCCGAGCTGAATCCGACATGAAGAGCAGACGCTGAAGAACCTTGGAAGTAGGTAGCTGATCACCACATTTTTATCTGTTTTATTTTTTATGCTACTCTTCTTTAAATCGTGTTTCTTCCTTACTTGGTTTTGTACACCATAGTGGTATCTCAATGTCATATGTCTACGGGTTACATACAAGCTCAGTATGATTAAATATTCTCGAATTTTCATGTTTAATCTCTAGCTTTTATAATGTTTAAGAGGACAAAAGAGGAGATAACCAATAAGGAAATAACTTCATTTTTCACTAAAATAAAGAAGGAGATTAGATGTGATTTTTTTGAACACCACTTGATTTTATTAGAACTTCAACTTGTTTGAGTACAATACCTAGAGGGAATTATACATCCTCTTTAGTAGAAATCATAAACTCCAACAACATAAGACAACATAACATAAAAGGGATAAGATGACAGCGAAAACAAGACAAAGCTTGAATACATCAATGTAGCCTTCACAACAAAGTCAGACAACAGAGAGATAGTCACAACACTTGATGTTGAAGGACAGCCCTCGCCTACTAGACTTAGATGTGATTTTGATAAAAGTTTTGACTAATAAATATCAGCATCCAGCTTCGATGTGTAACCTTGCTACATTCTTGATGCTATCATAGCCAGTGGTACTACTACCCTCTTGTGCCGATATGATATTGAACACCGGCCAGGTGCTCAGTCTCCTCAGTGTACTGATCCGACGACTGATATTTGTCTTTTGCAACTCTCAAGCCCTCAAGCTCTGAAGCTACTTCCTTCATCTTTGGTCTTTCTTCTCCCATCAATCTTGTACACTCAACAGCAATTCTTGCAACTTCCTTGATCTCCCTCTGGTTATTATCGGTTAACACTTTCCCATCAATAACCTCGTACACCCTATTCTCTTTTGTGGCAGAAGCAAAGTAACTCACTATATGTTTTGACTGTTGTGGCCTCTCAAAGCACAATGCCTTTTGGCCTGAGAGCAGTTCCATGAGGACTACCCCAAAGCTATAGACATCACTCTTTTCATTCAATAACCCTGTGTTGTAGTATTCTGGGTCTAAGTAGCCCAGAGTTCCTTGTACCATGGTTGTGAGCTGCTCTTTATCCATCGGTATTAGTCTTGAAGCACCAAAGTCAGCTACCTTTGCAGTTAAGTTCTCATCCAAAAGAATATTAGCAGTCTTGACATCTCGGTGGATGATTGGAATAGAAGCAGAAGAGTGAAGATAAGCAAGAGTTCCAGCAATTTCCACGGCTATTCTCAAGCGATGTTCCCATGTAAGAGAAGGACCAACAAAGGAACCGTGCAAGTGATCAAAAAGGGTGCCACTGTTAATGAACTCATAGACAAGCAAGGGAACTTCAGTCTCTAGACAGCAGCCTAAAAGTTTGACTACGTTCCTATGGTTAATTTGTGAAAGAACTAGCACTTCGTTGATGAACTGCTCTACTTGGCTGCTGTCTCCAAGCCGCGCTTTTTTTATAGCAACAATGGAGTTGTCTGGTAGTATCCCTTTGTAGACAGTTCCTTGTCCTCCCTGGCCAAGGATTCTGCTTTCTTCGTAGCCATTAGTCGCCTCCTTCATGCTTTCTTCGGTAAAGATTTGTATATTAGCATTTGATGTCCCTGGCCCTGAGAGTCTCTGTATTAACATGCCGCCACCATTTTGTTCGAATAACTTTTGTCGGAACTCAGCTGTCTTCCTTTGCTTCATTCTCTGTTGTACACAGCTAAAGACAAGCAAGAGGGACAAGAAGCCGATGGTTGTTCCTAACACATCACACAGATGACTAGATTAAGTTTTTTTTTTTTGTTTTTTCAGTAAAACCTAATGAACATTTGCTTTGGTTCCAAAAGTTTTGAAATTTGTATACCATATCGTAAGGTTTTCAAATTGTAAAAAGATATATTAAGATTTAGTTCAATTCAAGATTTTTTTTTTTTTAAAATGTTTATATCCCTTTAACGCTCTATAAACATCAAAGACACACACATATGATTACATTAGGGAAACAATAAGTCCAGAGGGAAGCTTACCAAGAAAAATGGTAGCCCATTCAAAGTCTTTACGCTTGCAACTCATAGTGGTTGAATCTAAGCGGTAACCAGACTGGCACTTACAATAAAAGCCACCAATCTTGTTTCTACAGGTGCTGGGATCCGAACAGTTATGTTTATGGATAGTACTATTAGTAGTACACTCATTGATGTCTGGCACAAGTAAAGAACACGTTAGATGCGAAAAGAGGTGTATCAGGAAAACAATGAACCCTGAAGAGAAGAAAGAAAGAATTGTGAAGTGTACCTTGGCAGCCATGTTCATTTGGAAGGTAAGGATTCCCTTCAAAACCTTCTAAACATTTGCAGTTATACCCGGTTCCACGATTAGAATTGAAACATATGCTGTTATTCACACCGCATTCGCTTGTGTTTCCAACTTGCTCGCATGTCTGGTTTCCAATAGACCAATCCAGTACCAGAGGGAACTCTGTTACATTCCGTAGGTTCTTAAGATCTCCTAGAGCATCGAAGTGAAAAGTACCATTTTCGGCGAGAAAGGCATATGTGCAAGGATTATAAAAGTCGTACACAGAAGTCATGTTCTCCAAACGAGACGAGCGAGTTCCGAATGAATAGCTATCCAACGGGACGGAGACATCTATCCTGCAGCAACCTGTACCGTTGCAGTCTCCAGTTTCCGTCGATGGAGAGTTGCATGTTGTCATGCATCCAGTTGAGTAATTTTGCGTTCCAAAAGTGCTCAGAAATGCCAAAGCGTTACAGCCTACTAAAGTGAACATGTTACTGCGGGAGAGAGATAAATTAGCCAGCGTGTAAGTGTAGTAAAGATTATCACTCAAATTTCCTTGGTTGTTGTAGCAAGCGTAGGAAACATTATTCCAGACGCGTAGCTCCCCACTGTGAGAAATGTTGATTACTTCAATGTTATCTCCAAATAATAGCTTCTCTTTGTCGTTACAGGTGAGTTTGAAACTAGGATCGTCGGCATAGTAACAACCTGGAGAAGTGCCAAAGGGTACTCAATTGTGACGTTGCCACAACTAGTTTGACAACCCTTGTGACGTTGCCCATTCACCAGCTGCGTATATGCAAGGTAGAAGACAGTAGCCACCAAGAACACACCATGCACCTTCATCTTCGACATCTCTCTTTTCTCTCTAAATTTGTTACTCTTCCTCCAAACTCCAGTCTTGACTTGTTTTCAGTGAACCAAGCTCTAATACTATTATTTAACTACAGACAAGTCAATGTACTAAGAGCTTGATTGGTTTTCCCGCTACCACCCGCAAACGCAGCTTTTGCGGTTGGTAGCGGTTGACAGCGTTTCGAAACAATCATACAAACCGCTACAAATCGCTTCAAACCGCTCCGAACCTCTTAAAATCAAAAGCTGGTTCCAGCTAGCGTTTGCGGTTGCGGGCGGTTGCGGGAAGATAATTTTTTTTTTCTTTTTCTTTAAAAACCATATAAATACAAAAATAAAAATATTCAATAAATTTTTTAAAATGGAATTATAAAAATACTAAAATATATCTATTATATTTTAATTTATATTATAAAATTTTAAAATAAAAATATTTTCTATAATTTTAAAAATTTAAAACTATAACTTTGAAAATATAATTTACATATTTATTATAATATTATGATTTTTGATATTTTTATAATTATATAAAATGTAAATATTGTTAATTTATTATTTAACCGCTGCTGTATTTGGTAGTTAACCAGTCATAAGTATCCCGCAAACGCACCAATTTCTAACCGCAGAACCAGTCGTACAAATCTCTTAAAACCGCTAGAAACCGCAACCACCCACATCCGCAAACGCCCGCAGCCGCAACCGCAACCGCTGCGTTTGAACCAGTCAGACCCTAACTCATTTAGCATCCTAACGTCTTTGTTTTTGTCATTTTAGTTTTGTAGGACACAAAGACCAAGACGTTGGTGATTACCAGGAATATTCATATGTATGGCTTCTGATCATAACAGGTTCTCTGTTATATAAGACCTACCCAAAATATCTCATTGGCAAAAAAACTAATAGTAGCTTTTCAAAAAAAAAAAACTAATACCCTGTATACCTTAATACAACTTCTTTTTGTAGCTACGTGTCATCACTAAGATAATTCTTAGAATCATTAAAGAAATATGATGGTCCAGCTAATTATATAATATTTTTTTATTTAACTAACAATAAATTCATTATTAATGTACTTTATTATTTCCTTAAATAAAATTTATGGAATTGCCTAATGTGCCTAAAGTATATATGACAATTAATGATTTTACATAATAAAGATTTCATAAAAATATTAGTGTATCTTCTATCATATTTGTTTAATTTAAAACTATTAAATAAATTAAACAACCACAATAACCATATAATAAAAATTTAGATTTTTCTGTATATTTTATATTTTGAATTTTAAAAAACGAATATAAATTATTAAAATTGTTAAAAGCCTCACATTCAAATTTTATGATCCATTGTTTAAATTTTTTGTTATGACAAAATACAAATGATTACAAAATTATATCAGTAAAAAGTCTAATTTAATTAATTATTAAGATTAATATATATATATATATATATCATTTTGAATTAAACTATAAACCATATAAAATACATAAATATTTTAGTTTCAAAATTTACTTTGAACAATTTTTTTGATAAAAGTTTTGAATGAACATTGACAACTTATTTTTAAGAAATATAAATTATTAAAACTATTAATACCACAATGAAAATTCTGTTATCGGTAATTTAAATATTTTTTTATAAAAGATATAAATGATCAAAAAAACTATATGAGTAGAAATCATCATTTAATAGACATTAATATGAAAAATATACTAAAATATATTATGTATGTTAGTATCATCTAAATTTAATTACATATCTTATCAAATATAAAAAAAATTGGATTAATAAGATTGATTTATATGTTTACACCAATTTAATTATATATTTAATAGTTACTTACTTTTAATTATTCAATATATATTTATTATTTCATAATATGTAAAAATATTTAATACATAAAATAATTTTTATATATAATGTTCATTCCGTGCAAGGCGCGGATCTTAACCTAGTAGTTTAATATAATTATAATAAGTTGTTTTCTGTTGACAATTCTGGTTGTCATTTGCTAGTTGGCTTTTTCCCCATTATGGAATATCACATTTAGATACTATGAGTCATTTCGAAGTTAAATAACTCTAAATTACTATCTTATACCAATCACAAATTTATAACGAAGGAGATGCTCCGATCCTAGATCTCCATGATGTTAGGTAGGCCTGGGCATACGGGTCCCAATCAAGTTTTGGTTTTTCAGTTTTATCAATATCAGCCTCATTCGGATTATATGAAAATTCGGTTCGGGATCGGTTCGGGTTCTATCAGGTTCAGATCAGATTTATTAAATCTTCAAAGAACCGGTACAACCCGATGTACTTTCGGGTTCGGGTCCCAATCGGTTCTTTGGTTTAAATGTACCTAATTTATATCTACTTTGTAACCAAAAAGTAAGTAAAATTGGTTCTTTGGTTTTAAAATACTTTATTTGTACATATTTTGTAACCAAAACATAAATAAAATCGGTTAAAAAAAAGAAAAGAACATCAAATGTGATCATTCAAAATCAAGTGAAAAGTAAACGTAGTTATTGATTGAAAGAAACCAAATAAATGAAAGCATAAAACGAAAACCAAGTTCTCATGAAATGAAAAACATTATACAATGAAACAAAACCAAAATCTAAAAAATTCAACCTTCAATCGCTACCTTCAACCATCAATCTTCATATAATAGATAATTATTTTAGATGTTCAATATATTTTGAGTACATATTAGGAATTGAGATCATGTTTGGTACAAGTTCTTTTTGGAAATTTTGAATGTTTCGGGTTCTATCGGGTATCCATTTAGGTTCGGGTTTGGTTCGGATAATACCCATAACCCGAAATACCATAAAACAAAATCCATTCGGTATTTATGTCGAATTTGGATCGGTTCGGATTTATTTTTATCATGTCAGATTCGGTTCGGGTTTTCGGGTTTGGATTATTTGCCTAGCCCTAATGTTATGTGATTTCATTCATGTGCTTAGAGTTGGATTATATTCTTTTTTACATTATGATAATTATATCAATAGTGTCCGTCCCATAAAATTAACATGGGATCATAATCCTTTTGTTCTAATTCTAGTAGATCGGAGTTCATAACATTTAAAAAGTTATAACATGTAGTTTGTACTAATTAAAAAAGTGTCATGTTGAGTTGTCATGTAATTAGAATTTTAATTTTATTACGTGGCGGCTTGAGAATCAATTGAAAATTTTGTTAGTCCAAAATTAAATTTCTATAAAATGTTATATTATATAATATGTCTATTATGGACCATTCATTTATCAAATTGAAATTATTATATATTTTTTCCTTAAATAAAACCTACGGAATTACCTAATGTGATTAAGATATAAATGGTAATTATTGATTTATTTAATAAAGATTTGCTAATAAATTACACAGTTACATTAATAATATAATAAAAATATTTTTTTTTGTTATGTTGTATTTTGAATTTTTCAAAACGAGTATAAATTATTAAAACTGTTAAAAGTCTCACATAAACTTTTGTGAACAAAGTTTAAATTTTTTCTATAATAAGATACAATGATTATAAAATCATATGAATAAATAATTTTAATTTAGTAGGTGTTTATGTTTATTATATATATATATATATATATCAAATCCTTTAAATTAAACTATACAATATGAAAATACATACTTATATTTTCATTGTTTTTTTAAATGATTATAAATTATTGAAACCACTAAACATTCTGAATTAAAAAATTGTTGGTGTAAAATTTTGTTAAACAAATATGGAAATAATCGTAAAATAATATAAGTAGAAACCTCATTTCATAAATATCCATATTAAAGTATACCATATATCTATGTTAATATCATTTAAATTTAATTATATATCATATACGATAAATAAAATTGATTGTTTTGATTTACTTATCATAAAATGATTGCGAATAAACAAGAGCGGTCTTTTGATATTTATGCGAACGGCAATTTATTACATAATAGTAACCGATTTTTTAATTATTTAATATAGAATTATTATTTCATAATATACAAATATATATATATATATATATATATAAAATATTTATTATGCACAAGGCACAGATCTTAACCTAAGTATGTATCTATTAAATAATTTTAAATCTTAAACATTTTCTAAATCTCAGGCCAAATCAAAATAACAAAATAAGAATAAGCTCAAAAATCAATATTTATATCGAGGAATAACCAAAATGAAAAAAACGACACAAAAATGAGAGAAAATACTGAAGATAGATATGATTGACACGTGAACGTAAACTTCTCATAACCATAATTAACTTTTAAACTGCTAAATCATTATATGAAACCGAGCTGACATAGTTTCATTGTAACCAAATAGTAGGCTTGAGAGTCGTTGGACTAAACGTTAGGTTCTTATGCGATAAGTGATTTTTTGACCTAAAATATTTTTAAAAATAAAATCATCTCATCACTAAACAAATTATGTAATTAACAAAAAAGATTTTAGAATTATTTAAGGGCCAAAAATATTAATTTGATTAAGAATATAAATTTTATTTTTCTATACGATATTTTTTAAATAATTTTCATATAAATTTAACGTGCCGTAGGCGCAGATCTTTATCATAGTTCACGTTATAATAAGTCAAGACCTTATCTTTATATATTCCACATGAGTCGTGCATGATCTTATCTTTAGAGGGAAGGTCGAGACAGATAATCGGATGGACCAGACAACGTTAAAGACGGGTTAACCAGGATGTTGAAGTGGAGTACTGTACTGTGTGAGTGTGACATACCAGCCAGTGGAGGGGGGGGGGGGGGGGAGAACAACGTAAGAGATGAGGGAGACCAAAATGATCAAGCGACGTTTCTACAGTTCGAGGAACGGTTTGTTTCAACATTGAGATGCGTCATTTCGATGGAAATGACAATTTTATTTGTTTAGATTTAAAATTGCAATTCATCTGAATTGTTCATCTAAATGTGTTTTAGAAATCTAGTTTAATTTCAAAGTTGGACAATCTGGATGGAGATGATTATGTCAAAATGATATAATTTACAAAATACAAACCTAAACTTAATATCATTTTGTCACTTATAAAAAAATGACAAAACTATATTTTTCTACCAAAATCACAAAACGCATTTTCCTGTCAAAACCACAGAACTATGTTTTCCGTAAAAAACGCACAAATGCATTTTTCGCCAAAAGACGCATAAATGTATTTTTCCGCAAAAATCGCAAAAATGCATTTTCTTCGCCAAATCGCAAAACGTATTTTTCTGCCAAAAATGCAAAAACACATTTTCGCCAAAATGTATTTTCCTGCTAAAAACGCAAAAAACACATTTTCTGTCAAAAACGCAAAAACATGTTTCTCACCAAAATTAAAAAACATATTTTTCTGTTAACAACACAAGAACGTTTTTTCTGCCAAATACTCAAAAACGCAAAGACATATTTTTTTGTCAAAAATGCAAAAATGCGTTTTGCGCAAAAATGCAAAAATATGTTTTTCTGCAAAAAATGCAAAATGCATTTTTCTGCGAAAACGTAAAAATGAACCATTTAAATAGATAAATAAGCAGTCCTATAAAATTTGGATGGATCAGTTAAACGGAGATAACAAACGGTGAAACAAATTGTTGAAAAGAAAAAACAAACGGTGAAACAAACCGTTTTTGACTTGACTTATGGGATGATGATCCATGACGCTTCGGGCTAAGGAGAGGAAATCCAAGGCCCATTTACGCGCTATTGTTTGATAATAAAATAATTAAGATTTTGAGCTAATTAATTATCTTTGCGAGCGGGATGAAAAGGAAACCCTAGAAAGTAACAAACGAAAAGTAGTATACAAAGCTTCTAGAGCAGCGACGATGGCTGAAAGTATGAGCCTATCTCAAAAAGTCAATCCCCGATCTCCCTACTATGTTAATCCCGATTATCAACCCGACGAAAACCTTCCTATGGTTATACTCAACCAAGCCGGCGACAATTACTTCATCTGGAATAACCATTTTCTTGAGTTTCTCGGAAGCAAGAACAAAACCAGGTTCTGTCACGGCACTATCGGGACGCCGGACCCTTCCTAGCCGCTATACCAACCATGGAAAGTATGTGACGCTAGGGTTAAGAGCTGGATGATGAACTCGGTGAGCGAAAACTTTCGAAACTACGTGCATTTCGCTGAAACTGCGCATAAAGCATGGGAAGATCTCCGTACGATATTCGTTCCTAACGTCGATATGAGGATCTACCAGCTTCGTCAGAGAATCGCGATGTGACTCCTTGGCGGTATATTTTAGGAAACTGAGGAGAGTTTGGGGGGGAGCTGTCGGAGTATGATCCTTTGGTGGAGTGTGCGTGCGGTGGTTGTAGGTGCGAGATCACGGAACGGGCCAAAGAGGCGAGGGAGAAGGAGCAGCTTACTGCGTTTGTGATGGGTTTGGACAAGGATCTAAGCTATGTGACAACGCATATCATGCTCATGGATCCAAGTCCTTCTGTTGACCAAGCCTACGGTTTGGTTGCCCGAGCTGAATCGGACATGAAGAGCAGACGCTGAAGAATCTTGGAAGTAGGTAGATGATCATCACATTTTTTTTTTTTATCTATTTTACTTTTATGCTGCTCTTCTTTAAATCGTGTTTCTTCCTTTCTTGGTTTTTTAACCATAGTGGTATCTCAATGTCATATGGCTGCCGGTTATCATACAAGCTAATTGGAGTTATTAACATGGTTAAATGTTTTTGAATTTTCATGTTAGATAATCTTAGTTTTTATAATGTTTTAGAGGACAAAAGAGGGGAGAACCAATAAAGAAATGACTGACTTCATTTTTTTATTACAATAAAACAAAACAAAGATACTTAGATGTGATTTTGATAAGAGTTTTGACTAAGAAATATCAGCGACCAGCTTCAATGTGCAACGTTGCTACATTCTTGATGCTATCATAGTCAGTGGTACTACTACCCCCTTGCGCCGATATGATTTCAACACCGACCAAGTGCTCAGTCTCCTCGGGATATTGAGCGGACCAATGATGTTTGTCTTTTGTGACTCTTAATCCCTCAAGCTCTGCAGCTACTTCCTTCATCTTTGGTCTTTCTTCTCCCATCAGTCTTGTACACTCAACAGCAATTCTTGCAACTTCCTTGATCTCCATCTTGTTATCCTCGGTCATCACTTTCTCATCAATGACCTCATACACCCTATTCTCTTTTATGGCAGAAGCAAAATAACTGACCAGATGTTTAGAGTACTGTGGCCTTTCAAAGCACAATGCCTTTTGACCTGAGAGCAGTTCCATGAGGACTACCCCAAAGCTATAAACATCACTCTTTTCGTTTAGCAGCCCCGTATTGTAGTATTCTGGGTCTAAGTAGCCTAGAGTTCCTTGCACCATGGTAGTGAGCTGCTCTTTATCCATCGGTATTAGTCTTGAAGCACCAAAGTCAGCTACCTTTGCAGTTAAGTTTTCATCCAAAAGAATATTAGCAGTCTTGACGTCTCGGTGGATGATTGGAATAGAAGCAGATGAGTGAAGATATGCAAGAGTTCCAGCTATCTCCAAGGCTATCCTCAGGCGGTGTTCCCATGTAAGAGAAAGACTAGAGAAGGAACCGTGCAAGTGATCGAAAAGGGTGCCACTGTTAATGAACTCATAGACCAGCAAGGGAACTTCTGTCTCCAGACAACATCCTAGGAGCTTGACCACGTTTCTATGGTTGATTTGTGAAAGAACTAGCACTTCGTTGATGAACTGCTCTACTTGGCTGTTGTCTCCAAGCCGAGCTTTCTTTATTGCAACTATGGAGTTGTCAGGCAATATCCCTTTGTAGACTGTTCCTTGGCCTCCCTGGCCAAGGATTCTGCTCTGGTCATAACCATTGGTTGCAGTCTTCATGCCTTCTTCAGTGAATATTTTTATATTAGAATTTGATGTCTCTCCTCCTGAGAGTCTCTGTACTAACAAGCCGCCACCATTTTGTACGAAGAATTTTTGTCGGAGCTGACTGTTTTTCCGGTGCTTCATTTTCTGTCGTACACAGCTAACGGCAAGCAGGATGGACAAGAAGCCAATGGTTGTTCCTAAACACATCCACATAGATGATTAGAGTAAGTTTTTTTCTTTTTCAATAAATAAAATATCCTGGACAAGCGAGGGGACAGGACCGGCATCCACATAAATAAAATACCAAAGCCTTGCTAAACTTGCTTTGGTCCCAATTTTTCAATAAGTTAGATATACAAAGTTCCTAGGGTTTTCAAACTATAAATTTTTTTATTAAGATGTAGTTTAAATTGTTTATAGCCCTATAAAGCTCAAGACTACCCCCAAAGCTATGAACATCATCGGCACATAGAGATAATTACATCTGGAAAACAACAAGTACAGAGGGAAGCTTACCAAGAAGAATGGTAGCCCATCCAAAGTCTTTACGCTTGCAACTCATTTTGGTAGTATCTAAGCGGTAACCAGATCGACACTTACAATAGAAGCTTCCAACCTTGTTTCTACAGGTGCTGGGATCCGAACAGTTATGTTTATGGATAGTACTTTTACTAGTACACTCATCGATGTCTGTCACAAGGAAATAGAGCATAAGAGATGTATCAGGAAAACAATGAACTCTAAAAAATAAAAGATAAAACTAATTTGAAGTGTACCTTTGCAACCATGTTTGTTTGAAAGGTAAGGATTCCCCTCAAAACCTTCTAAACATTTGCAGTTATACCCTTTCCCACGAGCAGAATTGAAACATGTGCTGTTGTTCATACCGCATATGCTTGTGTTTTCAACTTGGTCGCATGTCTGGTTTCCAACAGACCAATCCAGTACCAGAGGGAATTGGCTGACATTCCGTAGGTTCTTAAGATCTCCCAAGGCATCAAAGTGAAAAGTACCATTCTCGGCGAGAAAGGCGTATATGCAAGGATTAAAGTCATACACAGAAGTCATGTTCTGCAAACGAGCTGAGACTGTGAGGAATTTTTTGTTATCCAACGGGACATAGACATCTGTCCTGCAGCAACCTGCACCATTGCAGTCTCCATTTTCCGTCGATGGAGAGTTACATGTTGACACGCATCCAGCTGAGTAATTTTGCGGTCCGAAAGTGCTCAGAAGTGCTAAAGCGTTACAGCCTACTACATTAAACTTGTTTTTGTGGGAGAGAGATACATTATCCAGCGTGTAAATGTAGGAAGCCTCGTCACTCGAATCTCCTTGCCTGTCGTAGCAAGTGTATGAAACATTGTTCATGACGCGTAGCTCCCCGCTGTGAGAAATGTCGATGACTTCAAAGTTATCTCCAAATACTAGCCTCTCTTTCTCGTTACAGGTGAGATGGAATTCAGGATCGTCGGCATAGTAACAATCTGGAGAAGTGCCAAAAGGGTACTCAACTGTGACGTTGCCACAACTAGTTTGGCAGTCCTTGTGAGGTTGCCCATTGACCAGCTGAGTATATGCAAGGTAGAAGAAAACAGCCACCAAGAACACACCATGCACCTTCATCTTCTCCCCTCTCTCTTTCTCTCTAAATTTATTTCTCTATGAGTTTCCTCCAACCTCCAGTCTTGAGATGTTCACTTGTTTTCATTGTCCCAAAATTATAGGCCAAGTCAATGTACCAACTCATTTAGTATCCTTAACGTCTTCGTTTCTGTCATTTAGTTTTGTAGGACCTCAAAGACCAAGACGTTGGTGTTACCATAAATATTCATAGATATGTCTCCTGGTAAGAGACCTACCAAATATCTCAAAGGTAAACACGTTCTCTATTAGAGCTTGTCCGTTGGTTAGAGACCTACCAAATACCTCATAGGTAAATTTACTAGTTCATCCCTCTGTATCATTTTAAAAGATGCTTACGGTTTTTGCACATATATCAAAAAAATATAAACTTTTATGTAATTGTCTTTAGTTATATAAAATAACATTAAATAAAATTAATTCAACCAATAAAAAAGATGTAGTATTTTATAATTGGTAAAAAATTTCAAATGACATTAAATTTTACATAGAATTGTGACACCATCACTTATTTTGAAACAAAATCAAAATCCTTAAACACCAGTTAAACTGATACAGAAAGAGTATAATTTTATCACTAGTTAAATTTTAAATATTTTTTAAAAATAAACTATCATAGGTTTACACATATTGTAAAATTTCTCAAATGATAATTTTTTCTTTCTCTTTCTATTTTTCATCACTTTTCTCCAACTTTTCTATTTTTCTATTTTTATTATTATCTAGATACTTTGTTAATTAGAAACTAGCAATGAAGTTTTTCTTATTATTTGATATTTTCTATTAAAAAATTATAGTGTTACTTTACGAGTTGGTTTTTGGGTTTATTTGCCAAATAACCAAAACAAAAATTGAAATTAGATTTGTAGAGGGAGATAGAAAGAGAGAGTGTAAGATTTTGGTTATTTAGTGAATTATAATTTTTTTTCAAAGGTTATATAGTCTAATCTCCCTTGGTTTTTTTTTCCATTATTGAATATATGACATTTAGATACTATGAGTAATTAATTCAAAGTTAAATAACTCTAATTGCTATCTTTAACCGATTACAAATTTGCAATGAAGCAGAGGCTTCTTATAAGAAGTTGGTGGAGATCTTTATATCTAAGCATAAGAATATTACCTACTTCACCATGGTGTCTTTATGTGGAGGGGCCGGATGATGAAGTGAAGTACTGTGTTACTGTGACATACCACACCAGTGGTGGGGCCGGACAACGAAAGAGACAAGGGAGACCAAAATGAAGTGAAGTCTCTACTGTTTGACTTTTCTTTAAAAAAAAAGTCTCTATTGTTTGACTTGACTTTTGAGATGATGATCCCTAAGGGCTTCGGAGAGAAAATCAAGGCCCGTTTAAGCCCAACTATTTTAATAAATAAATATTGCAAACCTTTCTCCAATTTTGAAAATTTTGTTTATATGGCGGTGAGTCCGTGACAATGGGCGGAGCCTACCTCCCGCACTCGACCGCGGATCACCACCCTATTATCTTTCTTTCTTGAGTTGTCTTGTAACCATAACGGTATTTCAATGACATAAAATGACAACCATGAGCGGAGATTTTGCACAAGAACTCTAAATTGTCTACCAGTTAGCATACGTAGTGTGAACTTTAGTAGTACTGATGTTCTTGAATGTCTTGATACTTTGGTTTAAACTGTTTAGGTGGATAAGAGAGGTGAAAAATACATAAGTGATATTATTGGATTAAGATGTCAGAGATAATAGTACATCATAATGATGAAGAAAGAGACCAAGAGGTGCTTTTCCTAACCAAATCCTTCCTCACTACATTCTTCACATTCATCACTGCATGCAACCACAATGATCTCTCACATCAAAGTCTCGAGATCATCTCAATCAAAAACAAAGCTTACAATAACACAAAACTAGTCTTCATTTTAGCGAAGCTCTATATACAAATCAAGAAAAAAAAGAAGAAAGAAGCTAACTCCGTTATAACTCAACACCCAGTTCCCTTTGTTTCAACTCCAGTCCCATCCTATCATTCTCAAGTTTCATCCTCTCATTCTCCATTCTCATCCTCTCAAGCTCTTGATTTCTTTTCTTACTAACCTCTCCCACCTGAATCTCTGTTTCTCCAACTCAGCAACTCAACTTTGATCTGAAGCTTCTGCTCTTCTAGCTGGAGAGTCCTAGACTCAATCCACTGAGGAGAGTTTGGGTGGAGCTACCGGAGTATGATCCTTTGCTGGAGTGTGCGTGCGGGTGCGAGATCACGGAACGGGCGAGAGAGAATGAGCAGCTAACCGCATTTGTGATGGGTTTGGAGCTATGTGACAACGCATATCATACTCATTAATCCAAAGTCCTTCTCTTGACCAAGCCTACGGTTTGGTTGCCTGAGCTGAATCCGACATGAAGAGCAGACGCTAGAGAATGTAGGTAGATGACATCACATTTTTTATCTATTTTATTTTTATGCTACTACTCTTTTTAAATCGTTTTGTAAAGCATAGTGGTATCTCAATGTCATATGGCTACCGGTTAGCATACAAGCTCAGTATGATTAAATGTTCTCGAATTTTCATTTTTAATCTCTAGTTTTTATAATGTTTAAGAAGACAAAAGAGGAGATAATCAATAAAGAAATAATTTCATTTCTCATTAAAGAAAAGAAAGAGACTTATGATGTGATTTTTGTTTTTGGAACACTACTTGATTTCATTATATTTCAACTTGTTTAAATACAATAGCTAGAGGAAATTATACATCCTCTTTTGTAGAAATCATAAACTCCAACAACATAAGATAAAAGGGATAATTTTTCAAAGGAAGATGACAGCAAAAACAAGACAAAGCTTGAATGCGTCAGATGTAGCCTTCACGACAAAGTCGGACAGCAAAGAGAGATAGTCACAATACATGATGTTGAAGGACACACCTCACCTGCTAGACTTAGATGTGATTTTGATAGAGTTTTGAATAATAAATATCAGCATCCAGGTTCAGTGTGTAGCCTTGCTACATTCTTGATGCTATCATAGTCAATGGTACTACCACCCTCTTGCACCGATATGATATGAACACCCACCAGGTGGTCAGTCTCCTCAGGGTACTGATCTGACCACTGATGTTTGGCTTTTGTGACTCTCAAGCCCTCAAGCTTTGCAGCTACTTCCGTCATCAGTGGCCTTTCCTCTCCCGTCACTCTTGTACACTCCATAGCAACTCTGACAGCTTCCTCTATCTCCTTCCAGTTATTCTCGTTGGTTACTTTCTCATCTATAACTTCGTGCAACCTATTCTCTTTGATGGCAGAAGCAAAGTAACTCACCAGATGTTTTGACTGCTGTGGCCTTTCAAAGCACAATGCCTTTTGACCTGAGAGCAGTTCCATGAGAACTACCCCAAAGCTATAAACATCACTCTTCTCGTTTAGCAGACCTGTGTTGTAGTATTCTGGGTCTAAGTATCCTGGAGTTCCTTGCACCATGGTTGTGAGCTGCTCTTTATCCATCGGTATCAACCTTGAAGCACCAAAGTCAGCTACCTTTGCAGTTAAGTTTTCATCGAGGAGAATATTAGCAGTCTTGACGTCTCGGTGGATGATTGGAATAGAAGCAGAAGAGTGCAGATAAGCAAGAGTTCCAGCTATCTCCACGGCTATTCTCAGGCGTTGATCCCATGTAAGAGAAGGACCAAACAAGGAACCGTGCAAGTGATCGGAAAGGGTGCCACTGTTAATGAACTCATAGACAAGCAAGGGAACTTCAGTCTCCAGACAACAGCCTAGGAGCTTGACCACGTTCCTGTGGTTGATTTGTGAAAGTACTAGCACTTCGTTGATGAACTGCTCTACTTGGCTGATGTCTCCTCCAAGCCGAGCTTTCTTTATTGCAACTACGGAGTTATCTGGCAATACCCCTTTGTAGACAGTTCCTTGGCCTCCCTGGCCAAGGATTCTACTTTCTTCATAACCATTAGTGGCCTCCTTCATGCTTTCATCCGTAAAGATTTGTATATTAGCATTTGATGTCTCTGGTCCTGAGAGTCTCCGTACTAATATGCCGCCACCATTTTGTTGGAAGAATTTTTGTTGGAGCTCAGTCATCTTCCGGTGCTTCCTTCTCTGTTTCGCACAGCTAACAACAAGCGTGATGGACAAGAAGCCGATGGTTGTTCCTGATCACATCACACATAGATGACTAGAGTAAGTTTTTCTTTCTTTCTTTCTTTTTCAGTTAAGAAAAGAATCCAGAACAAGTCCAGAGGGAAGCTTAATTACCAAGAAGAATGGTAGCCCATTCATAGTCTTTACGCTTGCAACTCATATTTGTGGCATCTAAGCGGTAACCAGATTGGCACTTACAAGAGAAGCTTCCAACCTTGTTTCTACAGGTGCCGGGATCCGAACAGTTATGTTTATGGATAGTACTATTAGTAGTACACTCATTGATGTCTGGCACAAGTAAAAAGAGAATCAGAGATGTATCAGGAAAACAATGAACTCGCAAAAGAAAAAAGAAGAAAAAGAAAAAAAAAACAATTAGAAGGGTACCTTGGCAACCATGTTCGTTTGAAAGGTAAGGATTCCCTTCATAACCTTCTAAACATTTGCAGTTGTACCCTATTTCACGAATAGAATTGAAACATGTGTTGTTATACATACCGCATATGCTTCTGTTTCCAACTTGCTCGCATGTCTGGTTTCCAATAGACCAATCCAGTACCACAGGGAACTCTTTGACATTCCTTAGATTCTTAAGATCTTCCAAAGCATCAAAGTGAAAAGTACCAATTTCGGCGAGAAAGGCATATGTGCAAGGATTAAATTTATGCACAGAAGTCATGTTCTCCAAACGAGATGGGATAGTTTCGAATGAAGAATAGTTGTAAAACGGGACAGAGACATCTGTCCTGCAGCAACCTGCACCATTACAGTCTCCCTTTACCGTCCATGGAGAGTTACATGTTGACACGCATCAAGTTGAGTAATTTTGCGGTCCAATAGTGGTCAGAAGTGCTAAAGCGTTACAGCCTACTACGTTGAACTTGTTTTTGCGGGAGAGAGATAAATTACCCAGCGTGTAACTGTAGGAAGACTCAACAGTCAAATCTCCTTTGTTATCGTAGCAAACATAGGAAATATTATCCATGACGCGCAGCTCCCCACTGTGAGAAATGTTGATTACCTCAATGTTATCTCCAAATAATAGCTTCTGAACTGTCTCGTTACAGGTGAGACCGAAATCAGGATCGTCGGCATAGTAACAACCTGGAGAAGTTCCAAAAGGGTACTCAATTGTGACATTTCCACATCTAGTTTGGCAATCCTTGCGAGGTGTCCCATTGACCGGCTCCGTATATGCCATGTAGAAGAAAATAGCCACCAAGATCAGACTCTGCACCTTCTTCATCTTCCACCTTCTCTCTGTCTCTCTAAATTTGTTTCTCTATGAGCCACATCTATACTAGTGTTTTAAACTATATACCAAGTCATTGTACCAACACATGCAATTAGCATCCTATGTCTTTTTGTTTCTGTCATTTATTAGTTTTGTAGGACACAAAAGACCACGACGTTGATGATTACCAGGTATATTTCATTCGTACAAACATATCTCCATGACGTATTTTCATGTTTTTAGAGTTGGATTATGTGACTTTTACTTTTATGGTAATTACTATATCAATAATATTATCCCATAATTATATAACATGCTATCATAATCCTTTAATTATAATTCTAGTGGATCAATAATAGGTTATAAGTCATGTCATGATCTTATCTTTGGAGGAAAGATCAAGACAGACCAGTGGCGGGGGAGGACAACGTAAAAGACAAAGGAGACATGGAGTGAAGTGTACTGTGAAGTCTGTGAGTGCCATTGGAGGGGTCAGGGGGGACCGAAATGATGAAAAAATTGTTACTATGCCCCTGACAATGGAGCCTGCCTTCAGCACTCAGAACCCAAATCACCGTATTATCTACATCCCACTCTTTCTTTCTTTCTTGAATTGTCTTGTAACCACCAGTGGCGGAGGTATGATCCAAATCTATGTGGGTCAAAACTATGTATAAATATAAAATATTGGAGGTTTCATAATTAACAAGGAGGTCAAATTGCTAAAAGTAGACCAATAATGTTTGTCAATTATTAGTTTTGTAGGACACAAAGACCACGACGTTGATGATTATGTGACTTTTACTTTTATGGTAACTATATCAATAATGTTATCCCATAGTTATATAACATGGTATCATAATCCTTTAATTATAATTCTAGAGGATCATAATAGGTTATAATAAGTCACTAGGTAATAACCCGCGCCTTGCGCGGGATGTGATTATTAGTTTCGTTATTTTTAATAAAAACACATTAAATCTGTTTAATCTGGATATTGGTTCAGTTTTAACTTATTTTTTGGTTTATTCTGTTAGAATGTTTGATTTTTTAGTTTTTTTTGGTAAAAAACCAAAAACTATTATTATTTGTTTATTTTTATGTTATAAATTTTAGATAATCGTCATGTCGAATCAATAGTTTCATATTATAGTTTGTAAACGGATAATAGTTCAAGAAAAAGAAAATAAAATTATTAAGACTAATCATTTCACTACAATTTGGTCGGTAGTGAAAGAAACATTAAGAAAAAATATATTTCAACTTCCAAAAAAAAAATAGATACTTCAGTAGTGGTAAACACTTATAAAGTGCTCACCTCAAGGTGCACATGTATGTGTATGTAAAAGTATATAAAAATAAATGACAAATATATAAAGATATTGTTAATTAATATTAATGACATTTTTGTTCTAAATAATACATGTAAGATAAAATTAAAATTAATTAAAAATTAAAAGGCCTTGACATTAGTGAATTTTTTTAAATAAAAAACTCAACTGTATCCATAAATAGTTGTGGGCACAGATCGAATATCCGAGTATTTGGAGGCATTCATGTCGATTCAATCTTTAGCCACTTGGATAGTCGGTGACTATGATATTCGAAATGATTTAGAATTTTAAAGAATATCCGATTTGATCCGTAAATAAAATTTAAAAAATAATTGAAAATTTAATAATAACGTTTTATTACAAAAATAAAATATTATTTACTTTTTAAATTTTAATACCTAATATAATAAATTTAATTTATAAAAATATTGTAAAACTTATATAAACTATAATATATATAACATATATATATATATATAAAATTCTGTACATATATGTATATATATGCATATAATAGATCGAATTTGATAATCGCTCCTAAAAATATTGGTATTTGTGATTTGCTTTTCTTTAATTGTAGTAGTTGATTTGCTTCGTAAAGTTACGGATATCCATATTTTTTGGCTCAATTCAAAAAGGATAACGAATTGAATCAAAACTTATAAATATTTTGCCCAACTTTATCGGTAAACAATAAAAATAATATATATATAGTTTAGCTTTTGATTCGTTATTTGTTTTGATTCGAACCGAAAAATCCAAAGTTTTATTGGAACCATGCATATGAGTTTTATATTCAAAAAAAAATACAAAGTATATAGTGTGAACATATTTATGAATATAGTGTGAACACATTTATGAATATAGTGTGAACGCGTTAACATATTTATTATCAAATCATTGTGAGGCTGCCACGTGTCTATTATAGTGTGAATGCATTTATTACAATGCTTCTCCTTTAATATATAAGGGATGTCATGATCTTATCTTTAGAGGAGATATCGAGACAGACCATTGGCGGGGGAGGACAAAGTTTTTTTCTTCCTTTTTTCTTGAACACCAGCGGGGGAGGGCAACGTAAAAAAGAAAGGAGACATGAAGTGAAGTGTACTGTGAAGTCTGTGAGTGCCATTGGAGGGGCCAGGGGAGACCGAAATGATGAAAAATTGTTACGATTGCCCTGACAATGGAGCCTACCTTCAGCATTCAGACTCCAAATCACCCTATTATCTACATGCCACTCTTTCTTTCTTTCTTTCTTGAGTTGTCTTGTAACCACAATGGTAATGCAGTGACATGACATGAAATCACAACAATGAGCGAAAGAACTCTAAAGTTTAGCGGCTAGCATACAAGTTCAGGGGAATTATGAACATTAGTACTGATGTTTCTAGCAGTTCGCAAACAAATTGAAATGTAAAAACAAATAGATAGCTTGTTCAAATAGTTTAGGGTTTTCCTAGTGTCTTTTGTTTTTGAATGAATGTAAAATTATATTTAACCAAAAAACGTGTTTACAATCAGATGCAAGTTCAATCTAATGTGGAATCAAAAGATGTTCTAAGAGCATCTCCAACTCCACTCTATTTTTCACTCTAAAATAGAGTTTAGAGTAAAAAATGCTCCAATGGTACTCTATTTCTCACTCTATAATAGAGTAAAAAATAGGTTTACTCTAAATATAGAGTAATTTATTTTTTTTTTGTTCATTACTCTATTTTCTACTCTATTTTAGAGTACCATTGGAGCAAACTTAAACTCTATTATAGAGTTACTCTATTTTAGAGTAAAAAATAGAGTAAGTCATTGGAAATGGTCTAATGTAGTAAAAACAGGCGCAATGTTTTAGTGACTTCCGCAGGGACGCGTCTTGTACCATTGCTGGATTCCATCAATGTGCTTGTGGACCAGCCATCATCAGTAACTGTAGTCTGTTTCTCACATTCTTGTCAATCATCTCAATGATTAGCTCTGCTGGTCTTGGGTTTTCGCCGTCCTTCCTGCAGTTTCTTTCTCTCAATATATGATAGAGAGCAGCTTGGAACGTGAGTCTGAAGAGGAACAGCTTTGGTCATGTGAGAGTGGTTGACTAAGTAATCTCCAGGTTTCTTTCCTATTCAGTAGAGTGTTGCGTCATAAGGATCCCTGACACTACTGTCGTCCAAATAGCCGATGAATATTTGCAAGCAAAGAATAAATGAGAGCGGCTTTCCAATGAATAATGAGTATTTTGGTGTACCATGTGAGAACCAGACACCTCTATGCCACTCCTTCTCCTAGTGTCCATTTAATAAGTTTGTGGTGTCTCTTGTTTATGATCATTTTATAAAACAAATTGGCCAGATATAAAGAGTTTACTTAAATATACGATGCATAATCTGAATTTTTGTCAGCCTCTATAGCTCTAGAGAGAGAGAGAGAGAGAGAGAGAGAGAGAGAGAGAGAGAGAGAGAGAGAGAGAGAGAGAGAGAGAGAGAGAGAGAGAGAGAGAGAGAGAGAGAGAGAGAGAGAGAGAGAGAGAGAGAGAGAGAGAGAGAGAGAGAGAGAGAGAACATAATAATAGATTATGCATTTCTCTACTCACCTAGAAAAATAATCAAGAAAAATACATTATCCACGAGCTCAAGAAACATGTTGATCAATCACTAAAAACATATAAAGCAATATATTTTGGCTACTAACACATTGACAATTCGCATTGTTCTCGAAAACCCAGTTGCTTCTCAAATGACATTACCACCACGACTCTCCAAGAAGGGCTATACTCAGACAGCAGATGAGTATTTAACATTATGAATTCCAGTCTCATTATTATTTGATCACTTGTTCCTTATCAAGTAAAAGTCAGGATTCTGATCCGACCACTGATGTTTCTTTTTTTGTGACTCTCTCAAGGTCTCAAGCTCTGCAGTTATTTCCTTCAGCATTGATGTTGGAATAATATATACTAATGGCCCGAGTAAAAACTAAATTAAGTGAAATGAGATTCCTGTAAAGGAATGGATATGAGGAGCTTTGACCTACTATGCAGCTTGGTTACTGTGCCTTTCAACCATGGGAGTCATACTGGTTGTCCCTTGACTCAACCTCGAAAGAAATAATATTGCTTACTCGAAGACATGCTAGAGTTGAGGCATCTATGGATAATGAGTCATCATCCTAGGCTGTATCAAATGAAACTTCTTTTTGGACTACTGTTGCGCCATTATACCATTGACAGTAAGACTTTACAGGTATGATTACTACCAACTCACTCTTTGTTGGAGGAAAAGACCAAAAACCAAAAAAAAAAATGTTGGTTTTACCTTTGTAAAAATTTTGGAGTCACTTTTGCATGTTGGCTTGGGGATATCAAGTACGCAAAACGAGGAGGAGATGCTGGAACAAAAGGAGAGATTTGAATGGGAACAATCCATGGTTTTCAAATACAAAATGAAACATTTGTTACATTCGGAAAATCGGATTAACATGTCAGAGATAATAATACATCAGAATGATGAAGAAAGTGACCAAGAGGTGCTTTTCCTAAACAAATCATTCCTCACTGCATGCAACCACAATGATCTCTCACATCAAAGTCTCGAGATCATTTCAATCAAAAAAAAAAAGCTTACAATAACACAAAACTAGTCTTCATTTTAGCGAAGCTCTATATACCAATCAAGAAAGAAAGAAAACACAAAAAGCTAATTCCGTTATAACTCAACACCCAGCACCCTTTGTTTCAACTCCAGTCCCATCCTATCATTCTCAAGTTTCATCCTCTCATTCTCCATCCTCATTCTCTCTAGCTCTTGATCTCTTTTCTTGCTAAACCTCTCCCACCTGAATCTCTGTTTCTCCAATTCCAGCAATTCAACTTGAATCTGAAGCTTCTGCTCTTCTAGCTGGAGAGTCCTAGACTCAATCCACTGCTTCTGAACAGAAGCTGACCTCCCACTCTCAGCCCCACCTTGAGGTAGAGCCAAAGTGACCTTATTGCATTCCAGAGAATTCACATGGCCCTGATGATCAACACCTTCATGGCTATGGCTATGGCTCTGTCTCGCCCTCTTCAAAGGACCACCAACAACCCTACAATCCCCATGGTCAACATCATCATCATGCTCATCACCTTCCCCATCATGATCCTCATCATCAAGATCCTCAACTCGATGCTGATCATCTCTGCTTCTAAGCGCAACCTGAAGCGAGCGCTGCAAAGCAAAGTCATGAGGCAAATGCAACCTGTTCCCATTGTGGTAAGAACACATCTCCTCATAGAACAACTGCTTAGAACTCATGATTTTTCTTACATCATCCTTCTCCTTATCATTCAAATACCCAATAGAATCCAAAAGCTTAGGATTCTCAACAACCTGACAAGAAGTTCCTCTACCAAGCATATCGTTAAGCTTCTTATAACGTTTATTCAAATCATTAAACTTATCCTCACACTGCTGAGGCGAAACATGATAGCCTCTCTCAGACATAACCTTAGAAACAGACTTCCACTTGCCCTTTTTCTGTAAAGCAGCAAACTTTCTTCTACCGCCACCATCCATAGACGAGTCATCACCTATATAAGACACAGCGGTTATCAACAGCTTCACCATCTTATCAGTCCACTTCACTCGCTGCCATGGAGACCCTTTAGTTGCTTCCTCGTTGAAACTTGGTTGTTCATCATCATCACTCTCTCTTTCGCCTTTATGCTGCTCAGACAAGTGATGACCACAGGTTTGTCCTGAAACCATAGTAAAGGGAAGACCTTGGAGATGCTGGCTCAGGGGGCCTTGAAGATCGAATCCTCCGTAGGAAGAAGCTCCACCACGAACAGCAACTCCTTGAGGAAGCTTCCCGTCCATTACTCACACACCCACCACCGTAAATCGATTCCTACGCGAGAGAAACTCGTCAGAGAAGATCAGTGAGTGGTAAAGTATAAACCTTTTTATCACCTGAATGCGAAATCTCAAGTGACTGTACAAAAAGGTCGAGACTTTAGCGGTGGAATCAAGATCAGGATGGAGAATACTAAGCGTGCTAATGTGGGAGATGAGTAAAGGAGGAAAGGAAGTAAAACTCACAGACGAAAGTTTCGAACTTGCTTCGTCTTCTCCGGTCAGCTTCTTCTTCTCTCTCTCTGTGAGGATATGCCAAAAAAAGCTCTTCTTTTGTGTGAAACTTTTATTTATTTTCAAGTCCAAACTTCTGGCAAATTTATTATTTTAGCTCCACTATTTCTTTATTTTAGTATAATTATAAATTTTACTTTATTGAAATGACAAAGTGATGCCTTGTGATTGGACTCTGGTGATTTGTATGGTTGAGGAATTCCACTATATAATCATTGGTGAGATTGTTTCTTTTTTTTATTTCAATTATTTGAATGAACACACAAATTGTCTTTGATACAATACAACTGATCCTCATTGATTGTTGGACAGAAATATTATTCCATGATACCAGTTGCACATAAACAATTATTATCATTACTTTTCTATAAAGCTAATCGATAAATAAAGTAATAAATTAGTTAAAAGATTCTGACCTTTAAAAAAAAAAAGGACAAATGGTTTTCTCAAATTTTAGACGTTGATTGGATAAAGAATGTGATATATCTGAGGCGGCCAGAAGGTTCTCTAATCGGATACAAGCACGGAGGAAATTTAAAAGTGATGAGATCAACTTTTTCAAAATGTTGCATAGGATTTACTCTTATATTCATGCATGAAATAAGTTGGAAATTGTGTGTATGAGAATCTTTACCATATTGCAATATAAATTTTGTGTAGAACCAACTTAAAAGTGTAATTTCTAATTCAATTCGCTACATGATTAGAACAAAGAGTGTATTTGGTTTGAAAAGTTAGAACGAGGGTAGAGCTATTCGATTTTAAAAAATGCAATGCTGTTACAAAATTATAAGATGTTATGTTTATTGTGGTATTTTTATTGCAGTTTAATATTTAATTATGTATTTTATTTATAATTTTATATTATAGTGTAAGATTTAATTAATTAATATTGTTGTAATATTTTTATATATGTGCTACTTTTTCATAAATTTTTTTATGGATTTACATTAATTATAACAAATATAAGGACCATAAAATAAAATACAAATAATTTTAAAATTAATATTGAAATTTTGTAAACTATAAAATAGAAATCTTTTCGGAAATACTCAAAGAATCGAAAACGCTTCGTTTAACTATTCAACCTAACTACCACACGCTTTCATCACCTTATAAAAACGCGACAAAACCAACACGCGTTAGAAACCCTAAAAGCTCAAAACTTGTCTGCAACGAACGACCGACTTACTTATTCTCCGACAAACACAAGTCCTAATACTATTCGGAAACTTGTTTGGTGTTTACTTAAATCTTCCTTGTTTGTTTTGTCATAATATGAAGCGAAACCGATCAGAGAAAAAGGTAAATCTTCTTCTTCTATATATTCATCTCTCTCTCTCGCTCTGATTGTTTGTGATTCGAGAATCTGTTGAAATCTGATACTTTGATTGTATGCTTTTTGGTTAATCACAGAATACATTCATCTTTGAGTTTTATCAATGGATCGGAAGAACACGAGCGCGTGTAGAGGAGACGAAGATCATCCCTTTGCCTTGTCCTTCAAGGGAGGTGAAAACCCTAAGAATAAATCATATAATGTAAGGTTTGATCTGCTTGGTATTGAAGATTACAACGAAGAGGCAGAGGATGATGTTAATGTTGAATTGAGTGATGAGTTAATGCTTGGAAGACAAGTTACCGAAGAAACTAATAGTAAGAGTGAGGATCTTGGGGAAAACTCAAGGAGTAAGAAAAAGAAGAAGAACAAGAGTGGAAAGACTGCACATGAAGAAGAAGATTTGGACAAGATTCTTGCAGAACTTGGGATAACTCCTGTTTCACCAG
Organism: Brassica napus; assembly: GCF_020379485.1. Lineage (NCBI taxonomy): Eukaryota > Viridiplantae > Streptophyta > Magnoliopsida > Brassicales > Brassicaceae > Brassica > Brassica napus. Next base: position 19,686,919 of record NC_063441.1, read on the forward strand.
CACAACCTGAACTAGTTGCACCTTCAGATTGCTCAAAGGATGGAGAAGAAGAGACTGTCCTGTCAGCTTCATCAAAGAAAAGGAAAAAGAAGAAGGACAAGGACAAGAAAGTGTATGCTTCTTCCGTGGAGGCTAAGGATGAGCCATCACAGCCTCATAAGAAAGTTCCTAAACACATTCTAGAGATGCAAGAGATGGTTGCGCGGAGGAAAGAAGCCGAAGAGATGAAGAAGAAGGAAGAGGAAGAGAAGCTGAGGAAAGAGGAAGAGGAGCGACGAATTCAGGAAGAGCGAGAAAGGGAAGCTGAAGAGATTAAACAGAAGAGGAAGATAAGGGAAAAGGAGAAGATGCTGAAGAAGAAGCAAGAGGGAGGGATTCTAACTGAGAAGCAGAAGAGGGACAAGGCTTTCAAGAACAAGATGTTGTCTGATGCTGGAATGCTTCTTGCTTCAGACAAACAGGGTGATTCCTCAAAGCGTCCTGTTTACGGCAACAAAAGAAAACCAGCTCGGACAAAAGCAAACGACTCTGGTTCTGTCCAGGTGAAAGATCATGCAAATGTAACAGCTACGTTGCATGACATAGATTCAGCTGTCAAGGAAAAGAAACAAGAAGCTGGTGATGAGGAGGATGATTGGGAAGCAAAAAGTGATGATTCTGTTGATATAATGGGTGATTATGATGATCGGGAAGATGCACCTTGGCTTGTGGTTAAGAAAGAGATAAAAGACACTGCTGCAAAGGCCCATTGTTCAGGTGAGGATAAACTAAACACTAATTCTTTTGTCCCTTGTCTGTTTTTTAATCTAGGTTACAATACAGGTCCTGTCACCTCTGATAGACTAGCATTGAAGGCTGAAGTTGCAGACAAGCCAAAAGAATCTAGACCTAAGGTGGATGATGCTACTAGGCCAAAGGATGCTACTAAAAGGGGTAATGACTCAGAAGTTAATGAAGTTGCTAAAGAAAGTCTTCGGTCTCCCATTTGCTGCATCATGGGCCATGTTGATACTGGTAAAACCAAGCTGTTGGATTGCATCAGAGGAACAAATGTTCAGGAAGGAGAAGCAGGAGGTATCACTCAGCAGATTGGTGCAACTTATTTCCCTGCAGAAAACATCCGTGAGAGGACCAAGGAGTTAAGACCTGATGCAAAACTCAAGGTGCCAGGTCTATTTGTTATTGATACGCCAGGACACGAGTCATTCTCAAATCTACGGTCAAGGGGTTCAAACTTGTGTGACATTGCAATTCTAGTGGTGGATATAATGCATGGTCTAGAGCCACAAACTATAGAGTCTCTTAATCTTTTGAGAAAGAGGAACACAGAGTTCATTGTTGCCTTGAATAAGGTGAGAGTGGGATGTTGTTTTTTTTTCTGTATTGTTACTTGATGTGTGGTAATCTAAAGCGTATAACTTGCAGGTGGATAGGCTATATGGGTGGAAAACATGCAAGAATGCTCCTATAGAGAAGGCTCTGGCACTGCAATCCAAAGATGTGGTTATTGAATTTAACATGAGGCTTACTCAGGTAAGTTATACGTTTAGAGGTTTGATAAAGATGTGTATTTATATGCTATAAACTGTGTGGTTTCATTGGTGTTAGGTTATAACCCAGTTCAAAGAACAAGGACTCAACACTGAGATTTATTACAAGAACAAAGAAATGGGAGACACTTTCAGTATTGTGCCTACTAGTGCTATTAGGTATGAAATTTTTTTTATTGTCTTTTCACTAATTATAGTTTAACATTGAGGTTAATGAGGTCAACCGTGCAAACTAATGGATTGGTTTTGAATATTTGATGTTTCAGTGGGGAAGGGATTCCAGATATGTTGCTATATTTGGTTATGTGGTCTCAGAAAACAATGGTTGAGAAACTTACATTTGTTGACAAAGTGCAGGTTTGTATCTTTTCTCTTTAGGTAACGCATTAATTCTGCAATATTACAGCATTCTTATCTTTTCTTGTAATGGTTGAACAGTGTACCGTCCTTGAGGTCAAAGTTATTCCAGGCCATGGTACAACAATTGATGTTGTTTTGGTCAACGGTGTACTCCATGAAGGTGATCAAATCGTTGCTTGTGGGTCACAGGTATGTTGAAACTTCACCTAAACAGGTCATGTGCCAAGTATATCATTAAAACTGGAAACTTGATTTTATTGTTTTGTTTCATTTTTTCCACTATTTCAGGGACCAATTATAACAACTGTCAGATCACTATTGACTCCTCATCCTATGAAAGAGCTACGTGTGAAGGTACTTTTAGATAGAACATTCCTTACCTTTTTTTTACTTTTATTCCTAGTGAAACATGGTTTGTGCTAATGAGCTTCTTTTTCAGGGTACATATCAGCATCATAGAGAAGTAAAGGCTGCGCAATGTATCAAGATAACTGCACAGGTAATTATCTCTTACAATACACCTTAGTCTTTATTACTAGCATGCACTGTTCATTATGCTTTTGAAACTTTGAGCACATTCTGAACCAATACTTCCACATTTTGTTATTTAAAAGGGCCTTGAACACGCCGTTGCTGGTACTTCCTTACATGTGATTGGACCTGATGTGGACGTGGACGAAGCCAAGAAAACAGCCATGGAAGATATGAAGTCAGTCATGAGCTTGGTTGACAAAAGTGGTGAAGGAGTTTACGTACAAGCTTCAACGTTAGGATCTTTGGAAGCATTACTAGAGTTCTTGAAGTCACCAGATGTAAAAATACCTGTAAGTGGTATTGGCCTAGGACCAGTGCATAAAAAGGATATCATGAAGGCCGGTGTAATGCTAGAGAAGAAGAAAGAGTACGCTACGGTTTTGGCTTTTGACGTGAAGATAACTACTGAGGCTCGCGAACTAGCTGACAACATGGGAGTCAAGATCCTCTCCGCTGATATTATCTATCATCTGTTTGATCAGTTCAAGGGTTATGTCAAGGATGTCCGAGATGAAGAAAGGAAAGAAACAGCATCTGAAGTAGTGTTTCCATGTGTCCTTAAGATTTTACCAAACCATGTCTTCAAAAGAGGAAACCCAATCATCCTTGGAGTCGAGGTCATCGATGGTATACTCAAGGTATATGCTATTTTCTCATCAGGTTCTCTATGTACACACACATTTCCTCTTGTTCTAAATTCTAACAATGGTCTTTCATGGTTTAGGTTGGAACTCCCATGTGCTTTCTAAAAGAGATTGGGAAGTCGAGAGTGTTTGTGGACCTTGGTCGAGTTGCATCTATTCACAAAGACAAGAAGCCACTTGACGATGCCAAGAAAGGCCAGCAGGTTGCTATTAAGGTATGAGAACTAACATCCCTTTCTTCTCTTCATCACTTACCCTTTTATCTTCATCATTTTTTTGCATTTGAAATTGTTAAAAAAAAACAATGTTTAATTGTTTATACCAGATCGTTGCCTCTAACCCTGGAGAAGAGAAAATGTTTGGGGAGGACTTTGATATAGAAGACGAGCTTGTCAGTCATATTTCTAGGAGATCCATCGACATACTCAAAACACTCTACAGGGTAAGGTTTGACAAGTCTCTCTTGTTCTCCAGGCATTTTTGTCGAAAATATTGTTCGGAAAATTAATTGTGTGTTAATCATAACTCAAACTGAAACCCTAAAGCCTCCTGATTGCAGGATGAGTTGAAGAACGAGTTGAAGCTTGTTTTGAAACTTAAAATGTTGTTCAAGATACAATAGGTTCTTCTTGCCCTCAGATTCATTTTCAAGCTAAGCATAGAGAGTTACACTGAAGATTTGAGAGGGACATGCTCGGTTTCCTTTGTTCTTGTAGTCTTTGCTGATTTATTGTTGTTTCGGTTTTTTTGATATTTTAAACATTTTCCAAATGTCCCTAGACATGTTATGCGATCAATTAACTCTCCCATTGTGTCTTTAAAAGATTATATGCAGGCTAATACTATGGCTGAATGTTTTCTCGTCTACTGTCATGTTTTGATGAATGTTGTGACAACATGAATTTGCTATAGCCTCTAATTTTTTTTTTTTTTTGGAAACCTCTAAATTACTTTTAAGCAATAAGCAGTTAAGCACAATGAAAAGAAAACTAAAAGTATTTATTTACCTATTTTTCGACATCATAAAAAAGTGAGAACAGAACATAAAAAAAAAAGTATTTTTAGATTGCTGTTACTGTTAGTGTCATTAGTCAGGGACGTTCTCAATCTTATGTTGCTGCTAACTCTCCCTTGTGGTTGAGAGATATTTTTGGATGAAGAAATTAGATGTGCATTGTTACTTTGTTAGCATGATCTTACTTTAATGCTTCCTTGTTATTTACTGGGTCTGGTCTTGTAAATCTTTTTTTGTTCAGGGTACATTATTAATGAAAAGTATAATTCCAGTGAACAAAAAAGGAGATTACTTGAATTCTCTGTATTGCTTTTTGTTTAATATCCCTTTTTTATTATTTGAGGAGCATTTTAAACAATTAACCTTATCACCATGTGTGATTAACAAAAATGCCATTTCCTATGTGTCATCATGAGAATCATTCTCACACCCTTTATTAAATAGCCCTTTATTGCCTAGACTAATTACATATAATGCCATTGCTCATTAAATTTAATAATATGAAGAGATTATATTACTATACTATATGAGTTGTTATTGCATTACTAAAAACGTAGACAATACCCGAGATAACCATTGCGTGGAAACATCAGTAAGCTAACTTTCGTTCTTCTATTGGTCAAAGAGAGACGTAACCGATGGTTATGACCTACAACATTATCTCTCTTTGATCAGTGAGAAGAAGCCTTGCATATATAACATGAACCATTTCAAGGTATAGTTACTCACTTCAATGGATTTTAATAATTATCGAACAAAACATATATAGCCACAAAAAGAACGGTAAAATATAGTTATCTATATTTTTAGCATAATATTAGTGGATTGAGCGATGTGTATGCTTCATTATTTTACAAATTTTTAGTATAATATTAGTGGATTCTTCGATGTGTATGCTGTATTATTTCATAGAAGCTATCATACATAATTTTGTTTTAATAAAAATTGTTGAGGTTTTTACTATATATATACGATTCATGTTTTATAAGATTCATGTTCTTTACGATTCATAAATAAAACATGACCTTTTTTAGGACTGGAAAATATAAACGGTTCAGAATTACGTTCTTCTATAAAACTTCTTTAGGTGACATCTATTTTGATTAATATTTTTGGATTATTATGGGATACATGATTTTTTTTTGGGAATTTATTTTAAAAGCATCAATATAAACTTTTTAAATTGTAAAATCAAAATGTCGTCTATAAAAAATCTATTGAATATCTTGCGTGATTGTAAAATACATCTGAAAAGGAATTTCATATTAAATTTTTTCAATCCCTTAAATTTTGCAACAAGACTTTTTGATTTCGAAATTATATTAAATGGTAACAGACAATAAATTTGGTAATTTATATCATTCCTCTCTGATTAAGTTTAAAGTCAAATATCATTTTATTATGGACTTTCTTTATTTTTGCTCCTTGCATATAAGACTTTCTATAATGTCTGGAAATCTAAGATTATAATGTTATGCGAAATTAATAGGATTATCTGATATTTATAGTCACAAATGATATTTTGACCATATATACGATTCATATTGTTATAATATGAATATTCTACGATTTATGAATTATACATGACATTTTTTAAGGTCTGGAATGTATAAACGATTCATAATTATGTTCTTCTATAATTATTTGGTTTGTGAAATTTATTTTGGTTTATTTAGAGACAATTATATATGTGAGTAAAATTTAATTTGAAACTGGAAATATAAATAAATTTATATTGTAAAATCAAAGTGTCGTATATAAAAAATTTATAAGCAATCTTGAGTGATAGTAAAATACATTCAAAAATTGGTGAAACTGTATTAAAATTTTCTAGGCTATCTCTTAATTTTGATTACAAGACTTTTTGATTACGTAATTAACATAAATGTTGACAGACATTAAATTTGGAAATTTAAATTTTCCGATTCAGTTTAAAGAATATGTCATTCTTAATGTAGACTTCCTTAATTTTATCACTCAGTGTATATTACTTTCTATACTTGTCTGGAAATCTACTAACAATTAGGGATTTGTAATATTGCTTTATGGCGAAAATTATTTATTTTTTCAAATCTCGTGGGTTAAAACCCTATCAGTTACTATATATATATATATATCATATCATCCATATAGCTACAATATCACAAACTACACGTTTCAAAACTAGCAAAAATATATTAAGCATGAATTTCATTTCTGACTTGAAGCCAAAAAGTTTTTGTAGAAGATTATGGTGAATGTCATAAAACTTTGGAAGTAGTACTTGGCTCCTACTGGAGAAACCATTGAATGGTTTTCGTAGACGAAAAAATTAGGTTTCTTATGATGTATATTCTTTAAATCGTAAGCAAATTATGTGTTTATTATCTGATGCTTTCATTTGTTATTATATTGTAGGGAGACAAAATCCATACATCGGTTAGAAAGGACTGGTTTCACAGTTTGATCCTTTAATGAGACAACAATGTTCTAAGATTCTGTTTAATTTTTCCTTGACACCTAACATATCAAGTTATCTGAATCATATGTTGTTTCCAAGATTGAACTGATCAATGATTGTAACTACATTTGTCTAGCCAACTTCCGTTGGATCATTCTTGGTCTTTCTCATCCAAAGTTCTATGTTGGTATGTTCATGATATTTGACTATGTGTATATAAACTCATTTTGTCTATGTGTATATAAACTCATCCAAAGTTCTATGTTGGTATGTTCATGATCATTCTTGGAGTTATATTTTATTTCAGTATGCAATTGTTGCCTTTTATTGATAACGACTATTTATTTTAAGTTTACTACTATCTTTTTATCATCAAGTATCAACTTTATCCTCCATGTGATTGTTAATAAATTTCAAGCAATATATATTACCCATAAACGATAAGGTCGGAATCTAACCTGTCCACGATGAATGTGATACACCTTTTGCGACTTCATGTAAATGGAAACTAAAATAAACGCCAAATAAATAATCTTATAATCAATTCAGTAATTCAGATCATTCAGATTTATATAAGAATATAAATTGAAATCTTACCATGTAACCGCTGCGTCAACGAATTAAACAAACTTCAGGAGATATTTTGTCAGGAGCGATAGTCAGTACACACTTCTCCGGTTTTAATTGCAGGAGTCTTTTCCAGCTCTTTCTTTTCACTAAGATATACCACTTGCGGCTTCACGAAGTCGACAAAATACAGTACTTCAAATAATATGGGGACTATAAGTGATTATATTGAAAGCTTACTGTGTCCTCGATGCATCTAGAAATTAACAAATATTCAGGAGGTTTGTTGATAGGGCCTTTGTCGATCTACAATTCATCGGTTCAAATTCCCTGAGACTTGAGTTACTCGATTCAGCTTTTAGTCTTCTTATATATTGGGATTGAGCTTAGTTAATGAAATATGTTTATTTCTCAGGTGATGAGAAGATAGATCGGGCGGAGAGGCTTAACCGTAGCCCCTTATCTCGTGTACCCTCGAGATTTTTTAGTAAAAACACCTTTTTAAATAAAAGATAAATTAAAAGAGACTCATATGTATTTTGAGTCACAATCAATATTAAAGTTCAATAATAGGCCTCTTTTACAAATTCGAGTCCTAATCACCCCACTAAATTTGTAAACTCATATTATTTACTTTTTTTTCCGACCTAATATTATTTACTTCAATTTATTTCTATTCTTTTATAAATTTTATGTACTCCGGAATCAGTATAATTTTACTAAAATATAACGATACAACTTTGATAATAGGACAATTACTGTTTCTCGACCATAATAAGATTATCGTTATCCGGACACTCCAGTAAACTTGTTTTTTAACTGAAACATCGAGTAAATTAACTTCCAATCCCAAATTGGTTTTCTTTGAATTAATCATTATATCAAACGTTACTTCTGCTAATCTATACCAAGTATAATATGCCACTTTTTGTTTTACCTTTTCAATAACTATAGGTTAAAATGTATAATCTCGTTTAGACCATTCACCCCGCGCAGAGACCATTCACCCCGCGCAGGGCGCGGATCATCACCTAGTATACTATGTTTCAAAATGCCACATGTTCCATTTTCCTTTTCACGAGGATGTGTGGGTTACTGGGTTTACACACAATCCAGCAGGTTTACGTTCACAAATTGGAATAATGCATATAACATTATAGAACACGACAATGCTTCCAATAGTATCATTGATTTGTCGTGACAAGTTTTTTTGTGGTCGAAGAGGCTAAAACTCTTATGTTATGGATCTGTTGTGTTGATATCGTTCTTCTTTTTGGGATGGAGCTCATTTGTGTTTCTAGTCTAAAGGAGTTTAAAATCGAAAATAATTCATCCACACCCACTTTATTTTCATAAGCAAGAACGAAAGGGATAAATATAATTCGGCTCAAGTTGATAATATAGTGTTAAATTCTAACGGGTGGAAAATTTCGTAATTTTTGGAATAAAACCAAAATCGGATAGCAAATGGAAGCAAAATTTACGGAAATTTTGCCTTGTGATGATTAGTGATGCATGTGTTGAAGATTCAACGTGACACTTATCATTCATTAAGAAAAACACCATTGGACAGATTTATATAACATACTGCTTTACATAAATCTAGAAACAAGTCACGGATCCATCATCCATATATTCCAAAGTTTCTTGCCATATGAAATATTCTTTGGTTGCGTATATGAAAAAAACGTAACCGCTTATTTTGTATTGCATGAAACACACGCACAAACTATCACAGACCAAGTGATCCAAACAGTCTGGTCAAACCATACGTAATCGCCATAGCTAACCATCCTCCAATCAGAACCCTAGCCGACGACTTAACCACCGGTGTTTTCCCCAAAACCGCTCCTAACCACCCAAACATAACCAAAGCCAACGTCACCGCCGCAACAATCACTCCAACCCTCACTTCATACGTTTTCACAGGCGCAGCCGCTAATAAAGGCACAACCGCTCCCAGAAAAAACGCTATAACAGACGCAGCAGCCGCATGCATCGGGTTCGGAAGCTTTTCTTTCTCTATATCTCCTGCGTTCTCTCTCTTTATTTGAGCCACTTCTATGTCGTACTGAGAGTAAACGGAGACAAACTCTCCTATCGCCATGCTACAAGCTCCGGCAACTAAGCCGGCGAACCCGGTTAAAATCATGGTTTTGAAGTCTGGCTTAACCGCACCGACACCCATCATAAGTGAAGCCGTTGAGACAAGACCGTCGATGGCCCCAAGCACGGCAGCTCGTAGCCATTGAGATCGTTTTGAGTAATCGAAAGCCGTTTCTTGATCTTTCTCCATGTCTATGTTCAAGCTGTTGTTCACGTTGTAGGACTCCATTGTTAAATCTTTTGATTTGGTTTTTATGAGATAGAGAATATTTAATGAAATGTGGAAGAAGACACGCCTAGGTTGAGTTCTATTTATGGAGAGATTTTGTGTGAAATTTTATCTTTTTGTAAAATATAATTTTTTAACATTTTATAAAAAAAAATGTGGTAGAGTCGACGATTAATATATATATATGTCCATCATCATCACTAATGGAAATAATTTTACTATATTGGACTCGAAAATAATTTCTTCAAAAATATTAATTATCTTAAATATATTCAGAGACGCAATGTAAAATGGAATTAGTGTGATGGTTTCATTGTGTGTGATACGGATCTTTAAATTTTTACTACTTATATGATTATTCTCACCTGTTTTGTATGCCTGCGACATCGATTGTAAAGCTACCGTAAAATGATGAGTTATAGATGTACAAGTAAACACCTTATTTTTTTATTTTTTTCAAGAAACTTGAAAATTCAAGATCTAATCATTTTACTTTAAGTAATTAACTGCAGTTAAACACCACAGTTAAAAAATCTGGAAATGCTTAATTTAGTTTATTTCCTGAAAATCAACCGAGACAGAAATATTCAAGTTAATTCGTGTTAAATATTAACGTAATATTGCTTACTAAATACAGAGTTTCAAAAAATCAAACCTTATTTTGATTGGTAGTTAATCAATTCCTGCAAGTGATTAAAATGAATAAAGAAGTTTCTTAAAGTTTCAGATTTTCTCATCTTTTAGTTAATAAAAACTAATGATAAAATAAAAGTTTCATTGTTTACTTTTCCCTAAATTTTCATTGTTTTATTTTAGTACATAATACTTATGATTTTTTTTGAAAATAGGTTATAGTGGTTGGCTGATTCATTTTCGTTTTTTCAGCTTTTTTCTTACTTCACGAAAGCGCTTTTCTATAAAGGGAAAATAATACAACTCTATCATATCATTCTTTTTACTGATTCTTTTTGCAGTTGTTGGTTGAGCATACAAAATTGATAATAGAAATATGAGCATATAAAAGTTGAGTGACATATAATAAGTAAATAAAAGTAGTTGGATTGCTAAAATGGATAGCAGTAAGCAATAAGTTCAAAAAAAAAAGGGTTTTATAAGGAGATAAAACAACGCGCAGAGTTGATATAATGCAAAGAAAGAGGGACGAGTGTGGTAGCCACACGAACAACACCACACTTCATTATCTTAACATTTTTACCCCTAAAAAAAGCCACCATACTTCATTATCATCATCATCACTTGTTTAAACATGCATATCCACTTATTATATGTTTCTTCATATGTATGCATGCATACGTAGTCAACTACGTACATATATGCCAGCACGTTTTAACTTGGGAAAAATGCATTTTTGTATCGTGCTTTTTCGTACCCAAACAAATTATAAGTGCAAAATCATATCTGAACTAAGAATTTATTTAAATTTTCGACCCAAACTTCAAAAACGATGTCGTTTTATAATTGAGAAATTTTTAAAAAGTCATGTTTGCTAAGAATCGAACAGTGGTCCTGCAGACATAATGTAGTCTTACTTACCATTGTGCTATGACACTTCTATCTTTTTTATTATTAGATTTAGTGCATCTATACTTTGTTTTGTATATTCTAAGGGAAAAATTATTTTTGTTTACAAATTTTATTTAGTACAAATTATAATTGCATCAATAATTTATATCTTTCAAATTTTTACACTCTTACACATGTGATCAAACTAAAAAAGATATTTCATAAATTATTTAATATAATTTAAAATGATATTTCTCAAATAATTATCTAATTGTAAATATTTAAATTTTAAAAATTTACATATAATATATTGATCATATTTTTTTCTTAAAAATCAAAACTTAAGTTTTTATTAAAAGACCATTCGATTATTATATATTCATATATCCATGGGCAGAAATTCGTTATATATTTCTCCCATACTCATACACTACACTACAGTTATTTGATTAAATCTAAAATAAATTTACCACAAACTTAACTGGGCCAAACACAGATGAGCTTGCTATATGGGCTGAACTTATGTGAGGATCTGTGATAAAACGTACTTTAACAAAGTATTTTATTTTTATTTTTTTGTAACACTAACAAAGTACATATTTGACTATAAAGCCATTCTTCAAGGGTTGAAGCATTTGGAATGAGATAATAATTGTCACCTTATTTCATATTTTATATTGCTCAAAATAATAATGATAACTACTATTAAAAAAATTAAAATACTATAAACTTGGAGTGTTTAAGTTGACAAGTCTTGAATATAAGTTGTGAAACTTGTTACATTCAAGTACTGTTATTTGGTAAAATTTCGGCTTGCCATGACTGTCTTGAGTGTTGACCGACACATTTGCGCAGTCAAAACGGACAAACCCAGGAAGAAACATCCCCCACCGATATTTTTATATGAAAATAATTAAAAAGATTTACATACTTAAAGACATCTCCAATTCACTATATCAGCAGGGGGTTTTTTAGTTTTTACTGGAAAGTCTATGAGAGGCACGAAAATGAGCTGTTCTTTCTTTTAAATCTTCCAATGGACCGGCATGCCAACAATATATAACTTTTAAAAAAATTGTGAAACTAAAGAAAATTTGACAAAGGAAGAATATCAGAGAAAGTATATAAATTTAGTATCTAAGAAGAACTGATTTTTAACTTATCCAATTCCATAGTCGTCATGACCAAGTCGTTGCTATATGCATCGGTGTGGTATTATATAATGTATTGATAAGATCTCCTTGTCGATCAAACTGAATAAATACATAAACAAACAAAAAAACAAATGATTTAGCGTCATTGTTGTTTTTTAATAAATGGTTTGTGGACTCTGACCTTAACAATATAGTTTGTATAGATTGTCCCGTACGTCTATAGTGGTGAAATTAGAATGAATCAATGCTTTGAACTTTGACTAAATCCACTGACTTGAAACAAGATTTCAGCAGCCATAAGTGGTTCTTACTTTTCTGCGGTACATTAACATACAGACTATTCAGCGCCCAAGATGGACCGGCACGCCAACAATATATTTATATGAAACAAAATAACGAGAAAAAAATATCCAAACTTTTATCTATAAAAGGAGAAACGAAGGTGCATTAGAAATATACTAAACTATCATCCCAACACACACAGACTCTCGCTTTCTGATAAGTGTAGTGTGCAGTACCTTGAAAGACAAGAAAAAAATGGGATTCCCTTTTGAAGAAACCTTGAGCTCTAACCTTAAAACCCAAACTGTTATTGATGATGATAATGAGTTAGGTTTGATGGCCGTGAGACTAGCCAATGCCGCAGCCTTTCCCATGGTTCTCAAGGCCTCCCTCGAGCTCGGTGTTTTTGACACTCTTTACGCCGAAGCCGCTCGCACCGACGCCTTCCTCTCACCATCTGAGATAGCGAGTAGGCTACCAACTACTCCACGTAACCCTGAAGCACCAGTTTTGTTGGACCGGATGCTTCGTCTACTCGCTAGCTACTCCATGGTCAAATGCGATAAGGTTGGAAAGGGCGAGAGAGTCTACAGAGCCGAGCCAATTTGCAGGTTCTTCTTGAAAGATAACATTCAAGATATTGGATCCCTTGCGTCTCAAGTCATTGTCAATTTTGACAGCGTCTTCCTCAATACCTGGTAATTTTCAAAATTTTATTTTCATCACTTTTGGAATCTTTATTAATACGTTACAAAATCTTACCATATTAATACGTGAATTATAGGGCACAATTGAAAGATGTGGTGCTAGAAGGAGGAGATGCATTTGGCCGTGCACATGGTGGCATGAAACTCTTTGACTATATGGGAACTGATGAGAGATTCAGCAAGCTCTTTAATCAGACAGGATTCACCATCGCTGTGGTGAAAAAGGCTCTTGAAGTTTACCAAGGCTTCAAAGATGTTGATGTGTTGGTTGATGTAGGAGGAGGAGTTGGCAACACCCTTGGTGTTGTTACTTCAAAGTATCCCAATATTAAGGGTATCAACTTTGATTTGACTTGTGCCTTGGCACAAGCACCTACATACCCTGGTGTGGAACATGTAGCGGGAGATATGTTCGTGGAGGTTCCAAAGGGAGATGCCATGATATTAAAAGTAAGCTCATCAGTTTATGATTCATATTAATTTCTTGAAACAGTATATATGTATACTTGTATTTTTTACTTACATATGGGAGTAACTTTGTTTTAACAGCGTATACTACATGATTGGACCGATGAAGACTGTATTAAAATTCTCAAAAACTGTTGGAAATCACTACCAGAGAACGGTAAAGTTGTTGTCATAGAACTAGTCACTCCTGATGACGCAGAGAATGGAGATATCAACGCGAACATTGCCTTTGATATGGATATGTTGATGTTCACACAATGTTCTGGTGGAAAAGAGAGATCACGAGCGGAGTTTGAAGCTCTGGCTGTAGCTTCTGGCTTCACCAATTGCAAATTCGTTTGCCAGGCTTATCACTGCTGGATCATTGAGTTTTGTAAAGAAAATGTGTAAAATACAAAACAAAAACGTTTCATCTTCGTTTTCAGTTCTTTGTTTGTGATGATCATACTTTGTATGTATGTGTGTTCGAGCAATATGAAAGAAAAATAAGTTTTTTTTGTTTATTTTTTCATTGTACTTTTCATATCGACACAAGGCTACCTATCTAATAGACCTTTTATTGCAAAAAAAACTTGAGAGAAACTTTTTTGCTTAAATTTAGTTTGCATCTAATAGAAATTTACAGACGGGATTTATAGATATATATATAATATGTATAGATATGAAAGCAACCATTATATACTTTGTTCGTATATATGGTTTTGGAGAAAAATGAGAAATAGAATTAACTTTGTTGTTATGTCATAAATTGAGTTTTTTCACAAAAATCGGTAATCTTCGTATCCGTGAAACAAATTCCATTAATTTTTAATAAAAGTTAGTAAAGATTTATTAAAGAAAACAATGAAAAAATACATCATTTGAAACATTTTGAGAGATATATTTTAAGCATGACAGTTTATGGTTGATTTATTTTTTTCTTTATAAACTAAAAACTAATTAAATAAATATATTTAAATACTATTATTTTTAGTTTACAAATTTTTTTTATTTTTGTATCCCAAATAAAAATATCTAAAAGATGGATATTCTAACAGGCATCAACCACGCGAAAACCATGTCGAAATCGCTTGGGCACCTACCAACTTGATTTGTAAGAAATTTTGTTTCGTTATGCTCGTTGGTTGGTTGGTTTAATTAACCAACTAGATTTTGATCCGAGATGTTTTCATTTTGTAATATAATAATATTTATAAATTATTGGTAGTTTTTAATATTTGAACATGTGTTAATTATTCATATTTGTGTTTGGATGTACATCACTATTAAAAAGAATTGCTATATATTATTTTCATTTGATTATGTGTTACTACGTGGACAAATTTTCTATTGCACCTTTTCATATATTTGTACATTTGTATTTGGGTAATTCGTTTAAATAGCATTTTTAAATTTTTTTATCAAAAATAGTTTTTAATAATGAAAATGACCAAAACATTCCTTTTTTATTTTGACATTTAATATTTATTTTTTATTTTTTTAAATTAAAAACCATATTCTCAAAACCTCACTCCTTAACTCTAAAATTTAAATCTAGATTAGTTAACTCTAAGTATAAATGTATTTTTATTCTTTAATAAAACCATTTTTTGTCATTTTTCTCATTGATAACTATTTTTATGACAAAAATTTAAAAATAGCAATCCTAGAGACTTTCTCTCTATATTTATACACTTATTTATTCAAAAAATTGTTTTATAGCTAAATAATATGATATATGTTTCAAATATATACAATAGAACCTCTATAAATTAATACTCGATATAATAATAATCTCGATAAATTAATAAATTTTGTCAGTCCCAACTTGAGCCGGTGTAAAATATGACACAAATCGATAAAATAATAAGATAATAATATTTTTAAAACTTCCATGTAAATATATTAGTCCCATTAAAATCATAAATTAATAATCTATCTTTATATATATTTTATATAAATATAAACTAAATATTATATTGTTGGTTTTATATTCACAATAAAATTACTTCTATTTTTCTTAATATTTTAATATATTTGATAATATTTAGTAAAATTATATCGAAAACGACATAACAATTATATGAAACATAAAAATATACACCAAATAAGATAATAAAATAATATGAAAGTTAAATTTCTAAAATTTAAATAATTTACATATGGTAAAATCAAATATTTTCTTGATTTATTAATAAAATATTCAAAAATAGAAAAAAAATCTAAAAAAAGAAACTTTTGTAAATTAATATCTCTATAAATTAATATAATTTTAAAGTCCCAACATTATTAATTTATAGAGGTTCTACTATATTATGTAATGCTTTGGTCACCTAGTCATACCATTTATGTGGATTAATTGTGTATATGGATGCAAGACCTTGTAATATTAGTCTTTGGTTAGGCATGGACATTCGGATCCTCGGATCGGGTCTCATCGGGTCCGGATAATTTGGGTCCTGGAAATTTGGATCGATATAGGTACATATAATTTCCGGGTCGGTTCCGGGTAAGTTCTTATCGAGCTTCGGTCGGTTTAGATCTATAATTTCAATACCCGTAAAATATTTGTAATTATCGGATATATTTTGGATTCGGATTGGTTCATATACTTAAGATTCGAAAAAGACCCGAAATATTTGAATTGGACCCGAAAACTGTAAAATTACCAGAAGAACCACAAAAATAGTCAAAATACCCAAAAAATTACCCTAAATCAGACCAAAACACCCAAAAGATACCCGAATATCCAAATTATATTTTCTGAAAATCTAAATTTTTACTCGAAACCTAAAATTATATCCGAAAACCTAAACCCGAAACTTAAAAAATATCTGAAATATCAAAATATACCTAATATATACAATATCCGATCGGGTCTCGGATAGGACCTGACTCAAATCGAGATCCGCAGATCCAAAGAAAAATGATCCAATAGGTACTTTAGTATGACCCCAGATCCGGATACGAACTTGTATTTTCGGATCGGTTCCGGTTTGGATCTTCGAATCCAGATAAAATGTCTATACCTACTATGGGTCTACAGAGTTTTTGGAATCTCAATGGTTATTAAAAAAGATATATGATGCAATTTGGTATGTATACCAAATATAGGATCAAATATCTATGTCGACGTTGTTGGCTCCGGAATGTTTATTTTTGTGCTCGGTTTTGGTTTCTGAAAGAGTTCGTCGTTGTAAAGATCGGTTTCACTGTTTAAATATCATAGAAGACAAAAAATAGCACTACACCAAACTCGAGGTAAGTTCATCAATTATTTCTGAAAACCAATAATATTTTGAGATATTTTTTGTCAAAAAGTATTATGTCGATTTTTTAACAAAATTAATAATTCATTAAGGTTTAAAGCTATAAATAATAAAAATATTTATTTTCATATTGTTTAAGTATTTTATATTAAAATTAAAATATCTCGTAATTCACATATTCATGTATTTGTTTTGACAATATAATTGCCCCATTCTTAATTATTTATTTTTTTGATAGTGAGTATTATAATACTATTATGTTAGTCAAATTGAAGAACAAAATACAAAATTAAGCAAATATCTCCCATAGTTTTTTTTTTTGTAAAATACTTATATAGTCACTTGGTTGATCTTTTTTAGTGTTGAAATTAGATTGGCTTGACTTTCACTAAACACAATTAGGAGAAGAAAAAAAACTTAAGTGAAACAAGATCTAAGCCGCCACAATTGGCTCTTACTTTTCTACATGGAGACTAACTATTCAGCCAGCGAAATGGACCTGCAAGCCGACAATATAATTAAATGAAATTATTATAAAAATAAATTAAATAAATAAAAAGGAGGCTAAATCTAAGCTATAAGAAGTAGCATCCAATATCCATAAGCATCATCATCCGCAACACTACATAGAAGACACATAAACACACAAACTCTCCTTGTTTCTTCGCTTCTGATCAGTTTGATCACCAAGGTACTTTCAAGGAGAAGCAACAAAGAAAGATAATTAAAAATGGGAATCCTTAACGAAGAAACCTTAAGCTCTAACCCCAAAGCCAAGTTGTTATCGATGATGATAATGAGTTGGGTTTGATGGCCGTGAGATTAGCCAATGCCGCTGCCTTTCCCATGGTTCTCAAAGCTGCCCTTGAGCTCGGTGTCTTTGACACTCTCTACGCTGCCTCAGTGTTCCTCTCACCTTCCGAGATAGCAAGTAGGCTACCAACTACGCCTCGTAACCCTGAGGCGCCGGCTTTGTTGGACAGGATGCTACGTCTACTCGCTAGCTACTCCGTGGTCAAATGCGGTACGGTCCAAGCCGAAAAGGACCAGAGAGTTTACAAAGCCGAGCCAATATGCAGGTTCTTCTTGAAAAATAACATTCAAGATATTGGATCCTTAGCTTCTCAAGTCATTGTCAATTTGGACAGTGTCTTCCTCAACACTTGGTAATTTTTTTATTCAACTGTCGAAAATAAAAAAAAAAAACAAAATGAATCTTACGTTGTTGTCTTGTTGACATGCTATATTCGCAGGGCGCAATTGAAAGATGTGGTGCTAGAAGGAGGAGATGCATTTGGCCGTGCACATGGTGGCATGAAACTCTTCGACTATATGGGAACTGATGAGAGGTTCAGCAAGCTCTTTAACCAGACAGGATTCACCATCGCTGTCGTGAAGAAGGCTCTTGAAGTTTACCAAGGCTTCAAAGACGTGGATGTGTTGGTTGATGTTGGAGGAGGAGTTGGCAACACTCTTGGTGTTGTTACTTCTAAGTATCCCAATATTAAGGGTATCAACTTTGATCTGACTTGTGCCTTGGCACAAGCACCTTCTTACCCTGGGGTGGAACATGTAGCGGGAGATATGTTCGTAGAGGTTCCAAAGGGAGATACCATGATATTAAAAGTAAGTTTAACAACTCTCTTTGTTTACCACATATTTATTTAAGTGAATGTATGTATTACTTTGTATTTACTTTTTGGGATTTAATTTGTTTTACAGCGTATACTTCATGACTGGACCGACGAAGACTGTGTAAAAATTCTTTAAAACTGTTGGAAATCACTTCCTGAAAATGGCAAAGTGGTAGTGATAGAGCTAGTCACTCCTGATAGTGCTGAGAGTGGACAGTAGTGTGCTTATGTTAGATGAGGCCTAAGGCAAAATCTTAAAAGAAAATAGATTTAGTGAGGGGAGAATTGAACTAGGGACCCTTCCTCACACATACACTTCAATTTACCATTACACCATAACAAACATTTTGTAATTTGGGGCCCCAAAAAGACTATATTTATTTGGGGCCCGAGGCAAAAGCCTTTTTTAAGACATGGTGGGCACGGCTCTGAGAGTGGAGACATCAATTCGAACATTGCATTTGATATGGATATGTTGATGTTCACACAATGTTCCGGTGGAAAAGAGAGGTCCCGTGCTGAGTTTGAAGCTTTAGCCATGGAATCAGGGTTCACCCACTGCAAATTCGTTTGCCAGGCTTATCACTGCTGGATTATTGAGTTCTGTAAAGAAAATGTTTAAAATCCAAAACTATGCTCTTCGTTAATTGTTAATTTATCTATGTTTCAGTTCTTTTCTTGATATATGTAATACGCTTCAAGCAATAAAAAGTGTGTGATTTATCATTGTCTGTACTCTCTTTTTTTTTAATATAATACAGCTTCAAGCAATAAAAAGTGTTTAATTTATCATTGTCTCTACTCTCTAAGAACTAGTTTTAAGTAATTGAATTCATATTTGAATTTACAATTTAGAGTGAAAATCTTAAGATTATTTATTTATTAAGCTCATCCGATCCAATAGCTTATCCAGTTCATAATAAGACAAGGACAAGCTGTATTATTAGCTGAAGCTCATCCGATCCAATAGCTTATCCAGTTCATAATTAGACAAGACAAGTTTGTAATCGTGTGTTCTGTAACATTATGAAAAAAGATGTGTTAAGCTTCAGAAAATAACTTGAGCTCTACCTTGAAACATCTACTTTTTTGTCTAATTATTTCAACTGCTCCCACTAACAGCTCTAACACAGAAAAGTACAACAACTACTTTGACACTTAACAACTTCTAAACCTTGACAAAAAAAAACAACTTCTAAACCAAACTACAAACCATTATAGTTACCTTGAAACTTCTGGTTTGGTTTGATCACAAAAATGACATTACTCAACAAATTTATATATTAATATGTTTTTTAATTTCAAATGATTGTCTGGTGGTGGTCAAACGAAGACGATTTCGTCGTTCTTGACTCAGCCCTACTCATATAGAGTTTGTTTTCCTGGCCATATATAGTTCCTCTTCCTCGGTAACATTTTAGCTGTTTTTCGAAAAAAAAAGTAACATTTTGACTGTGGGAAGAGACAATTTGCGGAAACGTAAAATTTAAGATTATTTAAATTATTGACAAAAAAGATAATTTATATTATAATAATTTTTTTTGTTAGCAATACTAATACATATTTAATAAAAGAAAAAAAAAATTAGGATAATTTTTTTAAAAAAATTTGTAAGTACATTTTTATCCTAAAGTTAACTAATCTAGATTTAGGGTCAAGAGTTAAGGGGTTGGATTTTTTTTTTTTGTGAATACAAGGAAAGAAACTTCTCAAGTTTAATTTATTTCAAACGTACTACTCGACCACATGCCTCAACTTAGGCGGGCCTGAACCATCCTCAATCAACAAGAAACTAACTTCTATTGGAACAACATCAAAAATATGAAATTCTAACGCTAGAGAAAAAGCATAAGTAGCCAAGCCATCTGCAAGACCATTAGCTTCTCTGTAAACGTGTTTAAAATGGACTATCCAGTAATGCTATGTTGATCTTTTTGGAAACAAGGTCTCAAATTTTAAAAAATAAATAATAAATATTAAAAATTTCAAAATAAAAATAAGCTATGTTGATTTTTTTTAAGACTATTTTTATGATAAAAACTTCTTTTTAAAAAAAGACTATTTGAAAAAATTGTGCTGTTTAAAATAAAAATAAAAGTAAGATCAACGTTATTTGAAAATGTATTAAACAGTGGACTTCAGTGATTTTAGATCCAAACAGACGCTCACGCAAAAACACGTGGCGAATACGGCCATTCAGACATTAAAAAAAGAAAGAAAACAGAAGAAAATGAGCGGTTGAGTTGAAATAGCCGGCGCGTACTTTGTCAACGTAACGCGCGTGGTGTGTTTTCGCTTCTCTCGACGTTGTGATCTGAGAGTTGCGGTAAAGAGATCGTGATCGGGTAGTAATGGTGAAGGAGACGGAGTATTACGATGTCCTCGGCGTTAGCCCCACCGCCACGGAGGCTCAGATTAAGAAAGCTTACTACATCAAGGTCATTTCTTTATCTTTTTCCCAAAAATCGAATCTCTGATTCTACGGTTCCAGGGCTTTTGTTTTGGATCCCGATGTAGATTTCGAATCTGGCAAGACTCGAGTTCGAGTTACAGGATGAGTATTTGTTACCCTCTGTGAAGGATTGATGATGACTATTAAGCTTAAGAGCTCAGTGTTTTTTGTTTGTTTGTTTTCTACAGGCACGTCAAGTACATCCAGATAAGAACCCCAATGATCCTCAGGCTGCTCATAATTTTCAGGCAAGTTTAGATTATGAGTGGTGACCTTGAAGATTTTAACATAGAGGATGATGATGTATGCATTGTGTATTATATGCTTTAAACATGTTCACTTGGCATGAGTGTGGTAGTTTAGTTTCATCTTATTGTTTGTTGAGCGCTTTGAAAGGATGTGATTTTTTTTGTTTCATCTTAGGATATAATTAGGTAACATTCCTAAAAAATATCACCATTCATAAGGAATAAATTTTCTTTCTGTTGTGAATGCAAACAAAGTCCCACATTGGAAGTTTAGAAAAATAATGTCTAGTATATAAAAGGATGTCAAACTCTGCTTAGTACAAGGCCTTTTGGAGTAAGTCCAAAAGTAAATCCATGCGGGTCTGCCTCTTAGTTCCAAAGTGGACAATATTGTACTAATAGAACGATATAGAGTTAGACATAGGATTTCTTTTCCTTAGTGATTTGTCAACTTAGGAGTCTAGTTGTTAACATACTTATAAAAGCATATCAGCAGAACTAACAATAGCATAAGTTTCAAGAGAAGTAGATTTCCAAGAGATCAGCATAGTATTATTCATAATGCTTTCAGTATTCGTTTGGTCTTTCGTGGATTGAAACAATGAGTTGTTATACAGGTGTTGGGAGAGGCCTACCAAGTGCTGAGCGATCCAGGACAACGTCAGGCCTATGACACAATTGGGAAGGCAGGGATTTCAACGTTAGTGTCTTTTCTTGTTCTCTCTTTTGATAGTTTCCATTGGTGATTCGCTGTTTGCATCATTGGAGTTTGGTGACATAACTCCATGGATCTTCATAGTGTTGCCAAAGAATTTGTTCGTTTCTCCAGTTCTTACTTGTGGTGTTCATTCGTGCAGTGAGATCATTGATCCCGCGGCAATATTTGCTATGCTTTTTGGGAGTGAACTTTTTGAAGAATACATAGGGCAGCTTGCTATGGCATCAATGGCTTCACTTGATATCCTCTCTGAAGGGGATCAGATTGATACTAAAAAGATCATTGAAAAAATGAGGGTAAACTTATCACTGTCTTTCTTGATATACTATACATAATCATAAAACAGGAGAAAGCATATCTGAATTCTCACACTATTCTGTTGACAAGCTTACATATCTGTCCCTGAGAGACAGTTGTTTAGATTATCAGGAGGAATTAAAGAATTTTGTTTGGCAGAGTACCCAGATTCACCCTTTTTCGTAATTTGTTAATCATGTTAGATTGATTTTTCTTTCAGGCTGTTCAGAAAGACAGAGAAGACAAGCTTGCTCAGATTCTTAAGGACCGCCTCAACCTATATGTGACGAACAAAGACGAATTTATCAGCAATGCTGAAGCTGAAGTAACAAGACTCTCAAATGCAGGTAACATGTTATGTAGCATATTATTCCCCTTTCATAGCTTTTGCTTTCCCTTTCAATCAACGCCCTTCTGTATTATTCTTCAACAGCATACGGTGTGGAAATGCTGAACACAATCGGATATATATATGTAAGACAAGCGGCGAAAGAGCTGGGGAAGAAAGCTATATATCTCGGTGTACCATTTGTTGCTGAATGGTTTAGGACGAAAGGTCACTTCATCAAATCCCAAGTAACAGCTGCAACAGGTTAGTGACTTAGGAAGAAGGGAGACCTCATCAAGATCATGTTCGTATCAGGGCTATAAGTTGTAGAGTGGGTTATTTAAGGAACTTTTAAGTCAGCCACTTAAACCAAACCCCAAGAATACTTTCTAGAACTTGGACTCCTCTCTTAGGGAGAAACATGTAGGAACTTTTCTTTATCTGGCTGTTTCTGGCTGTTTTCTGTCGTCCTAGGCGCATATGCTTTATTCCAGCTGCAAGAGGAAATGAAAAGGCAGCTAAGTGCTGAAGGCAACTATACTGAGAAGGAACTTGAAGAGTACATGCAGTCCCATAAGAAAGTGATGATTGATTCATTGTGGAAACTCAATGTCGCTGATATTGAAAACACTCTCTCCCGTGTTTGTGAGCTGGTATGTTTAGCTATAACTGCTCACTATTTGGCTGCTTTAGCATCTTGGTCCAATTTCTTTGCTATAACTACTTTATGATTTTTTTTCCTTTGTTCTCAGGTTCTTCAAGATCCGACTGCCAAGAGAGAAGAGCTTCGTGCAAGGGCAAAGGGATTAAAAACTTTGGGGAAGATCTTCCAGGTTATTCTTTTTTCATATGGTTATTGGAGAATACAGCGCACATTAGTTCAAAATATTCCTTCCAGAAATAAGGACTGATTAAAAAAACTCTTTCCGTCATATAGAAGAACAAGTTGACCAGTGAGAGTGATCCTTTAGTAAGAGCCGAGCTTCATAAAATAAACGGAAATGGGCAAGACCGTGATGCATCCACATCACCAAACTCCGATGAAGCATCTCATTCTACATTTGGGCCTCAGGTACATCTCCTTCCTCTTCTTTTTTTCCGCTCCATCTACTATACACACCATGTGCATCTTGCTAGCATCATATCAAAGCATAACTGACGGAACATAACCTTGTTACACATCGTGAGAAACAGCTCCATGTTTGTATTGTATAGAGATTAAAGAATGACCAACTATGTTTGACTCTTAGTCTCTTGCATATATTGCTCCAAGTTCTTGATACCATTTGTAATTGCCACTCATCAAAATGAAATTTATGTAGGAACCGCAAAGCCCTTATGTGGAAGCACCGAGGGTTGGAGTTGAGCAGTTCGACCATTACTTCCCAAGGCCAGCGCCGCCTCCGGGAGCTCAGAGACACTCTTAAAACTTGCAAAAGAATGATTCAGATAAAAGAGATTACGAGAGGTAATCTCCCTTTTGTGCTATATATATAATATTTACAAATTTCAAACCATTATTTATGCATTTTGATGTACTATTTGCAAGTCGGTGGTGAAATCATTATGTAATTTGGTTATTTGTTAGTAGACGAAATGATTGGAGGTTTGAAAAGCACATGATATCCCATCTTTGAGTATGTATAATGGTTTTTTGTTTTTCTTTTAAAAATATATCTATGATGATGCATGGAGATCATGTGGTGTGATTCCTATTCTGATTACTATATGAATAATCCTCAGATAAAGAAATTATAAAGCACACATATGTATAGAGATATATACATGTAAATGACCTTTTTAAGAAATACAATACAAGTCATAAATGTAACAAGAGGTAGCATTCCCATTGGACTAGATTTATTTTTTAATTTCGAATACAGATCTGATGTTTTTTTTTTTTGTTTTTTCGAAAAGATAATCGGATATTTGTTTAAAATCCCAAAGGAAATGGTGGTAGGCTAGTGTTTTCGGGTATTTGTTTACAAACTATTATGGGAAACATTTATCATAGAAATAGATTCATCATCTAACGAACGATGTAGTTTAGTTGTGGACGTTAGACTTGGGAAAATTTAAAGACATGAGAAGATATAAATTAAATACAAATGAAACGAATATGGTTGGGTAATTAATAAATTAATTAATAAACAAATGTTCCAAAAACGGAAGAATGAGGTCAAAACACTGTAAAACGACAGGCGTCAACATTTAATAATGTTTTCTAACAGAGATGGTAATTAATTAAATTATAAATAATAAGAAAAAAAGCGTCAAAGGAAAGGCATATCATCAGTGGACGAAGAAGATACCATAGACACTGACTGTCACGCCTTCTCCTCCAGATCTCATCCTCTTCCTCCTCCTCCCAACATTTTGCACATAAATCGAGATCCAGATCTCGTGTCCCCGGATCTGATACCGGCGGGATCCAATCCGAATCGGGAGATGGAGAAGGCAGAGAGCGAGAAGAAGGCATCGTCGGTCTCCGACGTCGGTGCATGGGCAATGAACGTCACTAGCTCCGTCGGGATCATCATGGCTAATAAACAGCTCATGTCATCCTCCGGCTTCGCCTTCACCTTCGGTTCGATCTCTCATCTCTCATCTCTCTCTCGATTTCGATTTCAATGGATCTCTCATCTCTCTCTTTTCTCATCAGCCACGACTCTCACCGGATTCCACTTCGCGCTCACTGCACTCGTCGGCATGGTCTCCAACGCCACCGGCTTATCGGCATCCAAGCACGTCCCTCTCTGGGAGCTTCTCTGGTTCTCCCTCGTCGCCAACACCTCCATCGCCGCCATGAATTTCAGCCTCATGCTCAATTCCGTTGGCTTCTACCAGGTTAATTATTATTATCTGATTGCATTACTGTTTGATTTCGATTCCGGGAAGTTAATTTTGGTTTTGGATCTTTAGATATCGAAACTGAGCATGATCCCGGTAGTGTGCGTGATGGAGTGGATTCTCCATAACAAGCATTACTCGAGAGAAGTCAAGGCCTCTGTCATGGTTGTTGTTGTGGGAGTTGGGATCTGTACTGTTACTGATGTTAAGGTTAATGCTAAAGGTTTCATTTGTGCTTGCACTGCTATTTTCTCCACCTCTCTCCAACAGATTGTAAGTGCTAATCCTTTAGCCATATGTGTTTGGGCTAGCTAGATCTCTGATTATCCAAGTATCATTAGTGTTTTGTTATTTGTTTGTTCATGATTCTCGGAGATTAGAACATCATTATCCAGGGTTTCTTAGGGCGTTCTCCTAATGATGGTCTTAGGTGTTATAGTACCTTTAAACTCCTTATGTTATTTGATAAATGATCTTCTATGAAACACAGTCAATAGGTTCACTCCAGAAGAAATACTCAATTGGATCTTTCGAGTTGCTGAGCAAGACTGCTCCAATCCAAGCCCTTTCCCTCCTCATCTTTGGTCCTTTTGTTGACTATTTCTTGAGCGGCAGGTTCATTACTACTTACAAGATGACTTACGGTGCCATTGTAAGTTACTATTTAAAGGTTTTATAGAATCCAAAAACTTTCAGTTATTATGTAACAATTGATAACCAACATAACCAACACATATATGCAGTTCTGCATTCTTCTCTCTTGTGCATTGGCGGTTTTCTGCAACATAAGCCAGTACCTCTGCATCGGGAGATTCTCTGCTACTTCATTCCAAGTTCTTGGACACATGAAGACAGTTTGTGTCCTGACATTAGGATGGCTGATCTTTGACTCCGAGATGACGTTCAAGAACATTGCAGGGATGTTCTTGGCGGTGGTGGGAATGGTGATTTACAGTTGGGCGGTCGAGTTAGATAAGCAGAGACAGACGAAAGCCACACCGCACGGTAAGAACAGTATGACGGAAGATGAGATTAGGCTTCTCAAAGAAGGTATAGAACATATGAATTTAGAAGACATGGAGCTTGGGGATGTCAAATCATAAATTGAATCCCTTACTTTCTTTTTTGGTTTTTTTACTTCTGTTTATGTTGCATTTTCATTTGTATTATTTGTCTCGAAGAACCTTAATTTGATGAGCTCTCTCCTCTGCAGAGCACGTTCTCTATGTTTCTATAGATATATGTTTTTTTGCTTCTTTGCTTAATATTTATATTCTTTATTGCACTTTTCACTTGTATTATGATTATGCAATTTTTCTATATTCTTTATTGCACTTTTCACTTGTATTATGGTTAAGCAATTTTTCTATATTCTTTATTGCACTTTCACTTGTATTATGATTAAGAAATGTTTCTGATGCAAATAAAACACCATAATGTGCACATTACTAGCTGAGCCAATGTTTCATAGAAAAGGTGAACAATATCCATTACCAGACCGTAAGTACATCCACGAGGTTACAAAGCCCTTAAACACGTATAGATTAGACACATATCTAGATTCCATTGAGTGTGACAACAACTTTGCGTGCTGTTGGAGCATCACGGTGTTCACATAGCCATATTCCCTATAAATAAGATTAAAGTGGAACTGTAAGCAATGGCAGGTATGGCAAGAAATAAGATCCAGTTTCAAAACAATACACACCATAAATAAATATGAGGAAACATGAAAGCAGGTGAAATTGATTACCTGCCAGGTTCCCATGCCGAGTTTTCCTTTTGTTATTGGGATTCTGCGGAGACAATAAAAGAGTTATCAAGTGAATATATCCACAATAAATTGTGCAACACACAGGATTGTGACTCACGTAAGCTGACATCCAAACATCGATGATTTGATGTGAGCTGGCATGTCATCTGGACCTGCAATGTTTTTTTTACATAATTCAAAATTTCTCAACACTTAAGAAGATAAAGACAACAGCTTCAGTTTGATAGAAAAATGGTAAATGGTAAACTGACCTTCCATGGTATGCCTCCAAGGAGCTGACCTCCCCTGAAATTGCAAACGAGAAAATGTGATTTTTAATTCAGAGCACCAAAGAGGGGATATTTGAGAAGGCAGAACATACTTCAGGAACAATGGAGTTCAAGAAAGTTTCCGTATCAGCCTGAACATCTGGATCATAATTCTCGTTGATTGTAAGAGAAGCACTTGTGTGTTGTACTGCTCCCAACAACAAAAAACCCAAACTTTAAATAAAAAATTCAGCAAAAAAAAATAAGACCAGAAGCTGAGAGATATTACAGAGAGAGAAGGAAACTTACAGAAGACATGAGCAAGACCACAGTTGAAACCCGACAGATCCTGTCTAATTTCCTTCACAATCTGTTTCAAAAAGAAAAAAAAATTGAAAAAAAAATAATAATAATAAAACCGGTAAATGAAGTAGTAACAGCCAGAAGTGGAATCAATGGAAGAGACCAGACCATAGGAGTGATGAGATGACATCCACGGCGTTGCGGTGGAAGAGTGATGGTTTTCTGAGCCCACTTTGGACCACCAGAGGGACTCGCCATGGAACCTCGATCGGTTGCTGGATTCGCCGCTGGAGTGAAGACCGATCTGACACGTAGAGTAGGAGGAGGAGCAACACCAGAGAAGATGATCGTCATAGCTTTTTGTTGGTGTTCCTCTAAGCCCAAATAACAATGGCCGAACAAGAATCATACTCCAAGTCCGGAACCACAATCTCCCAAAAGGGCCTTTCACTTTCGCTATCGTCGCCACTCATTTTTTCTTTCACTTCTGGGCCTTACAATTATTCATGTGGGTGAGAACGGCATGTAGTTCAACTTTCTTTTGGTAGAAAACGGCACCTCGTTTTTCATTGTATTGAATAAGAACCAATCAATGAATGAGAGAAGTAGATGGTGAGAATGTGGCAAATATTACTACTACTAATCACACAGCCTTCCTAATCATAGTTTCATTTTCGACGTGGTCCCTTGGGTCAGGCCAATCAATGCCCTTCAAGTGCGGCACCACTCCTAGATTTGAACCCCAAAGAAAATGTTGAAATTCCACTAAATTTATGATAGATGCAGCTTCCTATGACTAAAATGTAAACCTACTTTGCTAATCATTTTCAATTAACAATGATATCATCTCACTTAGTAATCGTGAACAGTGAACTATTTCATTTCAGTTTTCTTGAATTATCAGATTCCTTACTTTACTCTCTGATCTTTTGAGTCTTCGACTATAAGATGCAAATAGGTGATTTTATAAATATTGTTAATTATAGGCAGTGTAAGATAATTTATAATTTCAAAGATTTAGAGCCGGCAAATCTGACAATTGAAAAGCCGTGCTGGACCAACTTAACACTGCCTCTCTTTGTCACTATCTAAGAATTTAGATTACTCTTATTGGTACTATCATCAATCGATATAGTAATATACCAAAGCAACTATATCTCTTTAGCAAACAAAAACAAAGGAAATATATCAATATCACGTTGAGCTAAATATGAGGTTAGTTTGTGATATAGTTATATAATGTTCTTTGAAATATTTGTCACTTTTTTATATAGTGATACTTAAGTTAAGGTTGCTATTAATTGATGTGTGATAATATACAATATAATAAAACTTGTTCTTTTTGCTAAGCTAATATAACTTGTTTTATGGCCGGAAAAAAACATAGTTAACACCCTAGACTAATCTTAGGTATATAGAACCCATGCAGTACACATGAATTTGAATCCGGATGCACGTGATAATTAACACATCAATTACACTAATACAAACCATAAATGTTCTGACAAACATATGATATTGATATAAATCAACATTTTTTTAACAATGAGAAAAGGGAACAATGGGGACGAGAGTACACGTGAAATTAGACTAAAGAGATGGGTTGTGGAGCCACTATGTTTATCTGTTAGGGTTTATATTATACCCTCGTGTGCATCTCCCATTTCTCTATACCTTCTCATCCATTCTTCTTTCCATTATTTAATCATACATATACAGAAATAAAATCTGAAGGATTTTGAAAATCTATAATGGAGAACAAGAAGTCAGAGAAACAGTACTATCTCACACAAAAAAGGAGACAAAAGAACATATCAATAAGACTCTAAAGAGTCTCACATACCTTGCTGGATATCACCATTGTGCATGGCTCTGTCATTTTGTGGGACGTCGGCTTCTGTACAACTACTATAGTAGTTTCCTTGATTAGCAATTTGGATTTTAGTCAATGTTTTGGTGCGATGAATGTATTTCAAGATATCGTTAATGGAAGAGGTCTCTAGTTTTTTTTCTGAACTAATATGTGAAATACTTGTTTTTATTTAATTAAATTTCGTGTGGGAATAATTCATTGATTTAATACTGGGTTTCTTTGTTTTTACATGTTGAAAGTGATTGTCTACATTCTCTGAACAACACAACACAATATTTAGTAATCAGACTGGAGCGTGCGTCTATATTATAATGTTTTTTTTTGTTTGTAATTGGAGCCAAATCTTAAATTATTGTATCCAATCAGACATTCAAATAACAAAAAGGGAATGCATTTTGTTTTTCAAAAGATTATAAATAAAGGGAATGAGTTGAGCGACGTTGAATTGAAGCTCGGTGCGATCAAAGAGACAAGTAAACAAAAACAAAAGCAAAAAGAGAAAAGAGATCCGACATTGGCACTGATTTGGAATCGAATCAAACTCCGAAGCTAAAACCAAGACACTCAATCCTGTGGTTCTCTGTCTGGTCTCAGTCGCATACTGCTTTAACATGGAAGTTGACGAGACACCGTACGTGCAATTGACATGCCTGTGGTGTGGTCCCTTGGAATTTTGAGGAATTAGAAAATAAATACTTGAGCCATCGTTAAAACGGTTTAATTTGTAACTCTTTGCTTACTAGTCAAGAAATGTGTAGATTAACTCCCTTTCAGTCTAGTATCTCTCACCCACCTTTATTTTTTTCTAAAATAGAAAAATTATAGTATAAAGATAAGTTTTAATTTTGTTCAAAAAAAAGAAAGATAAGTTTCGCTCTATTATATTTTTCTATAATAATTTTTTCTATTTTTTATGAAGATAAAAATAATATTTTTACTTTTATAAATAGAAGATAGTATTTTTTTTCTACGTATTTGTTTCTTACAAATCTACTTATAATGGTTTAACCTACGAAAAAAAACACACTCTGGTAGATATTTCGTAAGCGATAAGAAGCTGCCTTTAATTGATTTGAGAATATTTACACAATTAATTTTAGCCAGCGATTAAACGAATACATGAATCAAGGGAGAATCCAGTAATATCTTCAAAAACCCATCATACATTTTGGAGAGAAACACACATGATAATTTTTTTTTTTTTTTTTTTTGAGAAAGGGCTTTACACATGATAAATTGCATAGACATATTATACCATTTTGGTAGTTTTACTTTACAATGTACATGAACTAAGAAAAAAAACAGTAAGAAGACAAGAAACTTATTATAATCTAAACCCATTATACTCAATCTCACGATCTCAAAAGAAATATACTAAGCTCCTGTCCATAACTACCACCAGGATTCATCATATGAAACGATTCCGAGTCACTCGACCCAGTGACTCGCTCGAACTTGGCTCTCAAGTAAAGCGTCTGCTCCTCCTCATCCAACGGCACAACTCCAGCTCCGACCGAAACAGACTGCATCGTCTTAAAGAAAACGGCGTCGTGTTCCGTCACCTTTCTCCTCACAGCAGACCCCATCTTCCTTCCGTTGCAGTACATCGACCACACAGGAACGTCAAAGATCGACGACACTCGACTGTTGCGGCTGTTTGTGCTTCGACGACGGTCACACTCGAGGGCTATGCGTAGAACACCTGCTTGATCCATCTCTTTGGCTAAAGCCGCCGTGGGAACAGCTAGTTCAAGGAGGAGAAGCGGCGAAGATCCCACGGCGGCGTCCTCCTGGAGGCAGAAACTGACTCTTCCACGACGGTGGCCGAAGAAAGTTCCACTAACTATGCTGTTACTATGGGACGAGGACGAGGAGTGGTCTGAAGAGGAAGAGGACGAAGAAGAGGAAGAGACTGAAACGGTGTCGTTTTGGTATGAAGGAGAAGGTTGTTGGTAAGTGCAACAGTATGGGAGCATGCATTCGATGAATGAACGGAGAGTTCTTCGGTGACGGAGTTCACTAGCGCAGTCGACGGTGGTCGCAGTATGTATGGTTTGCATGTGATGACGACCTCTTTGCTTTCCTAAATCAACCATAGTTCTCATGGTTTTCTTTTTTGAGGTACTAAATTGAGGGAGAAATTAAAGAAGAAGATAATATTGTAATATTTGGTGTGAAGAAGAGCAAGTTTGGTGACATATATGTATAGGTAGGCTGTGGTATGATCATGGGGAGTGGCGACTTTTCTTTGTTTTTTAAAATATATTTTCAAGTATTAATATTATAGTATATACTTTTTGTGTCTTTCATTTCCTAGTCTAGTGTAAATTTCTATTTTTTATGTACGTAAATTTCTAATAAAGCGAGAAAGTCGAACTTATTTGCATAATGACTAAAAATCTCGTGGTTATTTGTGCATTTACCACAAGATTATCACGGTTTAAATACTTAGAAAATTTGAAATAAAAAGAAGGTAAAATTTTGTATGCTTGCATGCATATAACTTCTAATTGAAAGAAGGATTATTTGTTTGTTTGTTCATCAAGCGCTCGGAAGTGTAACTTAAATGTATATCATCTCATTTCAAAACAATTTTGATATTTTATCTTATAAATCCTAAATAACAGTTATAAAAAATACACATGTGAAATCTTTTTTTTTTTTTGAAACAACACATGTGAAATCAATAAAATAAATTTGCAGGAAAAGAATATCACATATATGGAAGGAGAAGAGCAAAGTAGAAGGCAGTGGAGGAAGGAAGGAGCAGAAGTGGGGTCTATGTGTCGTATAATAGAAGAGTGGGGCCAAAATGTTGATGTAATATCCAATCGAATACCGAAGGGTGCGCGTGCGTCAGTCCAATTTGACACTTCCAACTATTTTCTATCTTTTTTAAAAAAATACTAGATCTTGAACCGTGGGGATTTTTGTTTTCATTTATTTTTATATAATTATTTTGTTTTCAATTCTAAATTGGCATATATTAATATATATATATATATGTCTATCAATTTTTAAAACATGATAAGTATACAATATATTTTTTATTGAATAAATTGTTTCAAACTTTCACATGCATTTATATATTCTTCTATATATATTTTTGGATTATTATTTCATTATTAAAATCGTAACTATATATATATATATATTAGTAAAATATTGTTTTATTGTCATATCCAAAAATATTACACATATAATTATTTGTTTTATTTATCGGATCAGTGTGAAACGACCATAGTCAGAGAAAGATCCACATCTCGACCCGCGCAAAGTTTTTGTTTTCATTTATTTTTATATAAATATTTGATATAATAAGTATTTTATTTTATTTACCGGATTAGTGTGATGAATATGTGCTCATCTATGTATATAATGTATAAGAAGAAATTGAAAATTAAAACCGACGGTTTAATGTTTTTTTACAGGTGAAATGCTTCAAGGGGATGTGTAAGAGGTGGATCATCACTTGATCTTATATTATATAACGTGTAAGTGAATATAATAGAGGTTCTAGTGCATTTTTTAAATAACAAAGAACTCACATTTACAATTCTAGAACTATACGTTAATGTTTTAGTCTAAGGACTGTTTGTTAATGATTTATATTTACGGTTGAGAAAAACGTTTGATGCATTGGTTTGATAATGATTTACAATTACAATAATTAAGGAAGCGAATATTGGTTTGTAAACCAAACCAAAAATGTAGGCATGTAACCGAATGTTAGGGAATGATATAGGGATGACTGCCTAAAACCCACTGTAAACACCATAACCCTATCTATTCCCACCTGTACTACCAAGCTCATGACCAAACCACCCACATATATAAAATCTCTTTACAACTCCCCCTATTCTTTTTTGGCTGCTCAAATCCCCCTATCTAATCCTATTTCGAAAACGTAATTATAGATTTGTAAATTGCGTTTTGTGAACTGTGATTCCCCATTAACTAATACCCGACACGACCCATAAACACCCGACCCAACTCAATAAAAAAAATCAATTTGGGTTGAGTTCGTTTCTTTCTCACCGCCAACTACGAACAGAGAGATAGAGCAGATAGAGAGAAACGAGAGCAGAGAGGGAGAGACGAGAATGAGAACATAATTTAAATGATTGGAATCTATTTCAAGATGTGAGATTTCAAGGTTTAATGAGAAATGATAAGAAAAACACAAGATTTCATTGAATCGTGACTGATCTGTACTGAATATGATGATGAAAATTGCAGAAACTCTAGCCGATAACAAAAGGAAGAAGATGATATATTTACAGTTTACCATTACTTTACAAAAAAAATGCATAGCCGACCTTCGAACCATGATAGAATGGTTATAGGACAGCTTCCAATCGACTAGACTATTGTAAACTTAACATTATGCGTAAAATAAATAATATATATATATATATATATATACAATAAAGCAGAGAACGGTGCCTCCGCCATTGGAATATGCAAATGCTTCAAGGAGAAAAAACGGTGACATCAAACTTGGTTGTGTTCATAAATTTCTTTTAATTTCTTTATCATGAGAATTATGACAAGAGTTACCAGCTATTACGTATTGTACAAGTATATATATATATATATATACATACATATATGCAAGTACAATGTGGCCATTATAGTTGATTACCGATGAAAGAACTGAAAAAGTATATTAGGGTTTAAATTGATTTTATTTGACAGATATGAAAGAACTGAAATCACAGAAGCTCATCGTTCTCCTGTAAAATTTTGTCTTCTCTCTCACGTCGTTACTCTCGTCTCTCCCTCTCTGCTCTCGTTTTTCTGTGTCTGCTCTATGTCTGTTCTCGTCGTTGTCTTATGTTGTGAGAAAGAAAGACGAACTCAACCCAAATTATAATTTGCCCCCAAAATTTTTTTTTTTAATGTAGTCGGGTCGAATGTTTATGGGTCGGGTTTTGGTTAATGGGGAATCACAGTTCACAAAGCGCGATTTATAAATCTATAACTAGATTTTCACCCGCACAACCGTGCGGGTATATATTTTCACATTTATATATATAGATATTTATTTTACATAATTATTATATATTTTTAATGTTACTCATATATTTAAATGTTTGTATAATTATGCCAAAAATAATAATTTTATAGTTTCCATGCTGTAAATTAAAATCATCACATATATATATATGTTGCTTATTATATATTTGTCTTATTGAATTTACGTTTGATTACTAAACTAAATTTTTTAATGCATGAAACAACATATATGAAAACAATTTTGTATTTAATTTATTTAATCATGATCTGTAATTCAAATCGCTAGATTTTTTAGTAATTTTTTAATGTTTATCAACTTTATATAATAAATTACTGTATATTAAAAAGTTTAAGATAAGTTAAATTTTTATACATGTATTATATAGTTTACTAATATTAATCCGTTCTACCAACATATTATATTTTTAGCATAAATATTTTATATTTATGAAAATAAAATATGTTAACTTATCAATTTAAAATAATTTTATCATAT
This sequence comes from Brassica napus, assembly GCF_020379485.1. NCBI lineage: Eukaryota > Viridiplantae > Streptophyta > Magnoliopsida > Brassicales > Brassicaceae > Brassica > Brassica napus. Next base: position 19,721,987 of record NC_063441.1, read on the forward strand.
TTTGTTCAATATAACATTTTTATTTTAAAATGATAGATATTATTATAAAATTGATAAAATAGGATATAATTTTATTCTTTTAGTAACATTTCATTACTAATTACAAAATTAGTTGAAAATATTTATATTCAATTTATGACAATTAAGATATTATTATATTCTTTTTCAAGAGATTTGTTAGAATTTTAATTTTTTTAAAAAATAAAAGATATTATGATTAAAGTAGTTAAAAATATTATGTATATTAGCCTTAGTGATATACATTTAATATAAAATTTAAATGATGGTCCAAATAAAAATATCACTCATAAATAAATCATGATTTTTATTTTATTAGAAAACAAATTTGAAAAAATTAAAATAAAAATAAATATTTATTTCTAACAAAATCTTTAAAAATTATTAGTAAATGTATTTGTGGAATTAATTAATTTCATTTTATTTAAATTTTTGTTTATAAACTAAAACTATATTCAATTTTAATTTCTAATTATATTTTTTGATAATTTAAATTAAAACTAACTAATTTTTGAAAGTAAATTTAAAAAGATTCTAAGAAGATTTTAAAAAGATTTTGTTAGAACATTTTAAATATATTCATTTGTATTTCAAATAAAAAGATAAAGATATTAAATAATATAATAATGAACTTATGTAAAATATAATATTTTCTAGGAATGGTCCAAACTTAAAAAATCACACATGAAAAGAAGTCATAAGAAGTCATGACTTCTATTTTAATATATAAGATTACGTTTTCAAAATTGGATTAGATAGGGGGATTTGAGCAGACCAAAAAAGAATAGGGGGAGTTGTAAAGAGATTTTACATCTGTGGGTGGTTTGGTCATGAGCCGGATAGTATAGGTGGGAATAGATAGGGTTGTGGTGTTTTAAAAAAATCACACATGAATCAAAGTTGTGACTTATGTTTTAATATATAAGATTCAATTTTTTTTTTCTTCATAATCAACTGTATTGACATTATACTAAATTTATTCAATCATATTAAGAAGATAATCACCCTAAAACTCGGGCTTTATTTGCTTTACATCATTTCTTGATGTTGGAATCACACTCCCCGTGTCATTCTTTTTAAAAATTATTAGATTCTTACTCACCTTTTTGTATGTGTGCTCGAAATATACTGTCGACGCTAGAATATATACATGCCTTTACCAAGAAAATGTAACAAGTAAAAGGGGTGTAACATGAAAATAATGATGTAGGGCGTGAGGGCTTAAGAACAAGCATGGCTAGAGCAATGATTAAAACCAAATCATGATCCGGTATTTTTTATAGCATTTCGTAAACTTTATTTAATCATTTCTTCTAAACTTCAAATATCGACTCATGATAGTTTTGCATGATGAATGAATTTATGATATACATTATTTTAACCTAATTTATAAAAAAAAAAGGGCTTATTTGCTAAATAGCCAAAAAAAAAGTGAAATTAGATTTTGAGAGAGAGAATAAAGAGAGATAGAAAGAGAAAGTAGGAGAAAGAGGGTGTTTTTAGTTAGTTAGTGAATTTTGTTTTTTTTGTATTCACTGGGTACAATTTTTCAAAAAAGAAAGCATCAGAGTATGTTACCTTGAGAAATTAAATTTCAAAAATAATGTTCAACGCCATCTTTAGCTTTTGTTTTATATAACTACTAATTTCGTACTACCTAATTATTAAATTGTTGACTAATGTCTAATTTATTTGTAGGAAGCTTCATATATCGACATCGTGAAATTTGATATTCATATATAACGACAATACTTTTTATTAACTTGTTGACTAGTTACATTTGTAATCTCGTGTAATAACTGGTAATACAACATGCACACAATCTACTTGATAATCATTCTAAATAAACCTGATTTATTTCTGAAAATAGTCATTTGTCACTGTGGAATGATGGAATAAGTTGCAAAATCATAAGAAACATGATATATTGTTGTTGTCATATTGCACTATTTCACTTACTATTAGTATCTTAGTTATATATATATATATATATATATATATATATGTATAATATTGATGATACAGTTTATTACATGTTTAATTTATTGCATCTCTCGTTCATAATCAAACTTTCAATAAATAATACGATTGTATTTGTTAATCACGAACGAAGATGATGGATGTAATAGAAGAATTATAGATAACTACATACACAAAAGCATAAGTCGTTCAAAAAAAGACAGTATTAGCAAGACAGCATACAGTCTAATCTCTTATATCTATAATGTAACAAGCTAAGGTAGATGCTCTAGTCTTACTCTTACTTAATCATGAGATTTATTGGCTAGGTAAGTAATAAATTGACTAATCAACCACAATGGGTGATTGGCAACAGATAATGGGAGTTGAATTTTATGTCAGCTGTACAAGCTACGTTACAACCGAACTTTTTCTTCAGTTTTGTTTTAGTAGTATCATATAAAACATTTAAGTTAGGCTTTGGAAGTTTTTTGTTCTTACAGAAATATTACAAGTACTCATTAGCAAAACTTGAATGACACAAAGCTCTTTTTAGTTTTGGATCATATGAAAAAGGGAAAACATGAAAAGCCAATGCTTTTGTGAATGCTTTGTTCGCATTATCACTTTTTATCCTCGCTCGGAGATTGTCGGCTTACATTCGTTAATGTAGTATGTCCAATCTCTCCACATCAATAGAGGTTTTGTTACACATTTCTACTAACTTAAGTATCATAAAAAATAATCATACAATCAAGAAATTTCATGAAATGTATTATTTTCATTCTTTTCAAGTCAACACGAAATCAATGTCTATTACATCATATTTTTATGGATACGCTAGCTACTTACAGCTTTGACTACACATATGTACCATAAAATTGCCAAACAGGAACCGAATGATCAGGAAAAAATATCCACACAGTCCACATTCCACACTCCTTTTACATGTCAATTCCCCACTCTACCACTCATGACTCATCACGTATGTTTTGACACATTGTTAGGTATACATTATTAATTTGTAACGGTTTTTGTTACATATTTGTTGTCCTCTATTTAGACGCCTGTTTATAATCTGAGAGGTAAGTAAGATTTAAGTTGTTTAGTCAAATTAAGTGCACACTTTGAAGAGAGGGAACATGCTTTAAAATTATTGTAATCACACCACTTTAAAAGTGTTAATTTCTACTTTCTCCATCTTCTGGCTGCGTATATTAAATTTATTATTTAATATTATCAACATTCTTGATCACTGGAACCATATAGAGCTAATTACAATTCGAATATATGTAGTATATACTACATATGGTTAGTGGACAATAATATAAGGTTAATGTTTATTAACTATATAATGCCTTAATGATGGCATGAATTATTAAGCGTTTATATATATGTGCATTGAGCTAGTGGACTCTACATACTTATTAGTCAAATATTCATATGTTATAGAACATTTTTACCAGCCAAAAGCCTAATTGACTGGCAATTGATATACATCTCAGGCAATGATGATAAAGACAATATTAAATTTGTATTAATCAAGGCACTAATCAACAAAAGTTTTGAGTGATAATTAGAAGCGCGTCCCCTACCACATCCAGAAATTCTAACCAAATATTTAAATGGAAAATCGACCTTATTAACATGCCACATATAATATCAAACCCTAAAAAGTCAATTAATATTAATTACTATGAATGCAGCATTTATAACGCTTTTGATTTGTTCTTTAAACCTAGAATTATAAGAAACGTATCATTCAAACTTCAAATAGCTTTCTAAATGCTGAATTAGACCAATTATAGCAAAATGAACGGCAAAGTCTGATAAAAATAACTACTATATAAGTTATACCTAGAATTCTTCTACTCCCTATAACATAAATTAAATTCTTATAAGCTAACCTGATTTTCTCAAAATATATAGTATTCGCTATAAGCCTATAATATATAACCAATAATATAAAAATATCAAGAGATCCTTTGAATTGCACATGTATATTCAGAGTTTGAATTTTTAACATACAAATCTGATTAATATAATTAGATGAGCAAGTACACTGGAAATATTGCAGTTAAAATTTCCTTGGTCGGATTTTTTTGACATAAAATTTCCTTGGTCGCTATCTTAGTCTCCTCTCCTGGGCTAAGCTTTATATTCCATGTCTCCCCATTTGATATATATATATATTCAGTTTAGTTATATTTAAATTGTTATAAAACTTTAGAGTTTAGTTTCAGATTAATTATACTTGTACATTTAGTTATGGAAGAACCAATATAAGAACCACTTGAAAGGTTTATAACTTAGCTAGTATTGACCCTTGAGTATGGTTATAAATTATGATTGTCTTATTGTAGTAACATCGCCAATCACATTTATATACACACATTATTTGGTAACATATATGCTTTTCTATAGCGTGAGGTACGTGACCAATATATACAAGAGTTTTCTATATACAATCAAACATACAAACAAAGCGCGTAAAAGAAAAGAAATATACAGACTTGCATCAGTTTATAACAAACGAAAACAAAATTGCAAATAATATTATGCTTATATTCTAATACTGGTTTTTCATTTTTTAATTTCTCATTTGTTTGAGCCTCGCAAAAATAAATACGACAAAGAGTTATTATATAGCCAATCTAAACGACGGAGCCTTCGTGGATCGTTGAAAGCTTCAGCCTAAACGATCGAACCGCCAACTTTGCTCGCCTCGAAGTATGCCTTCTCAAATTACGTACCGAACCGGACCGGTTATAACCACTCGAAGCCTTATACGTCGTCGTTCTCTTCACCAACGGTCTTCCCTTACTAACCGCCGTTGACTCGCTTGCTTCTCCGTTAACAGCAGCAACGGAACCGTCAGGCTGATGAGTAAGCGCCATGATCGGCGAGATCCTCCCCTTTTTACGCCGCCGAAAATCTTTCCCGACGGAGTTTTGTATCGCGACGCTTGCTTTGACGGCGAGAGCCGCCATGTCCGGCGCCGTTAGACGGTTCCGCCGTTTGGAGATCGGAAGGACGAAGTAGATCTGCTCGGCGTGAAGCGGCTCTTCCGATTTGACCGCCGGGATGAAATCGTCGTAGTGGAGAGAGTCCGAATCGCAGATGAAATAAGAGGAGGAGGACGACGCCGCCGATGATTCAGCTTCAAGAACCTGAGATGCTAGCACCGGAACATTGTATTCCCGTAGATCGCCGTTGACGGAGACGATCTTCACCGTTGGGGGAGAGTTGGAGTCTCTCCGATTGAGCGATACACAGATTCCCATTTCAATGGATGTGAAAAAAGTTCAGAAGAGATTTGAAATCGATTGAACGAGTAAAGCACAAGAAAGAAATATTCAAGAACAGTTGGGTTATATATAGAAGAAGAAGAAGAAGAAGAAGAAGAAGAAGAAGAAGAAGTAAGACGAATTCTAAACCGGCTAATCAAATTCGAATTAATAACCCGGTTAGGGTCGGGTATAACTTTCGGTGATGTTCAGAGAAATATTGATTGATGGTTAAATATCGAATTCATTCGTCTTCACACGGTGTTTGTCTTTTTTTTGTCGGTGGTTGTTTATTATACATTTCTATAATTAACGAATTAGTTACAACATATCAGTGTATATATAATCAACATGTATGAAAAGTATCAGTGATGACCTAAATAAGCATATCAATATATCATCAACATGTATGTAAACTATCAACAAAGACCTAGTAGATAAGCATATTAATATATCATCAACATGTATATAAACTATCAACAAAGACCTAGATAAGCAAATCATTTTATCATCAACACGTATGTAACGTATAATCAGCAAAGACTTCAATTTTAAAATCTAGCTGTAACTGCAAATAATGGCCAATAACATAAACAATTTAATTATAATTCGGCTTTGAAATTTCTCAAATAACCTATAGCTGGATAATTTATGTAAAGAAGCATGTGTGGAAGAGAAATACGTGTATGTTAATATGTTGGATAATTTGATTTCATATGTAATACTAACATGCACGTCGGCACATTATGTAAATTTGCTTTTAATCGTGTGTGTCAACAGACTCGATACTCACACATGGCCGATGACTAAGTCTAATTCTGATATCGTTGTTCCAGCAACTTCGTGTGCATGGATAATCACAAGAAACACACACGAGAAAAGGATCTTCACACGAATCAAATTAAATGCATGATATTAAAAGTTCATAATTAGGGACCAGGAAAATGAATATGGTTTAGCGTCCGATGTTCACATGTTAACGGACAAGTTCGTGCTTATCAACAACTATATATCTCATCTATTAAAAAAACATCCAAATTTTAGCAAAAAAAAAATCTATTAAAAAAACAGCCCTTATATCAGACAAACAAATTAAACTATTATTAAAACAAATTTCAAGTAAGACGGCATATATAAACCAGCTTGTGTCGACAGAACCTCCTTGCACGTCGTCTTGTTCCTTTACCAGAAGTATTTCTAATTTTGCCTTATACAAATTCGTGTTTGATTTCTCATTCTTAGTTACGTACGTGTTAGTTTGATCAAAAAAAAAAAAAAAAGTTACGTACGTGTTCCAAATATTTCTAAACATGTTAATATTGAAGGTAACTAGGTAAGTAGGGTTTGCGATCATTAGGGCCTACTAATAACTTGGGCCAAACTGGGTCATCTAGTGGCCTTATATAAATTACTATAAATGATAGTTGTTCTTTTTTTTTGATAGTTGTTCTTTATGCCCATCGATACCAAAAACCATGACTCATTTTCTCGATCGTGCCTTTTTTAATGTTTTGTAATTTACACTTTTTAACACCTCAACGAGCATTTTCGTAACTGTTGATGTAGAATGTGTTCTGTTTATGTGTACGAAGCAAAGCATACAAATGTTATTGACATACCGGCAATCAGATGCCTAATTAATATGTTAGCTGCCTTATCTAATTTCCCCAAATTTATCAAAACAAATTTAACGGATCTTTTTTTTTTAAGTTTAAATCGACCATCTTCATTTCGCAATACTGTATTAAATTTAAAATCCATTTAGTTATGGCCGGGTTTTTTCTATAATTTATTTTGCAACCCAAGCAGATGATCATAGATTCAAAATACTTCCCCTAAAGATAAACTAAATACATGAAAATTTATCGATCTTCAGAATTTATATATGTTTTGTCAATAGTTGAAATTTCTTTGCCCACAAACATCATTTTTTACAGAATTGATGCTTGCGAACCCCGCTCAAGGACAAGTCATCCACTTGAAACTAGTTTTTTTTTTTTTGAACAAACACACATTTCATTAATCATAAAAGGTTCTACTCTCCATCATGGAGAGAGCAATACAAGAGAGAGGGCAGATTTTGCCACTGAATCAGCTTCCAATGTTACAGACGAAGGATAAACCTAAACAAAATTACATAAAAATAAAAATGATAGATATCAAACAAAATACTAAACATAGCTGGTCTTTTTTTTTTGAAACACAACATAGCTGGTCTAGACTCTTATACTTTCAAGAGCTTGATGAGGGTGAGAGAAACCGACATGATCATCACAAGGGATCTCATATTTGGAAACGTAGCTGTCATAACTGCTAAGCGGATGGCGAGGGCCACAGCCATAAGCACCAAAGAGACAAGTTTACGGGACTCGCATAATCGGGAGAGCGACTGTCACAAGGAGACCCAGAGTAAATCACTCCTAATCCACAATCACCCGAGAGACAATCCCATGCATCATCAACATGGCAAGTAGCCACAGATGGCGGGAATGAGAGGGAGAAGCGTGACTAACTAGATTTCATTGTTAGGGTAACTTATAAAAATATGAAATGTAAGAGCAACAGATAATATTATAAGACACTACCGTCTACTTACAGCGTCTAACACAATAAAAGAGCAGCAATACATAATTTAGTGATACCACGAGTTTGCCTTACGGGAAACGGATATTTGATTAAATGCTGATGAAATAGTGAACTAGTAGAGTAGCTCACTGAATATAGTGAAAAAATAGTTTTAATAAACCTACTCATAAAATTAGTTCTCAGAAAATCCTACTCATAAAATTATTATAAACCACTAGAATATAAGTTTAATGAACTAATGAAATTTAATATAAATATTTTAAAACATAATTCTAAAAATATTCTGAATGGTAACAAATATTTGCCGTTTTAAAACATCAAAATATAAAAGGTAATATTAATATACTATCAATAATCCATCACATTTTTCTACATCTGTTAATGATATTTTATAGTGGCTTATGTTAATTTTTTCCGGACGAAATTCATTCTAAAATGAAATACATGAGCTCATACATAAGCTGGTGAGATAAACTGGTATACTGAGAAAACTCAAGAAATAAGAGTCTACAAAAAAGCGGTAACTAGAATTCATTCCAGAGCAACTTACGGAAATAAATCATACAATCCGATGTTAACTAACGTCTTGGGAGACTGAACAAGATAACTCTACCCAAGGCCTCACGTGGTCACCTCATACCCTTCCTACGTACGTGTTCTGAAATGAATGGTTTTATTAGACACGTGTTGTACTCACAGTGACGAGGACGCTCAACTAGTTGGAAGTTCGGCCAATTGATAAGTAAAAAATAACCCCTTCGGTCATTGCGTCAGCCAGCGCCGCTGCTCAGCGAGGCCGTCTGAAGGATTACGTGCCAGAGCCACCGTTATTGGCGCAGTACTCTCTTGCGTACGTGTTTTTGTGTAAATGATAGTTTAAAAATAGTCACGGTTTTATTCAAATACGACTAAAAAGTAATGAAAATTTATGTCGGTACGTATATGTTCTTTCTATTTATAGACTTGGACAGCGATCAACCAATTATGCATATACGTTGTGGTGGCCTCCACAGTTTCAATTAGGCCTCTGTATAAAGAGACAGTTACACAAAGAGACACATTGTGTGTTTGTTTCTCGGTGGAAGACACAATGTGAGTTTGACACACATTTCTTTCACTTTATTCCGCCAGTTGTCTTTTATTGCCCATAACTACCCTTGGTTGTTGTAAAGAGAGTGTTAGCTTTTTAGAAGTCTTGTTTCTTTCTTTGTAACTATATTACGGTTCAGTTGTAATAAATGTAAAGGTATATTGGATACAGCTAATGGGTTTTATGTTGGATGGTGCAGTCGTGGATGGAAGATATGTGAACGTGTGGACGAAGCTTTGTGGACGAGATTTTTAATCTTACAAGAGTTTTGTAGAATAGATTTCGTGGACGAAGTCTTGTGGATGGTTTTAGTGGATTATAAGTTCATCATTTTCATAAAAAGATGATCAAACCTTTCTTTCATATATAGTAAATTTACCATCAAAAAGACAATAACTAATTTCAAATGGACCAAAAAATTGTAACTAAAGGTTTTTTAACAGAGTTCCATGGATGAGATTGTGTGAATGAGGTTTGTGATGTCTTATGTTCAAGGTTTTGTGGATGAAGATCTTATGGATGAGGTCTCATGTTCAAGGTTTTGTGGATGAAGATTCGGCAGCCACCTCCACCAACCACCACCATTGTATCCATACTCACGTCTTCCACCATCGCCTCCACAACCACCACCACCACCGTCATCGTTTCCACGGGACTGAGCCTCGAGAATCTATCAGTTGCGAAGAGCCTCATGGGAAGACGGTGGTCTACGGCGTCCTCTGCAGGATCTGAAAAAAGGAAAAATCATTAACGGTGGCTGTCGGTGGTATAAAAAGCACACAAGTTCTTGTGGACGGACGATTGTGGATGGATTATGAATACATGTTCAATCTTCATCTTCCCTCCCACATATTGAGAAATAAAGATTCAAGAGACTATTCAATTCAAAAAAATTAGTATATATTGTCTCCATCTTTAAATAATTTTACAGTTAGTTAAGCTGGAAACAACAAAAAATGTCAAAACATTACGTAAGCTGATAGTAACCACGTGGACAAGCTCTTGTGGATGGATACTTATGGACGGATCATGTATACATGTTTGTGAGTACGAGGTTTGAATTGCATGACTTCTTTATAAAAATGTTAACACAATTCTCTTGACCACAAGTATCTTGTCCATAACTATCTTATCCACAATGCTCTCTTCTATAACACAATTTTCTTAACCACAATTCTCTTGACCACAAGTATCTTGTCCATAACTATCTTGTCCACAAATTCTGGAGAACCACAAAGACGATGGAGGATGAAAGCAAGTGTGTTAGGTCTTGAGTAATATTCAGACGGCGACAGGAGAACCGATCTGTTGCGAAAAGTCTTTCGGGGAGACATCGTCTTCTCTGTTCTCTGCAATGAAACAAAGATTCATCAAGAAACAGTGAGTTTTGTTTTTAAGCCGCTAGGACAAACTATAATTATGTTATTGCTTGTGAAACGAGAAACAAACCTTCCATGTCGGAGATTGAAACCGAAGCAAAGCGGCGTGATTACGGACACTACAATTTCTGGATCGAGAAATCTGAGACAGAGAGAAAGAGGATTATGATTTGTTTTCTGAGATGTTACAAGATCTAGGAATTTAGGAAGGGAATAGGTAAAGACGTTTTTAATAAAGAAAAAAAAGGAATTAGCTTTATTGTTTTAAAAATATTAAAGTGGTTCTAGTTATAAGGTTCCATCTAGTTAATGATTCAAAGAAAAGAGAGAGTTCACATAGTTGAGGGATAGATAAGACAATTCACTAAAAAGAAGTGTTCACAGAGCTCAAAGTGTCTTTTTAGGTAATTGGAAACTTGAATTGTGTCTTCTGGAGTAAATATCTCCTGTATAAATTTATCATTTTAGTTATTTTCTTTGATAAGTTACAAACAGGAGCAAGATCACCAACAAGCAGAATAATAAAATGATCAAATAGTGAAAATAATCAAAATTGATTCGTGGATTACTAGAGCTAATATGACATTGAATAAGATGCCATATAAAGGTGATGAACACCCGTATCTTAATGGTGGCGGAGAATCACAGCCTTTCAGATTCCACACGGCTCTATCCACTAGCTTACTTTTTTAAAAGTATGTTGATCGTTGATACAAATAACATTCCTTGGCGTACTATTACAATATTCTTCTTGATAACGTCAAGCTATAACAAATCAATCAACATTATTGAAAACAATATATTTCTGTGTCACTCTTACGACTTTTAAGACACAAAATGCATATATAAGTATATGATGACCTCACCATTTCAATTATATACTCTCTTAAAATAGTTTAAAATCAAGTAAGGATAGGTGGACTATTAGGTATGACCTCACCCTTTAAATTCTATACACAATGGCGAAGACATTAGCTGCACTAGACAACACATCAGCGTTTATATATACTCCTGTTATTACAGTTTTACTTCGTATTATTACAGTATGAACAAAAATAATTTACACATTACATTACAACACAACACAAAGCCATATGCTTTTAAGCAAAGCGAACATCAAAACTATATAACCTAAATTCTTCTATATTTATATAAAAATGTATCTATGTATGTGCTTAGTCTTGTTTCCTTTATCTTATATGAAAAGAAACTATAAAAAAGAAGACTGCCATGTACAACTTTATGACTACATCCTAGATTTTACCCCAAGAGTTATACATTATAATATTGACGCGTATTATTACCCCATTTTCTATTTATAATACTAATTTATTAATTATTAATACTTTTTAAAAAATTATTAATACTTAATACGGGGTTGTAATTAAGTAACTTTTTTAGAACGGAGCACGGTGCGGAATCCCCTTTCGTCTGCTTGAATTCCGATGATTATATATCGGAGGTGTTCCAGGAGAGAAACTGAAACCACCTTCATCGCCAGAGTTTGGAGACCGTTGATCACCACCTGGACCATAGTCATCAAACCTAACGGTAGAGATCGAGAGACCATTCATCAGACGGTTGAAAGCTTTCGTCTTACGCAGTTTAGTTGGTGTGGTAGCCTCATCTGATTCCAACCCACCTTGATAGTCTCTCCCGTGTTTCCCTTTCATAGAGAAGGTCAGACTTTGATCTCCTCTCTTCATTCCCCCGAGCTGAAACAGTAAAACCAACCAAGAACATACAGTCATTCCACGTGTAACATGCATCCACATAAATCATGAACAAAACTATACTATATAAATCATACGAAGTGACATATGTGATGGGTTTATGTTTTATACCTTGCAACCAAGAGAGCAGAACCGGAAAGAATCAAGAAGGCTTCTACAACATATTTCACAAGTGTTTGTAACACCTTTTCCGATTCTTGGCTGAGGTCTTTCATTGAGGAACAGGATCCTTGCACTGTTGATTATATATGTCTGAACGCAGGAGATGTCTATGTACTTTTGTATCTCATTCACTCTCACCACGTTGTGGTAAGAAGATCTCCTTATCTGCAATTTAGTTTCATTTTCATTTACATTACGAAAATAAATAACCCAAATTTTTTTTTTGAAGGAAAGAAAAAAGGAACGAGATATTAGACCTGAACAACACGATGGTCTTTATGTTTGACCAAACAGTAAGAGCAAAAAGCAGCTCCAGCACAATCGAGACAGAACATGTTGCATTCGTTTTTGTTAGAGTCGGCGTGGATCGAACATGGGATGAAGTAGCTGCCTCGTAGCATTGGCATTAGCCACGGTGGACTCGTATAGTCTTCTTCCTCCTCTGTTCTTATCATCGGGCCCTGAAACTTTGAAGTCAGAAACTGGAGAAGATAATAAGATAAACAAAACAAAAGGGTAAAAGAAGTATCACCATGACTTTCTTGTGATTGGCCTCGAAGGCTCTCAAGTTGAGCTTGTGGTTAGGGTTTTCGATAGCTAGATTTGCTAGCTCCACATTAGAAAAAACGTACGAGAAGGAGGAGGAAGAAGAAGGTAGATGAAGAGGTAAGTGAAAGGGGCGGCCCCGATAAGTTTATAAAGTTTATATTTCATAGGAAAACAATTTTCGAATATTTTTTAGTTGTTTTATATTTTTGTTACTAGTTAAAGGTATCTTTTCTGTTGTTCCTTAATATATTTAGTATTTACTGACTTCTCTACTTGGGAAATTTTCTGTTTGTTTTGTTCTTTAGTTAATTTCGGGAAATCATTATCTCTCTTTTTTCTAAGTCATCCAAAGACACACGTATCTATGGATATGCGCCTTATTCGGAAATTCGCTAGGCGCAATGCGTGCGGATGATCAGCGCCTAGCGATTTATCGAAAAATCGAAAATAAATCTGAGAGTAATCGGAGATTTTTTTATGGTTATAGTACTCACTAGTACTTATCTTCATTTGTGGATTCCAAATATTATTAAAACTTAGGTCAATTGTTTTGTTTAAACCTTTTGGACCTACTAAAATGTGGTTCAATCCGTGAATTGTGGTGTTTTATAGTTTTTTATTATTTACTTTGTTTTAATAAATATAAAAAGATACACGTATGTCTTCATCTTCTTCTTCTTTCTTTGGTTCTGCGATTAAACTATGGCCATCCATGGTTTTTTCTTTATTTTTTTTTTTTGTTTTCACTTGATTTTCTTGATTTGTACACTATAATTACATCAGATCTACAAATAGAAACATCTTCAGAGATTTTTGAGATTTCTGGAAACAAAATTACGCGGCGGTAGTTAAAAGAAAAAAGCATTATGCGGCCGTGTAACCTTAAACCACGTTCTGGGCGGTCAAAACGCGGGTTAGCGTGGAATGCATCCGAACTGGCCAAACTCGCTACGGTGACCCAACGCTTCATGATTTTGCGGACGATTACTCGGCAACTCGGCCGCTTTTTAGAACAAGGGATATGCGTGTCTGTTGAGTGTGTTTCTACAAGACTTAAAAGGATTTATTTGTAAAGGTTAATTAATAACGTAAAATGTGATATTATTGTCCCCAAATGGACATAAATAATTGAGTTCCTTGCTATTTCCATCATCTATAAAAAATTCATGCTAATTTTACTACTTCTGAACTTGTGTTATATGATGATTGATAGTTAACAATTTTTTGTTTATGTTTTTTTTTTCACGTATTATAACAGACAAACACATGTGGATGTCAAGTCTAGTTAAGCCTTGAGAGTGATACTACAAAAATAAAGGAATAATCACACTTGAATTTGAAAAAGTCAAATAAGAAATGGGAATTAAGTATTGGTCACAATTAGAAAGACATTATCCTAATTCTTTGTCATAAAAGGAAATAGAGGTGGCGATAGATGAAAAGCCAAACAGATCGACGGGTCTGAGAAGAGACAGAAGAGAAGAGACTAGTCTAGTGACATCTGAGCCGTTGGATGAGAAGAGCCTTCTCGTCTCATCCTTTTTTTGGTGGGACGTGGCCGACGCTTTTGTCCCATCCGGTTCACACTTAACAGTCGTGGCGAACCCAGAGCTGTCGAATTAATAGTAGGGTAGGACCTGCTTCCGGTCCATAGGCCAGCGTTTAGCTGCCACGTTATGTAACGTGATCCAAGAAATAATAATAGGAGTTTGTTTATACTAATTGAGAAGCAAATTAAATTTTAAAAGTGGAGGGTAATAATTTAGAAAGTCCGTGATTGTAATTTGTGTGGCATGCCGCATGCGTCGTTTTAATTTGTTAGATTCTCTGGTATGAGTCAAACCATGTCGGCTTTGAGAATCTCTTTGTACTTAGACGTCATTATGGGGAACGATGTATTTCAATTTTAATACTATGGTAACCGAAGAGTTATGCATCATCGTTGAAAATTAAATTTGCATAAGAGTAACAGAAATGTATCAAAGCCGGTGGTTGCTAACGTAGCGTTAAACAAACGAACATGGCAGAAATATAAAATCCCAAACTAACAACAAAAAGGAATCTGATTTAAATCAGAACTTTATGGAACATGTACAAGCCCAGCCTATATATCGCGTTGAGCATATGGAACATGTTATAGGCCCATCACAATAATTTACATTACATTTGTCTAAAAGCCCAATTCATTAAAGTCTGCAACCCATCAAAACCATTTGTCCTAGTAATATGGGGCTGTGGGGTGGAGTGGAGTCCTCAGAGTTGATGCTGTATTCATAAAAGGTCAACATTCTTAATAGCGGGAAACAATCTCGAGGGGAGATCCAGTGGCTCTTTCGTAAATAGTCGAGATACCGTAGGACAAATAACCCATTGTTATTTCCACTTTTATAATATCATTTATAGATAAAATTGCTTTAACCCACATATATTTCTATTTTTATATCGCAAAAATTTATACTTTTTCTTGTACACTTAGAGATTGCTATTTTATAAGAATACATTAGAACGTATATCACCTCTATTATAAAGTTCATCTATTTTTGAGGTAAAAATAGCAAAATACATTAGAGATGGTCTTATCTAGACATCGAACCGGAACCGAAGCCGAACAATATAAAATCAAAACCAGACCGAAATTTATAAAAATTAAACGGTTCATGTTTTTTAAACCTAATAAACCAAAATTGAATTAGAACCACAATGGAATATTGAATTAGAACGCAATAGAAATCAAGTGATTGTCCGAATATATAAAATATAATAATTATTTAATTATATGTAATATAATTTATAAATTAAAACTATCCAAAAAAACCGAATGCGAATATTTCTTTCGTTTTTTTGTGTTTAACTTAAGTTTTTGAGTTTTTCTTTTTGGTTTTTCAGCTTTAGACTTGAATTAAATCCGAACTGTTTTTATTCGGTTGTTTTCTGGTTTTATGAAAAAAAAATAGAAACTCAACCCAAACTTGATCCGATCTAGAAATGTCTGGTTTCTAAATATGTCAACATTTCAATCCGAAATAATCCGTATCGATTCGAACCGAGAACCGAAAACCAAGCGGTAGGTAATGTATGCAAACATATCTTTCAGAGCATTGTGAATATCGTCGTATTGTTTCCTTATTGGTTTAGTATATCTCTTGACCTACACGTGACCTTTGTACTCTTTTAAATAAAGACCAGACCAGGGCCGTTCTCTATTTTTCACTTCTCTCTCTCTCCTAACACACACATTTCACCAAACACACTCAACGCCATGGATTCAGACTTCGGAATCCCCAGAGAACTCTCTCCTCTCCAGCAACTCCGTTCTCAGTACCAACCCGAGCTTCCTCCTTGTCTCCAGGTTCTTCTTCTTCTTCCTCTTCATTCATTGGATCTATTTTGAAAACTTTGGCTTCTCTTGTTTTATATATTTATCATGGACTTCTGCAATGAATCCAAATGTTTGTTTACTCGAGGAACATTTTCAGATCTAAAAAGTTTCCATCTTGTAATGATCTCTAATCTGTATTGTCCTGGACTTGCTGTTCTGTTTTATTCAACTTGTCAGATCTCATAGCTTTGGTTCTATTTGGATTACTATTTTGAACTTGCTCGTTTTTTTTCTTCTACTTCTCTGCTTCAGGGAACTACTGTCCGCGTGGAGCTTGGTGATGGAACCACTGTGTCCGAAGCTTCTGATTCCCACATCATAGCTCGCGCCTTCCCACATACCTTAGGACAGCCTCTGGCTCACTTCCTCAGGGAAACCGCCAAAGTCTCTGATGCTCACATCATTACTCAGCTTCCATCAATCAGGGTTGGAATCGTCTTCTGTGGAAGGCAAGCTCCGGGCGGACACAATGTTATCTGGGGTCTCTACGAGGCTCTTAAGGTTCACAACGCTAAAAGCACCTTGCTTGGCTTCTTGGGTAAGCTTCATCATCTCTATTGCTCATTGGCGTGAGAGAAGATCCTGTTTTGTGATTATAGTTCATAAAAATCTATACTTTGTATCTATAGGTGGTTCAGAAGGTCTATTTGCGCAAAAGACTCTGGAGATCACAGATGATATACTCCAGACTTACAAGAACCAAGGTAGGTTTGTTTGTTCAAGGCATTGTAGAGTCTTTGTTCATTACATTATTCTGATAAATTGGCGGTGAATAATGTATGTTTTAAAAGGTGGTTATGATTTGCTGGGAAGAACCAAGGATCAGATCAGAACCACTGAGCAGGTCAACGCTGCACTCAAAGCTTGCACTGATTTGAAGTTAGATGGCCTTGTTATCATTGGAGGTATATATACCTACGTTTTTTATTTATATTCACTAGCGAAGTTATGGTGTGAGTTTCTACTAAAAGAAGAGTTTCTATTGGGGTGTTCTTGAAGGTGTGACATCAAACACAGATGCTGCTCATCTTGCTGAGTTTTTCGCCGAAGCAAAATGCTCCACAAAGGTCCTAACTTGTTCTTGATCACCTTTTTTTTTTTTTAAATTTAAAATCTCTCTATTGATACTATAAGGAACATATAAAAATTTCAGGTAGTTGGTGTTCCAGTTACTACAAATGGAGATCTCAAGAATCAGTTTGTGGAGGCAAACGTTGGTTTTGACACCATCTGCAAGGTAAATCTAAACTTTAACCCTCTGCTTACTTCTCTCTTAGTTTTTTTTTGTAGCTATTGCAGCTAACATGATCAAAACATGTTATGCTTGGCTAATGATCTCTTGTTTCATATAGGTGAATTCTCAGCTCATTAGCAATGCCTGCACGGATGCTCTGTCTGCAGAGAAGGTACATGCTATTTCTTGCTAAAACTTTCAACTTGTAAGAGATTTCTAGTCAAACTGTAGTTTATGTACTTCATACAATGATGATAATATATACACTTCTATCAAGGATTTGGAATCTGTTACAAAGTGAACAAAGAAAAGCTGTGCTATTTATGATTCTGATATCAAATTTCACCTTTTTAATTGGCAGTACTATTATTTCATCCGTCTCATGGGTCGGAAGCACTCTCATGTTGCACTTGAGTGTACCCTCCAGTCTCATCCAAACATGGTTGGTTATTTTTAATCCGGTTTCTTAACGTAGCTAATACATGCCAGTATTTCTAGACTCTCATTTGCATGTGATGCGATCTTCAGGTGATACTGGGAGAGGAGGTTGCAGCATCTAAGCTCACCATATTTGACATTTCTAAGCAGATCTGTGATGCAGTTCAAGCAAGAGCAGGACAAGGTCTCATTAATATGAAAGATTATGCAGTCATGTATTTTACAGTTCACTAACTCGATTGCTATACTATTGATTGGCACCAGACAAGAATCATGGAGTCATCCTCATTCCCGAAGGGATCATAGAGAGCATTCCTGAAGTCTATGCTCTGTTAAAGGTAATGGTTTGATACTTGTAAACATTTATATCTCATGTCTAAGCTGAGTTTTTGTGATGTGCAGGAAATTCACGGGCTACTTAGGGAGGGTGTAGCTGCTGATAAGATATCTACTCAGCTCTCTCCTTGGTCATCTGCTTTGTTTGAATTCCTTCCTCCATTCATTAAGAAACAGGCATGAGACTTCTCTTTGTTTTACTCCAAAAGCAAATAAGTATGGATGCTTACAAGATGTTCATTTTTTTGTTGTTGTTGCAGCTACTTCTCCATCCTGAGTCTGATGATTCTGCTCAGCTATCCCAGGTAAGATGAAGAAGATGAAACAAAAGATGATTGGAGCTAATATTTATATAAAAAAAAAAGTTGGGAGTCTTAAGTGGTTTGTTTTGCTTTCTTTCTTCAGATTGAGACGGAGAAGCTTCTTGCGTATCTCGTGGAGACTGAAATGAACAAGCGCTTGGTATGCTCCACTTTATCTGAATATTCAAGTTTGTTTGCAGCAGCTAGAAGCTCTCTTGCTTACATAATTAAATATTTGGAACTTGATAGAAAGAAGGCACATACAAGGGAAAGAAGTTCAATGCTATATGTCACTTCTTTGGTTACCAAGCTCGTGGATCTCTCCCATCCAAATTCGACTGTGATTATGCCTACGTAAGTGTCACTGCCACTCTGATAATAATCTTTGGGATGAATATTCACATTATTGAATGGAGAAAAAAACCTGTCAGGTTCTTGGGCATATATGTTACCACATCCTCGCAGCTGGTCTGAATGGATACATGGCAACAGTGACCAACCTCAAGAGTCCTGTGAACAAGTGGAAATGTGGTGCTGCACCTATTACAGTTGAGTCTCGTCTTCTTATTTTTTTATGTAAAGATGGCGTTGATACAACTTTCTTTCTTTACTGATCTTTAACGTTTTTAGGCAATGATGACGGTGAAGAACTGGTCCCAAAATGCTGGTTCTACTTCAACCTCAATTGGTAGACCTGCAATTCATCCGGCAATGGTGGATCTGAAAGGCAAAGCATACGAGTAAGCATTTTCTTGTTTTTATTACAAAAAGAATATGAAGGCACTTGCTTACATTGTTGCTACATCTAAATGGTTTTTTTTTGGACAGGCTGTTGAGACAGAACGCAGACAAATTCTTGATGGAAGATCTGTACAGGAACCCAGGGCCGCTTCAGTACGATGGTCCTGGCGCAGATGCTAAAGCAGTGAGTCTCTGCGTTGAAGATCAAGATTACATGGGGCGTATCAAGAAGCTGCAAGAATATCTAGACCAGGTATGTGTTTTCTTTTACTATCGTTTCGAAATGATTGTATATTAATAATTATTTTTGACATTTTGGTGGGTCTGGTCAGGTGAGGACGATAGTGAAGCCAGGGTGTTCTCAAGACGTATTGAAAGCAGCACTGAGCGTGATGGCTTCAGTGACCGATGTTCTCACCACCATTTCTTCATCTTCAAATGGTGGTCAACAAACTGCTTAGAACGCAAAAGAAAGAGAGCAAACCATCTCTTTATGAGCTTCAATGTTTTTTTTTTTGCATAAACTCTTTTCAATATCCCACATTTCGTGTTCTTGTTTTTTTTTAAATTCTGAAACGATGTAACGTTTGTTGTGGTCGTTGAGTTTAGAAATCGAGAAAAACAAAGTTTTGAATTTATGTTATCAACAGAGTTTATTTGTTTTCTAAATCTACCTACCATATTTATACATCTTTTGGGTTCGTTCCATATTGAGCCCATATTATCTATTTCGGCCCATTAAGCTTTGCAAATTAGATGTTAAACTCGGTCGTTTCAAACCCATCCATGCTTCCAATACCTTCTTCGGCCATTGACAAAGGATTGTTCTCAGCTCTCTCTCTCTGTATCTCCTTCCTATTTCTCCGCCTGCGAACCCCCTACGGCGCCACCGTTAGCCCCTCTCTCTATCCTTCCCGTGTTTTCGTCGCCGGCGCCGTCGCTGTAGAAACAGGTAAACCAGTTCTTTTTCCTTTTTGCTTGTTTTCTCTGTTAGTTATGAGGATGTGAATCACAGCAATAGAGTGAGCTTCTAATTCTCAATTGCGTTTCCTTCTAAGTAGTGTTTACTCGAAACCCAGAAAGAAAGGGAAGCTTTTTTTGATGGAGGATACGGAGATGCAATTAGGAGACGTGCCGCCTTGTGTTGCTACTGATGATGTCCTTAAGGAAGAACCAGAAAAGAACCTAAACACTAGTGAAACCCCCCAGCCCATTCTCCCCCTGGATAAGGGAGATGAACATGGTCATGAGGATGTTGGAGTTTCTCTTCACTCTGAGAACAAGACAGATGATGCTAAGGTGCAGGTTTCGAGTCCCAAGGCTGGAGATGGGAATGGCAAAAAGCGCAAAAATTGGTTGCTGAGTGATTCTGAGGTAATAATAATAATAATAATAGACTATGTTACTTTCTACTACATTTGGTTTAAAAAGGACTGATCTTTTTCACTGGATTGAATATCAATTGTTTTGTTATATAAGGGAAAGGAACTTAGGAGTAACGATTATTCTTCTTACGAGTTCGCTTTTCTATACAGGCAGGGGAAGTTGATGAAGCAGGGACGTTAGAAGAACAGCAGGCGTTTCTAAGAGAGTTGGCGACATTTCATAAAGAGAACTACCTGGAATACAAACCTCTTAAGTTTTATGGGCAGCCTTTAAACACTCTCAAGTGAGTTTTTAGAATATGTTGCTTTTGTTTCTTAAACAAACTCATATTCAATTTTAAATGAGTGTCTGACTTTTGCATGTTTTACTATGCAATGTAGGCTATGGCGAGCAGTCGTTAAACTAGGTGGCCATGACTTGGTATTAAACTCCTACATCTCCACTTTATGATAACCAAAACCATATCATTTGAGTTTGACTCGTATGATTGTTAGTTATATTGGATTTGTTTGAGTTATGGATAGCATATGAACTGTATAACGTGTAATATTTTAAATCGGTAAGCTTATTGATGATAAAGAGTATCTATAGCCATGTGAAAAAAAATTCAGAGAGGAGATAAGTGATTTAAGTATATGCATATATGTCAATGAGTGTTTGATATGTTGTCCGGAAAGTATATTGGTTTTACTGTTATTTGGGGGTTTTTATTCGATGGTTCTCAGAAATTTCTACTGGAAAATTGAATGTTTATTGGTTTTCATGATTCTTTTGTTTTTTTTTCATGTAATTTAGGTCACCACATCTAAGCTATGGCGGCAAGTTGGAGAGTCCTTCAATCCTCCAAAGTATGGCTGATATTGCCCTTAGACTCGCCGTTAGTGTAATTTTCATGATGGTAACTTGTTATACATTTGGTTTAACTATCTTTTCCAGGACGTGCACAACAATCTCCTACACATTCCGCAATTTCTATGAGAAGGTGAGTTTTGTTGTTGTGCATAAGTACCATGTATTTATCTTTTCTACCTTTTTACTTATCCACTTCAGAAAGTTCTGACTACTTCTGTTAGCACGTTGGATGCACTGATAGTTTTTTTCTTTCTGTTTTATCATATAGATATTGGTACATAGTGATTTTTGAATATTTGCTTCAATTGTAGGCACTTTTGGAGTACGAAAAGAGTTTAAGGAAAAATGGTGAGCTTAACTTTCCTAATTCAACACACAATCTGTCTTCAGGCCTCGAGAAAGAGGTAAACAAATTCCCCTAAAATGGTAGCTTTTGTTAATGTATTGTGGGAACTGGTTCAATGGTCATGTACGGAGAACATGTTGAAACTGAGAGAATGACAGCTTAAAATTTCTTTTGAGCATTTATTTTATGCATAAAGGAATTTCTTGAATTAGCAGCTAAACATGTTAAGCCCCACCGGCACCATCTACAATCTAGCTGAATACAAGTTATAGCCTTTTATGTCTGATAGGAAAGCTGCTAACAAACCTATGTGCATAACCATGTTTTGATGTAGGTTATTAGTCATCAAGGTTCAGGATCAGGAAGGGCTCGGAGAGATTCTGCAGCTCGTGCTATGCAAGGCTGGCATACACAGCGCCTTGTCGGATCTGGAGAGGTTACTTAGACTATTGCTAAGATTTCACTTCAAATTTTACTGCACATTGTGACTTCTCCTGCAGAAATTTCCTCTGTACCCATAACGATGTTCTCCTTTTGTTTCAGGATAAGGGCTTAAGCTCAACCCCAAAGCATAAGAAACTCAAAAGCATTGGTAAATCAATTCCCTCAAAGCATTGATATTCTTGTCTACAAGAGTTGCTTAACATTGTGTTTCCAACGGTTTTTTCAGGCTTCCAGAAATCCAAAACACAAACTTGCATGGACCTTGTTCTTTCCCATGGAGCAGAAAAACAGTTACGTCCTGCTTATTTGTAACCCTCAGATAGTTATTTTAGTTTTTGCTTCTTTCTATTAATCCCTCTAAGCACTAATAGTATGAAAACAAAAGCATTTCTTGACCTTTACATGTTACTATAAATTTCTTTTTCTATCTTGTCCCTAACCAATGGAAGATATTAACTAACAATAATATGATTTTGGCTTCTTAGGTCGGTTGCTGATGTTGTTGATGATGGACCCCTTGCTGACTGGGTGAAGATAAGTGTCAAAGAAACTGTGAGTAACTTCTGCCATCTTTTTCCTCGTTGTAACTAGTGATCAAAAGGCCGCTTTGAGAAACGCCAAAAAGAATATTGCAAACTGGATTAATTGTTTTCAATCTGAATCTTACCAAATCTGTTTTGTTTTGTTTTTTTTAACTCACAGAAGGAGTCCTTTGAGATATATGCTTTGGTACCTGGACTTCTTCGCAAAGAGGTGATCACTCCCTTGAACCCCTATTAACTCTTTCACTTTCGTATGATAGCAAGCACATAGAGAGATCTCTTAGCTACCACAGCAGATCATAACAGAGTTCATAGTCCTGAACATCATTTGTTTTTTTTTTTTGTTCTCAGATTCGAATTCAGTCAGATCCGGCTGGACGACTGATTATAACAGGAGAGCCTGAGCAGCTTGACAATCCTTGGGGCATTACACCATTCAAAAAGGTAAAACTTCCTTATATATCTCAAATATTGCCATTAACCAATACATAGACTTGTTGTTATCTTACTGAGAACCGTCCTGTCATTGTGATTATGATAAAATCAGATTGTTGGCTTATCAGCAAGAATCGATCCGCTTCACACATCTGCGGTCATGAGCATGCACGGTCGGTTGTTCATACGAGTTCCTTTTGAGCAGTGACTGATCTCAAGAGTGAAGTCGTTGTCTGTTTTTAGTTTCTTAAAGGAACGCAATCGTACTAGAACAAAACTGCTAAGGCTGCTGAAGCGTTTTTCTAACTGTAGTTCTAGTCTGAAGACCGAAGTGACGAGCAGACAATCAGACATTGTATCTTGCTGCAAGGTTTTTATGTAGAAGTTGAGACTAGTTGGAGAAGCTGCTCCAGATCTTATAGTTTAAAGCCTTTATAGGATGCAACCAACAATGATATGTGTTTGTTTACACCCAAAAAAAAATGATATGTGTTTGTTCAAACTCTGGAATGTTAAGCTTTTCTTCTTTTTTTTTTGGTCAAAAATGATGTGTTTGTTCAAACTCTGGAATGTTAAGCTTTTCTTATTTATGTTTTTTTATAGATATGAATAGATTTACATTTTTACCTATCCCATCTACTATGTATAGGTTTTGTAATGATTTTCGACTTTATCATGCCTTTTTCGGTATTCGTCAAGTATGGATATGATTTGTTTTCAAAAAGTGAAAGTAAAGTTTTAAGGGAAAACAATAGTAACAGAAAACTTATTTGTCATGTTTCATGAATCTAAAAGGTTCATGACTATTCCTTGGGGGACATGATGAAAAGAATATAAAGTTCATGATATATTTCAATATTTCTATCATGAAGTTCATTTAAGGTTCAAACTCGTCAAGTCCAGGCTATTTTTTTAGATATCAGAAAAATATTGCAGGGTATTATTTGATGAATTAGAATTAATGTCTTTCAATTTTTGAAGGACCAGGAAACGTCAATTTGGTCTAAACAATGTTCAGTTTACGGATACGACAACATCATTAATTTCTTAACTAGATTAGAAGATAATGGTTATTAAAAAAAAAACTAAGTAATCACATATATAGATGTATGTTGTGTGTATGTCTTTATCATGCAGACACATACAAAATGGTATCTGGAAAGATGAAACCCAGTTGCTTATTCTCAACTTGGTGTAGCTCAATTGCATGTATTGCATGTAAGGCAAATGACACGACCACATGGGAATTTGCTAATGTATGCAAACATAGCTACAAACGGTTTTTCCGTAACATGTTCCAAAGTTCCAAAAAAACCACATGAAATAACAAAAGTAGGTATTGATATTTTATTTTATTTATTTTGGCAAAACATTTCTTGCTGAATGTATATATATTATCACCCCTCGTATTTATAAGAGCTCCAATTTCCATGAGACGTAGCCAAGAAGAAATTTCAGGTTTTAGATTCACAATACCTTTGATCAAAGACTCGCAATCTTAAATTTAAGCTAGTGTTTGCATTCGTTGTGATATGCTTCGTAAAACATTGACTTTGGTCATGTGCATGTTTGTTATGTTAATAATCAATCATTATAGATACATGTATAAATAAAACAAATTTCTCTTTAGGAGTTTATATTGGTTATCTGACAGTATTTGTGTTAGTATATTGGTATCATCTAAATGAGCTTCTCCTCTTTTGTTCCTAGTCAATAAATTTGCCTAGGGAATTGGAACATTCCTCTTTTTCACATATCTTGGTAATCAAAACTCCTTTTGTTATCTTGCAGCAGAGACTCTTAACTGACACTACAAATGGTTCATGTTCTTAGTTGATATTCCCATGTCAAGTTCACAAATTCATATGTAACTGACGTGAAACACCATGTACTTCATGTTTCTATGCTTTGCTGTAGCAGTTGCTTTAACCATTACCTTAGGCATTGGCTTAAATTCGAAAGCAACACTCTTCATCATGCTCTTGTCACCATAATCATTTTCTGTTTTTAATTGATATATAGATCGGTAAGGAAGTAGATGATATCATCACGACCTCCCTTTTCGTACCGCCAAGGGATGCTTAACAAGAAAAATCTCATTTTCAAAGGATAAAAGATAAAACTAAAGTATTAGCATCTAAGAGCATTCCGAGAGTTACCACTGAGATTCTCAAAATACACATATATATATATATATATATATATATAACTATTAGTATTTAATTATGTGTATCTTAATTTGACGTCAAAATTTCTTTTTTCAAATATTTTGAATTGGATTTTCCGTAAAATTAAAATACATATAATTAAATAATAATATTTATATATACATATATATGTATTATGAGAACTTTTCTGGTTAAACCCCCATGTGAGGTACTCTAAACTTATACAAAACCAGAATACACTTTGAATTGTTGGTTGAGACACATAGCTAAATTCTCCATACATGCCAATATTAGGGTGTTTGACCGCATATATGTGGCCTACAATATGTCCCAAGCTACTTATTGCCAACCTGTCTTAAATTCTTAATGATGTTGAATTTACAACTCTCATAGAAAGGATAGCTCTAATTGGAGCGTTATAATGCATATATTTTATGCATTCAATTAATCTGAGTGTTGGATTAATGGACATCATTATAACATGGCCACTCCAAGTATCCGATTGTTTTTTTTAATTTAAAACCACAGTTTAGAAGGCTGCATAAATAATTAAAGTTCAAAAAGGCTGCATAAACGAAGACTATATTATCGGTTGTCGAATCGTCTATGTAATATTTCCTATATCATAATTGTAAGATCATAATAAATCAGCGTTAAAAAAAAAAACGAGGACTGTATAATTGAGCAATAAACGTTTTGATCAATCTCTCTCTATATATGTAAGTTAGTGTTTATCCTTATAGATGTAGTACATTGAAGTTTTGAGAAAAACTTGGAATGAATGTGCATTATACGACAGATAGGTATGGGTAATACTTTTGGCCTATATACGTTGATATAAACATCAAAGAGTGTTATATTAGACAATGACTGAAAACGTATTGTATAAAATATTCATATAGAGCAACTTCTGAGATGTCCATATATATATATTCATCAAGAATATGTCGTAAAGCCTCAAAATTTCTTATAAGAATTCAAAACCGTTAATTAAAAACTATATATGATATATCTATCAAATCGAGCTAAGTATGATAATAGTTAATTATACCGTACATCACGAAACCCTAGCAATGAATAAAAGAAAGACGTATATGGAGAGTATTTCTAAGTAACAATATGAAAGACAAATATGCATTCCTCTAACGTCTAGGATCGATCTATCAAGATGAAAGAGGAAAGAAAAAACACGAACGCTCAAATATGCATATTAACTACAAAATAAATACCAAAGATCCCAAATAAAAGAGGACTCCACAAATGATTTAAACACACATAAAATTATCCGTTGATAAAATATGTAAATTCAATTAAAAGGTGGTCTTGAAGGTGTACCAGCTCCCCATCCTAGCAAATGAGGATCACCGGGAAAACCATAGCCACCCACATTACCTCCTAACTGTCCCTGACCGGTCACTCCCGATGGTGGAGAAGCTGATGGGGCATGCTGCATCTGCGGTGGTCCTCCTCCTCCGCCGCCGCCACCACCGCCTTCTTCTTCTTCCTCCTCCTCAATTGGCAATCTCTCGAAAACCGCATTTGAGAACGAAGCAGCCATTAGTATAACCGGAGCTGATGCAACAAGCGGAGCGACAACGCTACCTCCAATCACCTGACCTTGGCCTCCGGATAAAAATATTGACAAACCACCAGCACCAGGCGGTGCAGGTGGTGGCAAAACGGTTCCCGTTAGCGAAAGAATCTCAAACCTTCCGTGTAAAGTCACAACTCCACCGGCTCCAGCCCCAACACCACCACCGTTACCGGGAGTGACTGGCTGACGGAGAGTGACGTTAGAAACGGTGCCGTTTCCCCCTAAAACGGATACCCCTCTCCCTCTCCGCCTGGCGTAAGTGGAAAGACTCTCAACTATGTCAGCTCCAGGAGATACTTCAAGGACGTGAGATCTAAGCGTGTTCGGGCTATCGCGCGTTACGATGATCGGTGCCTTTGGTTTGTTCTTAGATCCCGGAGGACGTCCACGTGGACGTTTCCCAGGTGCTGAGCTTGATGTAGCTGGATCTGAATCGGGTCGACCCGTTTGGTGATGGTGATCCTTGTTTGAGTGATCAGATTCTCTTGAATCATCCGACGGCTGTTCTTGTTGCTGCTGGTGTTGTTGTTGCTGATGGTGGTGCTGGTCAAAAAGATTGATTCCGCCTTGCGGTTGAAGCTGTTGTTGGTGGTGAATCTCCGGTCTGAAGAGGTTATGAAAATATCTAGAAGCTCCACCGCCTTCCATCGCCGCCGCATCTACTAGTTCCCTATCCCACCACTGTTTATTCGCCAGCTCAAATAAATTTTCTCTAGATTCTTGGTTCTTTAATCTTGATCCTTCTCTGAGAGGTGAGCAAGAGCGTGAAGAGATAAAAAGAACTTAGATAGAGAAGTCAAAACTCAGGATTTTGAGGAGCCACTAGCTAAAGAAGGGGGTGATTAGTTACACAAGCCGACAAAACTAAAACAGACCAAGAACAGAACTAAAATGAAAGACCAAGAAAAGAGAAAAGGGTAACTTATGTTAGAGGAAACCCTAGTTATGTAGCTTTGTTAGGGCAAGAGGAAGAAGCAGCTCTTGTCTAAGAGAGCACGTCGTAATTCTGATGTGCTCTTGAAGAAGGAGAGAGAAGATTGAGATTCATGTGCGACTCTGCAAATAAATCTTTGGTCCTCTCATTGAACGAGGAAAGTAAAAGCAAAGACATACACCGAGAATTTAGCGGAGAAACAGTCCCTTTATTATATTTAATAATATGTATATTAACGTTATTAGTATAATATAATGAGTATATGTTATAGAAAACATACAATATATTACGCACACAAGCCGACAAAAATATATGTAAATAGTTAACCTTACATGAGATCCCAAAGAAAACTAGGGCTTCAGTCTTTGGCTCCAGTCGGAAAGGATGTATTCTGAAGAAGTTTTATAATTTGAAAGCCTGAGATAAGATTAACATGAGAAAAAAATAAAGGACGATTTGGGTTATCAGAAACTATAGACGAAATATAGAAAACGCATCATTTTTTAATTTTCAACTCAAAATGTCAAGTGGAAGTTGGGTACAAAGATGATAAACGAGAATCCTACAAGGCCACTCTCTTTAAGGCGCGTTAAATTTAATTTTTAACAGAATTGATCTAATCAATTTTATCGTGTCGCTAATTATTCTAGCTTTTATGTTTTTAACAACGCAAGTGTTTTTGGTAAAAGGAAAAATGAGTAAAATTATTGAATCTTCCTTTTACTTGAGAAAATATTATATCTAACAGTTTTGTTATAAACTAAAATATTTAAGATTAGATTACCTTTTGTGCTGATCTTATCTTTAAAAGTTACCTTAGTGTTATTAGATATTCTTAGGCTATTAGTTTTTAATGCTGATATATTGTTCACTGTTCAGCACAGAGAAAATACCAGCCGACAAATCTCTAATCACTCAAGGTAATATATGAAATGAATGATAGCAACATATATTTAAATTCTACCCGTTCTCTATATATATTTACATGTGTGCAGTGTGTTCGATGTTCTCACTAAAGTTTCACATTTTTTTTTCTTTTTTTTTACTTAGAAGTTCCCTTTTGTTATATTTAATACTTTTTATATTTAATATTAAATGTCACTTAAAATTTGTGAATACATATTAAAAATATTTAATTTTGCATATTTTCTATATAAAAATATCATTATTCATACATTTAATCATATTTCAACCAATAGAAAAATAAATTGAAAATATAATTAATAAGTTCTGCATAGAAATGCTAAAACGATATTTATTTTACAACGAAAAATTTTCTTTACAACAACACTTAATATAAAATGGATGGAGTATCTATTTAAATCAACTTTTATTGTCATGTGTGAGAGGGCACAAACCGCATAACTAGAACTCAAATGGTATAGCATAGGGAAGCATGGAATCGGACGCTAGCTTCTCTTAAATGGTGCTTAACACATGTTACAAAATAAAAAGATAATGGTCCTATACTATAATGAGGATCTATAATATTTTATAATTTTATACTTTTTTTTTAAAATATAATTCGTTTTAGAATTGTGCACATAAATTAGAAAAATCTAACTTTTTATATTTTTTAAACAAAAACATCATTAATTATTTATTTCCCACAAATCAACCAATAATAAAATAGAAGATATATTATCATTAGTCATAAAACATTAACTGTTAATAATTAAATTTTACATAAAAAACCGAAAAGTTCATATAATTTGGAACATAAATTTTTTTCTAAAACGATTTATATTGAAAAACGGATGGAGTATATCATAAAACGGAGTGGACCCTTTTTAATGATAACTTTAGAGAAAGTTAATAGTCCATTAATCTGATGTTGTAACTAGTAAGTGTAGTGTTATCACAATGTCATATTACTAGTTGATATTTTTGGTTTCAAAAATAACTAATGACACTTACCTCGAGTTTGGTGTAGTACTGTTTTTTTGGTCTTCAATGAATTTATTTAAACTGAATGAATTTATTTAAACATGGAAACCGATCGTTACAACGACAATCTCTTTCAGAAACCAAAGATGAGTACAGAATGAACATCCCTCGAACCAACAAGGGTTTAGTACTAATTTGATCTTTATTTTCATAACGTAGTAATATCAGCAAAAAATTTAACAAAAAAGTAATATCAGCAAAAATTACTAGACCATTAGTTTACACTTTCTATCAAATAGTTTGAAGTATTTATATAACCCATCGAAATAATTGCAACTTTATCGAAATGACTAAACTGGATCCGACCCATTAATGCTTCGAGCTCATCGGATCGTGACTGGTTGTCCTAGACTCCTAGTTTTAACTTCATACTGCACCCATATATAGTTTTAACACGGTTCTAGGGCCTGCATATTTGCATAAAACCAGTTGCATAAGTCGCTATATAAGGGTTGTTTTTGGTCTGTTTCTTGTTCCGTTTACGGGTCCTATTGACATGGTTCCCTCTTTTTTTCGCTTTTTTTTTTAAATAGACAGAAAAAAAAGTTAAAAACCCAAAACCAGGGTGCTCTAAAGCTCCTCAACGCGGCGCATGTGCGCTGAACCATATGGGACCCTTCTAAAAACAGATCGGAACTGTCTAGACTCATGGTGTGCGGGACCCATGGTCGTTTTCATCGGCGCAACCTGCCGAGTCAGGGTTCAGTGCAACGTACTTGAACCGGACACGTTAGCTTAATCCGCACGTGCACACAGACAAAAGTCACGTGCAGTCAAAAGGTCAGAGTATGAAAGTGAAAGGCAAGCAGTGTGACCACGTTGGTGGTCGGAAACATCGGTACTTGACCAAATCTCTATCCAATCGCACCTATCCCGAATTTATCCAGCTTATCAATCACTTTCCTTAAGGTTTTGTACTTGGGCTCACTTCTGCCGTATTTTACAATTTCGAAAAATGTGTTTAATTGAACAAATAAAAGAAGTTACAACAAGATTTGACTGTCTATGGATTTTGAAAAAAAAATGAACGTAAGTGGAAGCTGTTTAACATGGATATATTAGCCCCCTTTTTGTAACATAATATATTATATTAGCCACCTTTCTGATTAATATTAGTTGAAAAGTTGAACTGTTACAAACGCAGTCAAGAGTTTTACAAAGCATTACTGAAGACTATAAAAGTCAGCTAGCGAATGCTTACTAAAGGTAAGAGCAAAATCGATTTGGAAGTATGGCTAACTAAAAAATTGGAAACCAAGTTGTCGATAAAATTTTACCGTCTGAGCATCGCTGAGCCCGGCACAGAAGATCAATTCAAGCACAAGTAATTAAGCGTGATTGACGTCGTTGTGAGTGGACGATTCACCTTGGTGGACATCCACCATCTTTTTGTTCTTTAGTACTTCCATATAATTCAGCCGATTCAAATGGGTTGATACTTTACGCTTACTTTGCAAAGCTCTTATTTAAGCCCTGGAGCTACGTGCCAAATTTGGTACAATACATGTCTCCATAACTATAAGTCTATATATGAGACGGTCCAAATAATATGAGTTATGACGACCCTACTGGCTACTGATCTAGAATCAAACCATTTCTTTCCAATCAATCACATAAAATATATATCAATTAGCTTAAAATCAGTGTCTTGCTTGGAATGAATATTTTAGGGAAATTGCCAAAAATATTATATTCATAATACTACTTTTCATGTTTACACTAACCACTTTTCATCTCACTTTTAATAAAGTTTAAAAGACATATTTATAACTCATAATTAACTAATCTAGATTAAGGATTTGGACTTGAGGGGTCATATAGAGTTTTTGAAATGTGAAATTTAGGATTCTAATAAATATATAAATAAATACTAATTTTTTTATAAAAAAATAGTTTAAAAAATAATTTTTGATTTTCAAAAATGAAATTTGAAATAAAAAAATCGAAAACAATTATTAAAATTCAAATTTGAAAAAGTATAATTCGTAAACATAATTTTTTTATATATTTATATTTTTTATTTAAATAATTATTTATTATATATATAGAAAACAAAGGTATAAAAGTCTTTTTCCACTTAATGAAGAAGATATTTTTGAAAATATATCTTTAGTAGTGGTAAACATGAATGATAATACCATGAAAGTGATAAATATGAAACTTCTCCAACATTTTATATAACATTATTTACATACCATTAATTGTTTAATGTTCTTTTTACTTATTATGAAACCAATTAATAAATCTATATTGGATAACTGAAAAACTCTTAACTATTACGTATATAATTAAATTGACTCAAATACATAAATAAAAAAATCACTTTTCTTTATTTCAATCATTTTGTCGTAAATAAATTTAAACAATTATTTTCTATATTTTGTATTGTTTATAAATAAATTTAAATAATATTAACATATATATAGAATATTTTTAATATGACTATCTATTAAATGAAACTTCTAAATCATATGGTTTTGCGATCATTTTAATTTTTTGAACAAATTTTTAAACCATAAATAACAAAACTTTTAATGTGGGAACTTTAATATTTTCAATAACTTATAATTTTTCTTGAAAATTCAATGCAAATTTCAAAAATTAAAATATTGAATTTTCAATACTTTTTCAGTGCAAATTTTTAAATTAAATTATTTTAATATTTTATATGGTATATTGTTTTATGATAATTTGTGTCTTATTATAACAAAAAATTTAAACTAATGATCACAAACTTTTCATTGTGAGACTTTTAACAGTTTTCATAAATTATAGTCATTTTAAAAAATTCAAAATATAACATATATAAAAAAAATCTAAATTTTGATTATATGGTTAGTATGATTTTTTAATTTATTTTAATAATATAACATTAAAAATAATGGATAATGTAATTTTTTATCAAATCATTACTATTAAAATTATTAATTGTCAAACATATGTTTTTCGTTTTTTGGTAATTTCATACATTTTATTTAAAGAAAGAATGTAAAATATTAATGGTAGATTGTTAATTGATTTTATGATTAGTTTAATGAGAAGTATATAATAAATGCTTAGTGGATTAATATATATCTCTAAAAAGTATTTTAGTGATAACTTGTATCATAGCTGAAATGTTTGTAATGTTTCTCTAATAATATATAGTGGATGACATGGTTCGTCCGGTAAAATTAAATAAAGTTCGACACACATGTGTCATAAGATAACTTGATCATTGTGCTCCTGATTACCGCAAGGGTTATTTATATCGACAAACATAGAATAAATAAGTTCAAATATTTTCCGACATAAACTGTGATAAAAATATCATTTAAGGTGATAAAGATTGAAATGCAAATAATTCAAATATATATTTTGAGGTTTTTGGTATTGTATACTATATTTTTGAGGTTGGGACAACATTAAAAAAATCATGAAACCGTACCCTTTAACAATAATAGTTAATAATCCTACCCGGTATGACATCATTTCAATTAAATATCTAGACAATGACAAAGGCCAAAAAAATAGTGATTACGTGACACCCATTACACAGTCCGCTTATTTTATTCAATTTGCTTATTCTCTTATATCAATCAAAAGCACCACACGCCAAATATATTATGGAGCAGTATCGTGAAAATTATAACTTCGTAAACAAACATAAAAATGCATGTCCATAATATGACTTTCACGATACTGCTCCATAATATATAAGAAGATTATAACTTCGTAAAACAAACATAAAAATGCATGTTCTTAAGTGAGAAGTTCCAAACTTTTCGATGCATGGTACTTTGGACCAGTTAAAAAGGAAGGAATATGATTTACTACTTTCTTTCTGACAGATGAAAAAAAATTCTAAAACCAAAAAGATTTGTATTGATAATTCAACCCATCGGCTTAAGAATTTTTTAGACAGTGGTCATTATATATCGATACAATACTAAATCTAATAATTTACATTTGATTATATGTTTTAGAACAAAAAGATCAATCAACAAGTCTAATCCAGCTGGTAATCAAATTATCAATGAAATCATAATTTATTTGGTTTACTTATAGCTCTTCGCGGGCTTTTAATAAAGGGTTTATTTAGGGAATAACCAAAAAAAAAGAGAAATTAGATTTTTAGAGAGAGAGAAGAGAGAGATAGGAAGAGAAAAGAAGAGAAAGAGTGGGATTTTAGTTAGATAGTGAATTTTGGTTTTTTTCTTAGTTATTGGGTGCAATTTTTTTTTAATAAAACGAGATGCAAAAAAAAAAAAACATGTCCCGCTTCGTTGCTTTGTATGAATAGAATTATAGACATGAATGATTGGTTAAATACAATATTAATAAGCTAGTATAAATGAGGATATATTATTACTTTACACGAGAATAACCGCTTGCTAGTTGCCGGTACTTCACTTTTATTATATTAACTAAAAACATAAATAAAATAACTCTTACAATCGACTTTGACATGACATTCTGTTAGATAATTTATAGGATGAAAGTGAACTGTATTGTATTGCTCCTATCAATTTGGAGAACTTGGTATCCCAAATTTCTCCAAATATACCCATGTTACTAGAAAAATAATTTAGTGTAGAATACTTTTTTACTAACGTAATGATGGATGGTCAAACTTAAAGAGGAGCTAGTAAAAATCAATTAATTTAGTGGTCTCCACTAGATTGTATAAGAGCACCATTATCCCAACAACTGATTATGGGTTGCTTAATTATATAATATTGGTTTTTAAGAATTTTTTTTAGTAAGCAACTTAACTAAGCAACTTGATAATTTTCCTCCTCCATTGCAAGTTGCTTATATTAGGGATTTTAAAAAAATTTAAAACTGAAGACAACAACATGACTACTCCTCCTGACTACTGACCCTGCCGTGATAGAAGACAACCACTCCTCGTCTCTGTTAACTTCACGTGAAGCTCCGCCTGCACAATCATAGAAAACATTATCATACATGTATACAAAATTCCACGTGAAGCAGAGCCTTCCACAATCATAGAACAAGCTGAGACAAGTACATTAACTACATGAAAATTAAGAAACACATTAACAACAAAGACAGCAAGTAAAACAGAACACTTACTTATACTAATTAGACATTAACTCAGAAATGAGTTTTAGCTACAGAACAAGAATAATCAAAATCAAAGGCATACATGATTGAACTACACCGAGAGAGGTCCGTGATGTTTACCTTTCGATTTGAGGAGAGATGCATCGAGCGAGGTCCGTCGAGAAGATCAACCGAGAGAGACGCCCAGTGCTTCATCGTCGACGTTATCTCGTGAAAGACAGACGGAGAGGAGAGGCGCAAGAGAGGCGGAGAAGCGGAAAGGCGAAAAGGAGGCGGAGGCGGAGAGGCGAAAGGAAGGCGCAGAGTCGATACACGTCGCCGACTAATTCATCGCGAAGAGAGGTGAAGAACGAAGCCGGAGAGATCAATCGCAACTCTCTGATTTTTTTTTTTCAAGCCGATACAGAAAGAGAGAAGAGAGAGAGAAGAAACCGTGAAAGGTGGACGCGTGTCCCATAAGCGTCGTCGCTTTCTTCCCTTAATTAAGCAACGTTGCCGCTATTAATATGTAATTTCCATTTATTTTTAATCACAATTAACCTAAGCAACACCCATAAGCAACAGGGATAATGGTGCTCTAAACAAATTGAAAAACAATTGTGATTAATCAGAAATTACGGGTCACCTTTCCGATAATGCCCAATCCCATTCTCACATCTTTGGCGACTTGTGATCTGCCACCACCCCATCCACCAATGTTTAAAATATAAATTAGAAAGCAGGAAAAGAAAACAAAACCAAATGTCTTTTCAAACTTTTAAAGTCTCTTTCATTATGTTTCTACTCGTTTTGAATTTGAGCAAGCCTAGTTGATACCATGTACATAAAATATATAGGGAAGACGATCTA
Source organism: Brassica napus (assembly GCF_020379485.1). NCBI lineage: Eukaryota > Viridiplantae > Streptophyta > Magnoliopsida > Brassicales > Brassicaceae > Brassica > Brassica napus. The sequence goes on from NC_063441.1 coordinate 19,757,747, forward strand.
TTTTTCCACGAGTAGTATCATATAGCACCAAATGTCTCCGGAACTATTGCCTCGTTCCATTTGTCCCCGATTACAAAGTTCGAATCCTATTTCCACACCAACTAGAATTAAAAATCTATATATCCCCGATTACAAAGTTCGAATCTTAATTCCACATATGGCTGGTTAGACATTGGGTTACTGTTCGTAGGTGAATTAATTAACCATAATAAGCCAGATTAAACCAATGTCTGGTCAAATTATGTTAATAAACTGAAATTAGATCCGACTAAGACCCGATTACTTTAATAAACCTGACGAAATCTTTGGCTGAAAGTCCAAATCCGATAAAAATCCCCCAAATCCCTTTCTTTATCAAACCTAACCCTAAATCAAAATAATCAGAGAGAACATAGAAAGTGAAAGAGAAGATTTTCCATGGCTAATGAAGTGAACGGTGAGGAATTTGATGAAGAAACAGTTGAGAGAGAAGAAAACGAGATTGAGCAGGTAGTGGAAGACTTCGTCGACGAGCCTCCTGTACGCCACGACGAGTGTCCCTCCAGTGAGGATGAGGATGAGGATGAGGATGAGGAAGGTGAACCTCGTAGGAAGGCGAAGGCAAAGGTCCCTGTGAAACACGGTGCTGGAGTACTTTACAAGGGGCAACGTTTCTTAAATGGTGTGGCTTTCAAGGACTCTGTGCTCGATTATGCTCTGAATACAGGCCATAATATCAAGCAGTACCGGTATGATAAGGATAAGATTGGGTTCATATGTGTTGGTGGTGAAGGATGTGAATGGAAAGTGTATGCGTCCACTCTTCCTAAGGATAACGTTTGGAAAGTTAAGAGTCTTCATAGAGGAGCATTCATGTATTCCAAATGGTGAATGTGAGATGTTAAAAGTTCCTCAAATTGCAAGGCTTTTTGTTGATAAGATTATAGAGGAACCAGAATACTACATGCCCATGAAGATTGAAGAATTGGTTCATGAAAAATGGGGGTTTACGGTATCTAGGCCTCAGTGTCAGGCTGCAAGAAACAAGGCACTAAAGTGGATTGAGTTCGAGAATGATCATATGTTTGCCCGGCTAAGAGATTATGCTGCTGAGTTGGTCCATTCAAACCCGGATTCGACTGTGGAGATTGAGACTGTAACTAACACAATTGGTCAGGAAGAGTTCAACAGGATATTTATTTGCTTTGATAACATCAGAAGGACATGGAAACAGTCATGTAGGCAACTGATAGGAGTCGATGGATGCTTCTTAAAGCACAAAGTCAAGGGACAGCTTCTTGTTGCATTAGGAAGAGACGCAGATAATGCTATATATCCAATAGCATGGGGGGCTGTTCAAGTCGAAAACACAGAAAACTGGTTATGGTTTGTGAGAAAGATCAAACATGACTTGGGATTGAATCAGGGGCTTGGTTACATACTGGTGTCAGATCGACAAAAGGTATGTGGTTAGTCTTTATGTGCTTTTGGCTGTATGTTAAGGATGAGTTTGATGTTTCTGTTTTTTTTAGGGATTGATAAGTGCTGTTCAGACTGAGTTACCACAGATTGAACATAGAATGTGTGTACGCCATATCTATGGTAATCTGAAGAAGAATCATGCTAGTAGAAAGGAGATGAAGTCATTGATATGGAATTTGGCATGGAGCTACAACGAGGCTGAGTTCGAACAACGTTTAGATAGGATTTTATGCTATGATGCTGGTGTGTAAGATGATGTTCAGAAGAGTAAGCCTAGGACATGGTGTAGAGCCTTCTACAAGCTGGGTAACTACTGTGAAGATGTAGAAAATAATTCTACAGAGTCTTTCAACAACACAATTTCTAAGGCTAGAGAGTTTGCTTTTGTGCCAATGCTAGAGGGCATTCGTAGATTGGCAATGGCTCGTATTGCAAAGAGATCAGTCATCTCTCTTGCCCACAAAGGTATGTTACTCATTTTCTATTTGTACTCGGTTTTAATCCATGTTTCTTGATCATTTTTTTTTTGTATCTCAGGTATATGTACACCATATGTTACAGACTTTCTTAAGGTTGAGCATAAAAATGCATCATTGTGCAAGGTTACTAGAAGTACAAATGGGATGTATGAAGTAAAGTTGAGTTCATGCACTTACCGTGTTAGCTTGGAGAGGAGGACTTGCACATGCATGAAGTTCGAAATCTGTGGCATCCCTTGTGAGCATGCTTATGGAGTGATGCTGCAGAAGAAATTAGCCCCTGAAAATTATGTGTGTCAGTGGTTTCGCACATCTACTTGGCGAAGAAACTACAGAGATGGTCTTGTCCCTGTGCGAGGTGCTGAGTTCTGGCCTAAAACGTCTGCTCCTGATGTTCATATTCCTCCTGCACCGCCTCAACCTGGTCGAAAGAAGATTACCAAAGCAGATAAAAAAAGGAAGAAAGGAGTCAATGAATCACCGACAAAGAAAGCCCCAAAGAACAAGAAACGTATTATGCATTGTGGGATTTGTGGAGAACCGAATCACAACTCAAGGTTTCACACAAAGCAACAGGTTTGTTCTGTTTTTGATTCTCGATATTTAGAACAGTAGTGATGTTAGTTGTTATCAGGTTTGTGGGATTTGTGGAGAATCGAAATCACCTTTTTAAATCAACTAATGTGACTTATATTTTTGCAGGCTTCTCAAGGTCCTCCTCGGGTTCCTTCTCAAGTTGCTTCTCCAGCTGCATCTCAGCAAGTTGCTTCACCTGCTTCTTCAGCAGCATCTGGTTGTCATGTTTTGCACGGCTATGAAGACATGTGCTGATGGTCTTTAGCATTTGGCTTTTAGTTCTATTTTATGTTTGAGTTATCTCGGAATGCGGTTGTTATCCTTTTTTCTAAACTATTGTCGGCTTTTGGTGTCTATTTTAACATTTCTTTTCTTCAAACCAATGACATTTATCATTTTTATGTCTAATGCTTCTTTTTGCAATAAAATTTCTTAAAACCAAATCATTTAACATTGAAAAACATGTCACTTAGCATTGAAAAGCATAGTCATTTAACAATAAAAACAGTCTTTCATTGTGGGTTACATAACAACATTACTAAAACACAACAAGCATAACTAAACTTAACCATTTTCTTCTTATCACATTCACCATGATTTGAGACAAAGCTCCATGATACCAACCAACACCACACCTCCAATGACAGCTGATAACAACGTTTTTTTCATGCTACCTTTAGCTTCAGCCAACACTTCTTCCACCTTATCAAACAGCTCTTTCTCCACTTTCATTTGAACTCTCTCACCCAACAAGATCTCATTTCTTCTCATCTCTCTCAACTCTTCTTCAAGTCTTGCATTTTTGAATTCAAGTTTTTCAACCTCATTTATCAATGCCTCATCAATCCATTTGAAGATATGATTATCATTCTCAAGCTAAAAATAACAACAAACCTTATAAAAATCGATGACAGAAAACAATACAGCTTATTAATGAACCTAATTCAAACAGCACAACAATAAACAACACAGCTAAAGAGAGAGAACTCACCTTCTTTCTTGCAGCATAAGCACAACGAAAATACCTTCGGTAAGGATTTTTGTCAGATTTCGACATCAGAGGAAGAGTTTCTTCACCACACCAGCAGCTCTTCGGAATTCCGTTGATCACTCCACCCCTGCGACGAGAAGAACTCACTCCAGTCGATACTCCAGATGTGTTACTCGAATCCCCTGACATTGTTCTCTCAAAGCTTCAAACACAGAGGAGGCCTTTAGGGTTCTTATTTCAATTCGAATTGGGATTTTTTCGTTTAATTAGGTCTACTTAAGGTTGTGTAAGGTCGGGTCGGGTTTTAGTTCTGGTCCAAGTTTAGGTTTGGTCGGGTTTTATTTAAGTTCCTGGTTTAGTATTGTTTGGTTTAGCGTCCAAAAACCGTGGTTCGACTTTCGGTTAACATAATCGTGACAAAACCAAAATTGGTGTGAAAATAGGATTCGAACTTTGTAATCGGGGACAAATGGAACGAGGCAATAGTTCCGGAGACATTTGGTGCTATATGATACTACTCGTGGGAAAATAGATCGTCTTCCCAAATATATAAAAAATTTAAGCAAGGAAATCTATTAAACTGTAGAAACGATATAATATTTTATGCTGCCGTCAAGAGATAAAAGCTTTTTAAATTACGAAATTTTGATTATAATGTGATTTGTATATAGTGAAATTAAAGGTGATTTATTGATTAGACATTACTAAATTGGTTTGCCAACATGGGCAAATTGCCAAATTGGTTGATAACTGGCCCACATGCCCACGTGACGGTTTTGGACTTTCTGAGTTTGTGTCGAATGCTTTGGGCCCATAAAGATGACCCCGCACAAGACGGGACAAAAAATCATTGAAATCGTCCACGTAGACATTACCAACGGACCACGTGTACTTGATAACGTGGACGGTCAAGATATCTTGTTACTCCATTTATCCAAGCTTTTTATATGGTAGCCAATTAGACCTTAAGGCTGTCCACTTAAAATAAAGCCCATTAACAAGTGTAAGCCGAATAACAGCAACTGAATCGATTCTTCTTACTGGACTTCTGGTTGTATGAGTCATCCCTCGTAAGATGCCTCATGTGTTATATGAGTCATCCCTCGTAAGATGGCTTATGTGTCCTTTTCAAAATTAGATGTTTTACAAAACAAAAGAAGAAGAAGAAGATTATCTTGTTCTTAATAACGTACCCGTAATTTTTTTAGATCCTTTACGCTTTTTGGCATATAGTTGTCGTAGGAGTCTAGACATATCCAATAGTCAAGTTCGAGAAAAAAAAAGAATTACACCAGAGTTTCAAAGAAACATAAATATCCAACTCATATTCATATGATACAACTTAATCAAAACCGAACTGGATGAACAAACATCAAGCAGCTAGCAGAGTCATCCCTCGTAAGATGCCTTATGTGTTACGCGATAGATATGAGTCGTCCCTCGGCCGAGGAAAGTCCTTTTCCTAACTTATTTGATTTGATTGTATAGTACATAATTTAGTAGGTAGATGGTCTCATAAGGCTTATCCATCTCAGTTTCTATCCAGCGAAAAGATAAAAATGAAACAAATAAAAATGAATATTTATCTCAGATAGTTATTTTCAAGTTGTTGTCACATAAATAACTATAAAAATAACTAAAATAGTTTTTTTTTTTGAAAATTTTAGTTTTAATTTTTTATTTTTTTTTGTAAATTTGAAATCATATTCCATAACTGCACCAATTAACTCTAAATTCTAAATCTAGATTAGTTAATCCAAAGATAAAAATATATTTTTACTTTTTAATAAAATTTATTTTAGTCATTTTCTTAGCTGATTGCTATTTTGTGACAAAAACTATAAAAATGGTTATCTGATAATTTCTCAATAAAAATTATAAAGCGCAACATATATAATCTTTTGAGGGAGTTGGGAGTAATTAAAAAGAAAGAGATTGAACAATTTTAAATAACTAATGAACAGAAACAAACAAACAATACAGGAAAAAGTGAAAACGTATGTTAATTTCAAGGCAGAAACATTAACACTCTCGAACACGCAATTTTTGCAGTAATTATTACAGCGTTAGTTAGCGTAAATGAGATGATTTGAGCGGGGGACCCATTCGCAAAGAAAGAACAAAAAACTCTCTCTCGTAATCACGCATCATCACACCAACTTCTTCTTCTTCTTCTTCATCATCATCATCATCAATGTAAAACTCCCAGAAACAATCCTTACCTTACTTTCCTTTCACACTGATTCTCCCCTCTCCCACTTGTTCTCTCATCTCATCATCGGTTCTTTGTCCATACCTTTTGCTTCCTCTAGTCATGGCGTATCACTCGATTCAGGGCTACTTGAATTCTCCTTTTGGTGATACAACAACCTTCACCAAGGTCTTCGTTGGTGGCCTTGCCTGGGAGACTCAAAGCCACACTCTTCGTCGCCATTTCGAACCTTACGGTGATATCCTCGAGGCCGTCGTTATTACCGATAAGAACACTGCTCGATCCAAAGGTTACGGCTTTGTGAGTTTCCTATCATGCTTTATTTGTTCCTATCTTGCTGCTTGTAGTAAACATCCTCTGCTTCCATAGTGTGTGGGTTGTGAGTTTTGCTTTAGAGTTAACAGTTTTGGTAAATGCCATCTTAGGGGCTTGCAGATTACAGACTCTTTCGTTAGGCCTAGGATCATAATAGCTCCCTGGATAAATGAAATAAGATGAAGCCATTTTCAAGATCGTTGAATGACTTAATGCTCTGTTATTGATTTGTGTGGAGGATTTTCTTAGGTGACTTTCAGAGATCCAGAGGCTGCTAGGAGAGCCTGTGTTGATCCAACACCTGTTATAGATGGCAGACGTGCGAATTGTAATCTCGCTTCTCTTGGGAGGCCTCCTCGTCTTCCAACGCAATATGCGGTGACGCCCTTTATTCCTGGTTGGTCTTTGCTTCTGTGTTACATCTGTTGTTTTTTTATTGCATTACTTACTTATTAGACGTTGGTTTTTTGTTTGTTAGGACGGATAAGACCTGCTTCCCCGTATGTTGGAAGTGTGCAGGGTTCTCGCGGTTCCCTCATTGGAAGCCATTTGTATCAGCAACCGCATGCTTATAGCTACCAGCAAGGAGTGATGTACCCTTATGGGTGAGTTACACATTTCGGAGTTTACAAAATCTTTTTTGCTATTGTAACTCTGCTGTACAGACATGCTGTGACGAGCTTTAGTCAGTTGTAATGTCTACTTGCTTCATAACGGTGGAACAATTGTTCAGACACTTTGATCAAATGGGATTCACCAATCACAGCATGGACAATCACTTAGAGATTCCAACTGTCTAGGGGTTTATAATGTTGAGTGTAGCACTAGAATGTGACATGTTGTGATTGGTAATCTTGCAGAATAATTCCAGAGGATATGTGGCCGAGATCAATTTGTTTTGGACAGGAAAGGTCATGGAATGTGTTTGGACTTTCATTAGACCAAAATGATTGGAAGTTTAGGAATGTTTACTTTCGAATGTCTTTTAGCCATAGCTGTATAATTGCTACTCTTTTGAGTGTCTAGCAAGAACTTTTACTCATCTGTCTCTAACTTTAGTTCTTCTTTTTGGTGTTCTCTCAGGGCTACTACACCATATGGACCTGAGTACATGTACTCACAGTCTCAGGTAGGATTCTGAAACTGTTGCATTCTCGTCTTGGTTTATTTAAGCTTTTAAAACTATTTTTGGCTTCGGTTATATAACTCATGTCTTTCTCTTCATGGTGTTTTAGGGCTTATATGGTCCTTACACTGGGCAACCGTACCTTCAGGTTTATGGAGTACCTGGGGCAGTTAACTCACCAGGCTACCAATACGGGCAACTGAGTCAAAACATCTCTGTTGGTCATGGCTATACAGCGGTACAGGGCTATTCAGTTCCAGGAAGTCATATTCAATCTCCATACCCTTCAGCTGTAGCAGGTCCTTCCCCAACGCAGTCCTATCCTCAGTATATGCAGAGTAGCGGTTCTGATCAAACAACAGGGTGAAAAAACTCAATCAACGTAACAAGCTAGGTGGACAAAGATATAGCATATATATATGTATATAAATTTAAAAGATGTACAGATAGATGCATATAGAATGGTGGAATCACAAAATCTGATTCTTTTGGTAGTTACAGTAGTCTTCTTACTTCACACTTTCTCAAGGCATAGGAGTGTGTGTGTTAGTAAGAAGATTGTTAGGTAGCATTTTTTTAATGTCCTATTGAGTCGAGTCCTCTGCATTGTAAATAGAATTAATGTGTATTGAGCTCACTCACTTAGGTTCATATCTTTGCATATATTATAACTCCCAGGACTCTTCTCTTTTACACGTATGTACAGTTACTAAAATGATAAATTGTTATATCAGAATCTTCTTATTGTTTCTGTCTCCGATTCCATCTTCTGCTTAGCATCATCCTCTGTTGTTAACTCCATCTTTCTTGTATATTTTCGTTAACTACTTGTTTTGGTTTCTAAAGATTCAAGAACTAGTTAAACTGAGCATCATTTAAATCATTTCTTAAGATACAGATATCAAGTCACGTTACAGAAAGAAAAAAAATTGCTTGGATAAATATGCTACTAAAAGATTGTATGAGAGTAAACTCACGGAAGCACTACTTGCTGTTACTAGTTACTTCTCGTCATCAGTGAATCAAACCGAAACCAAATCGAACTCGACTAACTCCGGTTTAACCTGCTGGAAGATTTCAAACAATGTAATGTAATGCTGTGCCCATCGTGACAACACAAAAGGGTAATAGGAAGAACTGACCAAGTCTTCCTCGGAGTCAAATAACAAGCATATTCCATGCTCCTAGCTATAAAAATACAGCAAAACAAAGACAGCAACATGTTTGTTATAAAGAATAGTCTTTGTCCTGTCTTCACTTTCATCTCCCAACAAAAAAAAAACTCCAAAAAAGAAAAACGATAAAACAAAAGCTCTGGATTCAGAATCACAGATCAAGAAAAAGAAGATGCCAATAAAGGTATTGTCATCCCTCGACGCAGCTCGAATACAATGGTACCATTTCAAAGCCATCATAGTCGCAGGCATGGGACTATTCACCGACGCTTACGACCTCTTCTGCATCGCGCCCGTCATGAAAATGATCAGCCACGTTTACTACCACGGCGACTCCATCAACACGGCCGTTCTCTCCACCTCTTACGCCATCGCTCTCCTCGGGACAGCGACTGGTCAACTCGTGTTCGGTTACCTCGGCGACCGGGTCGGTCGTCGCCGAGTCTACGGCCTTTGTCTCGTCATCATGGTCATAAGCTCCTTCGGTTGTGGCTTCTCTGTGTGCACCACTCGTAGGTCTTGCGTTATGGTTAGTCTCGGTTTCTTCCGGTTTATTCTCGGTTTGGGTATCGGTGGTGATTATCCTCTCTCGGCTACCATTATGTCTGAGTTTGCTAATAAGAGGACGCGTGGCGCGTTTATAGCTGCGGTGTTTTCGATGCAAGGGTTGGGGATTCTTGTGAGCTCAGCCGTGACGATGGCTGTTTGCGTGGCGTTTAAAAGAGGTGGCGGCGGTGGTTTGGAGGAGGAGGTTGTGCCGCCTGAAGCTGACGTGGCGTGGAGGCTTATACTAATGATAGGTGCTCTTCCCGCTGCATTGACGTTTTACTGGCGAATGCTGATGCCTGAGACCGCAAGGTCCGTCCAAAACTTATCTTTTTCAATTTTTAGTAATAAACTAATTAGTATTATTTTCAATATTTTCCTTTTACTTGCATTAATATATTTTGTATATCCAATCACATATCAGAATGGACGTAATGCAGAACGTTCTCTTGTCTCACTATATATTTTTATTGGCTACTTGACTCGCATTTTAAATATTGAAAGCTACTAGATTTTCTAATTTCATTCTATAGGATTAAAGCTACCCTATTTTGATAGTTTTTCTTGGACAAACTAATTGTATATGATGTTTTATGTTTAGGACGCATTTATCAGTTGTTATACGAGTTATTAGAATTAGAACCAATCATTTTTTGTGAACGCTTCTCTAGCTAGATACATTGTATTTCAAAAGAAAATCATTTTTTTTGTCTTTAACGAATATTTTCTTGTAATTGACTATTCTTATACAAGTTTTCCGATCAGTCACAGATATATATACCTGACTTATGATCGAATTCAAGAGCTTTCAGTGGATTTTTAATTAATTGAAGATAGAAAAGGTTTTCTATTCTATAAAAAAATGTTAGAGTAAGTGGTAGGTTTGGAACCATAGCTTGATGGTATTTTAGATATTTTTTCTATAAAATATCAGATTCCTTAAAAAAGTGTAGCTATATGTATATTTTAACCGCTAGGGTACTGATAGATCAATGATTTAGAAGGTTGCAAATTAGTGATTTGTTTCAAATGATTCATTGACTTTGCAAGGGATACTCGGATGGATGGATACCAAATACTGTGGTATATACCTTACCAGCTAGTATACATCTTATCCTTGCGTATTCAAGACTGGCTATTCCAAGTCTCCACCAATCATTTTAACTAAAAAAGTCTTCACCAATCATATATTTACACTATTTTTAAATCCTCTATTATTTCTTTCATCTAATATTTTTATATACCTCAGGTATAAGATCCAGCTAATCCATTGATTAGTTTTCATTTCAAGTATTTAAAATTATCCCCACACGTACTCCAGTTCTTCCAACACTATAGTCTCTACGGCATTCATTAGAAAATAAATAAAAAGTCAAAATAACAAAAACTAGATTTTGAAAGTATAGAAAATCTTACATAAATTACGGGTTATTAATTAAAAGTTGTACTGATGCATGCAGATACACAGCACTTGTGGAAAACAACATTGTCCAAGCAGCAAAAGACATGGAGAGAGTAATGTCAATAACTGATGATATCTCTGATGAAACAACGACGGAGACACCACCTCCTCCTCCTCCTTTGCCGCCTTCATACACACTCTTCTCCCTTCGCTTCCTCCGCCTCCACGGCCGCGACCTCTTTGCCGCATCTGTTAATTGGTTCCTAGTAGACGTTGTTTTCTACACAAGCAACCTCCTCCTCTCCCAAATCTTCAGTCACTACTCGGATATACCTTCTTCCTCCACCGCTGAGAATGTCTACGACGCAGCCTTCAGAGTGGCGGAACTAGGAGCCATCATAGCCGCTTGCTCCACCATCCCCGGTTATTGGTTCACAGTTTACTTCATCGACAAGATAGGTCGTGTTAAGATCCAGATAATGGGGTTTTTCTTCATGGCCGTTGTGTATTTGGTCGCAGGGATACCGTACACGTGGTACTGGTCAAAGCATGAGCAGACCAAGAAAGGCTTTATGGTTCTCTACGGTTTGGTTTTTTTCTTTAGTAACTTTGGTCCCAACACTACAACTTTTATCATCCCCGCAGAGCTTTTCCCGGCTAGGTTTAGGTCGACATGTCACGGGATATCTGGAGCCGCGGGTAAGCTTGGGGCTATTGTGGGCACTGTTGGGTTCTTGTGGGCTACGAAGAAGGCAGACGATGGCGATGATATGAACAAGGTTTATCCCGATGTGAACCGTATGAGAGCTGCGTTCTTGATTCTTGGTGGAGTTTGCATTGCGGGCATCTTTGTGACTTACTTCTTCACCAAGGAAACTATGGGAAGATCGTTAGAGGAGAATGAGCACGAACAAGAACGAGTTAACAATGATGAGAGCGAAGATGAGCCACAGAATGTTGGCAGGCAATCCTCGGCAAGCACTTTGCTTCAGACACAATAATGGCCGAGAATACCAAACTCATGTATATCAGTTCACGTTTAGTTGACAATGGAAGCCACTTTTATGTTTCTGTTAGTTCTTGATATTTTTTGTCTTTTGATATTTTTTGTACTATTACTTCTTATCCAAGAAACTGTTCAATCTAGTCTTCCTTTGGTTTTCTTCAGTTTGATAATGATTTTTTTTTTTTCAAACATTCTTTTATATTCAGTTTATTATTGCTCATAGTTGTTACAACATTTAAATTCATATATAATTCAAAAGAGAACACAACTAAAATAATAAATTCATGATAACATTCATATTGATATGAAGATAGTGATCAAATACAGATAAGATCAAATGACTTCATCACTTAGTCTTGGTGGGGAAAGAAGCCATCTTGTTGATTCCACAGAGCCCCTCTGGTTTACCAGTGTTCCTCTTCATCCTGATGTAACCCTTCTCTCCCCATGTTGGTCCCCAAGAATTTTTAACAATAATGTAATCTGAACCCTTGCTTGATCCATACCCAACCGCAGCCACACCGTGGTCCAAATCAACTCCGCACCGTCCATCAAAGACACCCTTAATATACCAAAACAAAATAATTCAAACATCAAGAATATTAATCATTTACTTGATCATGTGTTTAATAATGTACTTACACCGCTGTAGAACTGGAACTCTCTACCAGAGGCATCAATGGCCACACTGAGAGGTTGATGAGCCAATGCCTTCAAGATACTTTTCTCATCGTTCCTAGGTACATCTTGGTGCCCACTGATAGTCACCATTTCAGATTCATCCTTCTGCGTCTCGCAAGTTCCTTCTTCCATGGAGTAAGGATAATCCTCTTCCTTGCGAAGGCCTCCGTTCTTGACAATGTACTCAAAAGCATAGTCCATGAGACCACCGTTGCAGCCATTGTTGTAGGTTGTGTCACAGTCTATGAGTTCTTGCTCAGACAATGTTGTCAAGTTCCCTGTCACAATCTTGTTTATACCTTCCACTGCAGCTACTGTCGAAAACGCCCAACAACTTCCTGCGTAACAATTCAGAAAAAAAAAATTTTAATGAAAATTTTAAAACTATAACACATTAGTTAGAGTCCAAGATTTGAGATTACCACAAGAGCCCTGGTTCTTGACATAGCTCACAGCTCCTTTCTTTCTCCAGTCAACAGATTTAGGCAAAGCCTCAACGTCAACGTCTTTATAAGCGAACTCTTGGTAAGATCTTTCATCTTGGCGTCTAGCTATATCAGTCTTGAGCCCCAAGTACTTGTTCTTGAATTCTTCGTGGCTCAAATCCGCAAACTCGTTGAGACCAAGCCAGTAGCTTTTCACTTTCTTGTTAGTCTCATCGATGTGCTTTAGGTTATCCTTGAAAACTTCGAACCTACGCAACTTCTCTTCAACGGTCTCGTAAGCTTTCTCGAAGTTGGAGATCCAGTTTTCGAAGAGTTCAATGAGTTTATCATGAGATTCCAAATCCTCGGGGGAGTATCCAACGATGGAGAAGTCGTTGGAAGCAGCGAAAGAGAGGGACAGAGATGCAGCAGATAAGGCAAGTGCAAAACAGAGGATTCTTGTAGGAGAAGAGAGAGCCATTAGGGTAACTAGAAGTTTGTACTTTGTTAGTTGATGGAGTATTTGGAAGACAAGGGTTTAGTTTATATAGGCTGAAGTTATAGATAGATGCTGATCTTTTTGCTTTAGAGTAAAGTTGCCTGAATCTGAATCTTGTATACAGTCTGTGTCTTTAAGCTTAGTATTGTCTCCCCTGAAGAAACTTTGACTCCAAGTAATATGTAAGATAGGCCTAGATGTTCAATCATCTAAGATAGGCCTTTGGAATTATAAATGGTCATGCTCTTAATCAAGTCCATACTATGCCCACATATTTGGAGATAGGCCTTTGGAATGATGGTCCCAAGAATTATTTAACCAGGCTATATTTAATTCATAAAACATGAGATTACAGTGAAGTGTTTCTTTTGTCTTTTTAAGATTAGTATGCTGTAAAGAACAAAGTTTGACCTGTCAATCCACCAAGATATCTGATAACAGTGTCAGGAGGATCAGATCTTCGAACTTATAAACCTTACTTTATTTTGATGACCACCAAGCACTATGAAGCAACACACCATGTATATCATAAAGTTGATCATTTAAAACATGAATCATATGAAAGTTCAAATTGAAAAATCACTGGATCTATCTTTACAGAACATCTACTAGCTACTTGTATAAACGAAATAAATACTTGGTATAAAAATAATAGTTGGTAGTTAGTTTGTACTTAGGATAAAATACAAAAACAAATACTATAAAAATGAATAACAAAAACAAAAAGCATGTCTTAAGATCCGTTTGAGGTGGAGACACGTGGTCGGAGATGCTTGAATGATTTGGGAGCACGAACTCTACCAAGAATAAGACCGTTGTCTATGTTTCTTTAGGTCTTATATATATATATAGATCTATCTATTAGTATTAAAAGAAAGAACTTTAGATATTATTTCTCAACTTGCTTTGCGCAAAGAAAAATAAAATCACCAACTTGTAACAAAATTAGAAAAAACACAGATAAATGTAATGATTATTGATTTTTTTTAAAAATTAATGGAGCATTTATTTGTAATATAGTGGAGTAGTAGTAGAGGAGAAGTAATCGGTAGGGCACAAAAAGATGCGTGAGGAAGTGACAAAGCACTAATAGTAAACTATCACGTGCCCTCTCACAACACCATGTTCATCTCCCGTTGCACTTACCCCATCTGTCTCTTGATTATAACCCTTTTTCTTTTTAATAGTGATTTAAAGTTATTTCATAGCAATTTCCTCCTAAATGTCTTCATCTTTTTTACCCCAATTTTGCTGTACATCCAACCATTGTGCGTACGTGTATATATTCTCTATGTAAAAAGTATGAGCTAATATATAATTAAGCCACATGATCACTTGTGAATTCATGTACATTGGCGGGGAACAATTCATACAAATAATGATTCATTTTTTTTAAAGAATCATTATTTGTATGAATTGTTAGCTCCCAATAATGTACGACTCATCAGAGTGTGACATCTGAAAACTAAAATATTACATTCGATGTGACAGAAAAGCTGTAAATCTTTTTTTTATTGTGTATTGATTTTAACTTGGACAACAAATGAAGTGTTGATCTATGACGTGGATCCTCTGTATTTGCATGTTCCACATTGATCTGGTCGTAATGTATTAGAATTTTTTTTCACCTTCATTGCTGTTTATTTTTGGTCTCTTCTGCCATTGGGATATCATAAAATAATACTTCAATTATATATGTAGGTAAATAGGTAATTGTGTCAACTTCTTAAGGTTCCAATTCCTGATATGGACAAGGATTCCAATTAGTGATAATCAGTCTGTAAACGGTGCTATATAAGTATATTGACTATGGGAATTGTTTCTATGGGAATGGAACGCTGGAAACCTATATGATGAGTAAAAATTTTCTTTAACAATATATACATTATGTGGATTTGAACTTTCAATCGTAATATAAACCAATGTACTACTAATGTTGGCAGATAATTACTAGTTCGAAACTATTAATTAAAAATTATTTTAGAGAAAAATCCAGCACATTTTGTACTTTCTAGTAAACATAGACTGCAGTATAATATTATCATATTTATATAATTAGAAATCAATAATTAGACTAAAATAAGCTTAAAATAAAAATAGTATTTGATAAAAAAAAATATTATTAAAAAGTCTTGTGATTAATGAGTTCAGGAATTATTTAGCAAACAAATGACTAATAAAAATTTTAAATTATTTGTCATAACGTTTTGATAAAGGTTATTTATGAAGTAATGTTTGTTGAAATAAATGCAGAGTCATAAAGAGGATATAAAACCAAAGTAATTGACTAGACTCCACACAAATATGATTTGTTACTTCAAAAAACGATAGTACTAAATTTTATCATAAATATGATTTGTTACTTAATTTTAGTGATATAAAGTAAATATTTGTGATCACTATATTTATCATTTATTTACTGTAACTACATTTTATCAATTAAATATGTGCTTTATATCAAAGTTACTTTAGCTAATGTTCCAACTGGATTGTTAATTTTGGAATAAAATTATGTGAAATGATTAATTCTATTATTTCATAATTTGCTTTACCATTAACATGAATGTAATGGAATAATCATTTCATCAATTCTATAATTATTTCAAAATAATACAAATAAAACTATTTATAAATACTTATTTCTTATTTTGATAAAGAATAAATGGAATGATTGTATTTCCATTTTTTACAAATGTTATTCATTTTATTCTATCCATATCCATTCCATTAAGTTAATTTTATTATTATCATTTACCGTCTAACTAAAAAATTACAAATTGCAAATCTATATTTCTTGTGTTTTTCTGTATATATAACCAGGATCGATATTAGGCCAAGCTGGATGAAACATTCGTAAGAATTTATATATAAATAGGCTTTCAAATTTATAAAATAAATTTAGATCTTTAAACTACCGAAATTCTTCTTAACTGTTTATAGCGTCCAAAATCTCAGGCCGGCACCGTATATTACCGTTGAACCATACTGCACTTTCAATAGATTTTAGGTACTTTATCATTAGTTTGGAAAACATTACAGAATCCTCTTAAATAGCTCTCACCCCCACAGACGTTTAGCCACCAGAAGAACTTGTGATGTAAATTCAATTATTGTCTTTCTTTCACTTTCCCAAGAACATAAAAGTTAGATCCCGGCGGTGAGAATATTCTCTTGGGAACAAAAAGAAAAGAGTAACAAAACTTTTGTTTGGTACCAATAATTTCACTTCATTTTCATCAAAAAAAAAAAACAATAATTTTAACTTCATTTTGTAGCAATAAACCATTCGTTACCTCTTGTCCTTATTTGTAGATTCCATCACCGGTGCCTCTCTGTTTGTACATAAAAATTAAATCTCTAAACTTGGAAAATATCATAGGAGTCCAAATCGTTCATCCCTATTTCAACGCCTCTTTGCTTTTATAAATCAGAAGCGAAAAGGCAAAGCAAAAAGAAAGAGCTCCAGTTCCTCGTTACTGTCGGAGAAGTGTAAAAGAAAAAGGTAACAAACACCTTTTGGGTTCTTATCTCTTCGCTTTCACATAAGCTTCCTTTACTCTGTTTTAGCTAAAAATCAATCCTTTTCACCTCCACTGATGAAGGGTCTTTTAGTTTTCTCGAACTGAATCTTGTGGGTTTATCATATTTGTGGTTTAGATCTAAAAGTTTGAAACTTTGAATGTTGATTTGGTGTTTAAGGTTGGTTGAACAATGAAGGGAGCGACGCTTGTTGCTCTCGCCGCCACTATCGGCAATTTCTTGCAAGGATGGGACAATGCCACCATTGCTGGTTTGTAACTCTCTCTCTCTCTCTCTCTGGATTTGTATCAGATCAGTTCTCAACTTCTCATTTGAGATTTGGTTGCAGGAGCTATGGTTTATATCAACAAAGACATGAATCTACCAACCTCTGTTCAAGGTCTTGTGGTAGCTATGTCACTGATCGGTGCCACGGTCATTACCACTTGCTCAGGACCCATCTCTGACTGGCTAGGGAGACGCCCCATGCTGATACTGTCATCAGTTATGTACTTCCTCAGCGGTTTGATAATGTGGTGGTCTCCAAGCGTCTATGTCCTCTGCTTAGCTAGGCTTCTTGATGGGTTTGGCGCCGGTCTTGCCGTCACCCTTGTCCCTGTTTACATCTCTGAGACCGCTCCTCCGGAGATCAGAGGACAGCTCAACACTCTTCCTCAGTTTCTCGGCTCTGGTGGAATGTTTTTGTCTTACTGTATGGTTTTCACTATGTCACTTAGCGAGGCACCTAGCTGGAGAGGGATGCTCGGTGTCCTCTCGATACCTTCTCTTGTGTATTTGTTTTTCACTGTGTTTTATTTGCCTGAGTCTCCTCGTTGGCTGGTTAGTAAAGGGAGAATGGATGAGGCTAAGAAGGTGCTTCAACAGTTGTGTGGCAGAGAAGATGTTACCGGTAAGGCTTCTTCTCACTGTATGGGCCGGATCTGAGATTTTGGAGACCGTAAACATTTACTAGAAATTTTAATAAATTTTTTCTTATAATTTACGGACCTATGTCTATATATATAAGAGCATCCTAATAGTTATGGGCTGGATTTTTTTAATATCCACAAAGATATTTTGGGTTGGGTTTCCCGTAAAAGTTAGAACCTCGCAATTACACGCACATATATATTACATACATATATGTATTTTTAGAACCCATAAACTAGAACCGGGGGTGCTCTAACCTTCAAATTTTTAGAAACCAGGTCAATGTTTCATTGGGCTGTGTCCATATCCGGCACTGGTCACTTGGTTGCTGCTATTAAATGTTGTTTATATGTTCCTGCAGATGAGATGGCTTTGCTTGTCGAAGGACTAGACATAGGAGGAGAGAAAACACTAGAGGATCTCTTAGTAACTTTAGACGATCACGAAACACTCGAAACCGTTAACGAAGACGGACAAATGAGGCTTCTTGGCACCCACGAGAACCAATCCTACATCGCTCGACCCGTCCCTGAACAACAGAGCTCACTGTTCCTACGCTCTCGCCACGGAAGCTTAGCAAACCAAAGCATGATCCTCAAAGACCCCCTCGTGGGTCTCTTCGACAGCCTCCACGAGAAGATGGTGCCTGAAGCAGCAGGCGGGAACACGAGGAGCGGGATCTTCCCTCACTTCGGAAGCATGTTCAGCACCAACGCAGACGGGAAACCACCTCACTGGGAGAAAGACGTAGAGAGCCAATTCAACAAAGACCATGATGACTATGCTACAGATGATAATGCGGCTGATGATGACTCGGATAACGATCTTCGCAGCCCGTTGATGTCTCGCCAGACGACGAGCATGGACAAGGACATGATCCCACATCCTACAGGGGGAAGCACGCTGAGCATGAGACGACACAGCACGCTTACGGGCGAAACCAACATGGGGATTGGTAATGGTTGGCATATGGGGTATAGATACGACAACGGAGAGTACAAAAGGTATTACCTTAAGGAAGACAACGCAGAGTCTCGCCGCGGCTCGATCATTTCCCTTCCTGGTGGTCAAGATGGAGGCAGCAGCTACATTCACGCTTCAGCACTTGTGAGCAAATCAGTTCTTGGTCCCAAATCAATCCATGGATCTGCGATGGTTCCTCCTGAGAAAACCGCTACGACAGGACCGCTCTGGTCTGCTCTTCTTGAGCCTGGTGTCAAGCGTGCGTTGGTTGTTGGTGTGGGGATTCAGATACTTCAGCAGTTTTCTGGTATCAATGGTGTTCTTTACTACACTCCTCAGATTCTTGAACGTGCTGGTGTAGACATTCTTCTTTCGAGCTTTGGATTAAGCTCCATCTCCGCGTCGTTCCTCATCAGCGGGTTAACAACTTTACTCATGCTTCCATCTATTGTTGTCGCCATGAGACTCATGGATGTCTCTGGAAGAAGGTACTGCTCAAAAAGCCATAACCTTTGTGCTCAAGATCCTCTGTTTTCAAACAAATCCTCTGTTTTTAAACAAATCCTCTGTTTTCAAACAAATCCTCTGTTTTCTGAAACCATACTCTGTTTTTGTTTGCAGGGCATTACTTCTGTGGACCATCCCTGTTCTGATTCTCTCACTCATCGTCCTAGTCATCAGCGAGCTTGTCCACATCAGCAAAGTTGTAAACGCAGCGCTCTCCACGGCCTGTGTGATACTCTACTTCTGCTTCTTCGTGATGGGTTATGGTCCCATTCCGAACATCCTCTGTTCTGAGATCTTCCCGACGAGAGTCCGCGGTCTCTGCATTGCTATCTGCGCTATGGTGTTCTGGATCGGAGACATTATCGTCACTTACTCGCTTCCTGTTCTCCTAAGCTCGATCGGACTCGTTGGTGTGTTCATCATTTACGGTGCGGTTTGCGTTATCTCGTGGATCTTTGTTTACATGAAGGTCCCGGAGACTAAAGGTATGCCCTTGGAGGTTATCACAGACTACTTTGCCTTTGGTGCTCAGGCTCAAGCTTCTGCTCCTTCCAAAGATATATAGTTTGTAACCTTGATTCTTCTTCATTTGCTCTATGTACTTAAAAAGATTTCTTCATCTTTTTATTTTTGTTGGTTCTGAGATACCTTCCTTTAGTTTTTGTCTCTTTTTATTTCCTTTGTTTTTGTTATTGAAATTAATCTAATAATTACTCAGTTTTCTCTCTTTCTTTGACACTTAACATGATAATCTTGAAGACTTGAGATTTGTGATTTGAACTCTTGAAAGCAAATGAAAAGATAGATTTAAGGGTTTTTGAGGAAAACCGTTGGTCTTTTCCATTAGTAAGCTCTGTTAGTGTAACTGGAGCTAACTTATAAACTTTCCCACACATCTCTACCGTTGAGCTTCCTTTACCATGTTTAACAAAAGGGTTGTTGAATGGGTCTTCGTAGTTAAGAGCCTTTGAGCTGATAAAGAAAATGAAAAACAACCATGAGAAGCTAAGACCAAAAGCAATTACTATAAACAACTATCTAGAAAAGTCGAAAAAGATTCAAACTTTGGGCAGCAATATGAGTATATGATTGTAGTCATTTGGCATGGGGATCCGTGGCGCAATGGTAGCGCGTCTGACTCCAGATCAGAAGGTTGCGTGTTCGATTCACGTCGGGTTCAAACTCCCGAAATATTTCGGAAATCCCCAATTTTTTTTTATTTTTTTGCAATTTTATATACGGAAACGGCATGAAGAAGAGTAGAAATACGCAAAACGGCAAGCATGTCCATGGCCGTTACGAGAATCCAATTAAACAAAGGAAGTGGTCCACTTGGTTACAAGGTTGGGGCGTTAAGAGAATCTCAATTCTAAGAGCCAAATATATTCCTCAGTCAAAATGCCCTGACACATCGAATTTTCACTGATGCTTTTGCTTCACCCCACTACCATCAATATTCGCAAAAACTTCTATGATCATTTTTTGACATGTACTTTTATAATCAATCATACATAGGGGATCAATTACGTGTATATATAAGGCGAAATTTTCGAACCATCCACTAGAAATGGATCTTCTAGTTGTGTACTAAAAAAGGTCGATACTCAGTACAATCTACAGAGTTTGATGGATTCTTTGTCTTTGCTATTTGTATTTTATATTTATGTTTGTATACACGCATACACATATTCTTAGCTTGCTACAAATTGTTTGATAAGTCAAAGAAAATATATATTGTTTACAAACTGCGTTTACATGCCAAATAATAATTGTTTACAAAGATTTAGTGTTTATTTTCCAAAAAATGGAAGGAAGCATACTAGTTTTATAGCAATAGATAAGCTATAATATGTTGTTTGAATCCGTTAACAACGTATTATGTAAATAGTTAACACTCCGAATATGGAATTAGGAATCACATTTATATTCAGTTTATACCCTTCGCAACATTTTATATTTTCTAAATTTCTATAGCAAATTAAGACACCTAAATTTATAAGCAATCAATGGTATACGAATATTAGCTAGACATGAAAATGAATATTTGCACAGATTTATTTCGCAAAACCCCATTTTAAAAAGTTGTATTAATCATTCAAGAAGTGAACAGACACAATATTCGGTAATGCACAAACTAGTGCAGAACATAAATGTGGGAATCTCCAGCCTAATTGGTGAACTTTCCCACTCATCATTTTAGTCTGCGAATTTATAGTCCTTCAACAAAACAAAAAGCATCTCCTCTTCACTTTACAGTTTCTACTTCTCTTTGTTGGTCATGAGATCATTTTAAATTTGTTGCGACTCTTTGTGGCATTGGTGCAGCTGAAAGCTTCCAGACGATGAGATTACACTTTCATGTCACTTCTAACACATTAGTTATACTTTATAATGCTAGAAATAAAACAGTGAGAAGAGTGTAATTTCTAATCTCCTACAAAAATGGCCATGTCAATAATTTGTTTATTATATTGATTATTTTATGTTTGTGATAACGTATGATTTTTAGTAAATTTTTAATTATTCTCATGCATGACTATTCAATAAAATATATTTTTCTCAGTTTCCACTATAAATTGAACTTTAGGTTAATGGTCGTAAATTTTTGTTGCACTTCTGGCTAATGGTCGTAGTTTTTGTTGAAATAAAAATGGATTAAATTACAATATAAATATGTATATAATATGGTTAACAGCACTAAGCACAAGGACGCACTTTTTCCGTAGTGGAAATGCTTGTGATGGGATTACATGGTGGACCATTTGCCGTATTTAATTCAATGGCTCACATAAGAAACGAATAATATTCAATCTAGCTATGTAATTGAATCAGTCTTACAAAAAAAATAATGTAAACTAAACCATCAATTTATAAATCTACAAAAATTTTAAGCATTATACTAAAACTCTAAATATATGTGGGATAATATTGCAATCTATTTGTTAGGTCAAAACTCAAAAAGCTAGAAGACAAATAAAATGATTTCTTGGAGCTAGTCATATTGATTCTTTCAGTTATACCATCCTTATAGTTAAGTATATTCAGTTGTATTATATTTCAATTGTCATTTTGGCTAACTCTATAATACGATATTAGTTGTAGAAGCAAGGAGACGTCAAGTATGAGGGATGGTTTGGATTTACATTTTTAACGTTTTCCTTGTTCAAAACTCACTGCAGTAATACACAATTTATAAGATTCATCTTATTTAGTGGATCATAGGCTCGTGCTCCCGAAATTTTTATAAGACTTATAACCCCTAATTTTTTTGAAAAAGTTAAAGAAATACGATAGTTATTTGATTTCTGCTTTATAATAGCATGGAGGTGAAACTTAGCCAAAACATTACATACCATTTGTATCATGCATATTGGCCAGATTTTCTTTCCCATGTTTAGGGTATATTCCCATAGTTAGGAAGAAACCCTCGAAGGTTATTTATTTACAAAGGGAGACATGACTTTTTGAAAATCTTGTGATTTTGAAAAGTTTAAAACGATACAAAAAGAGTAGAAACGTATTGTGTGATTGTTATCAAATGTATTTGTATCCAACCAATCAACTCTTAAATAAAAAAAGTTAAGTTCAAATCGTAAAATTTTGATTTCATACAACATTTACAAATTACAATAAACATTATACATTAAGGGAGTAAACAGTGTCCACTAAAAATGACCTGCTTTAAATTATGGAGTTATCTAACACACGAAGAAACTAAAAAGTAATTAGGGCAAGGAGGAGTTAGGATCATCTTCGCCTTGCTTGATTCGGATCACAACTTCGGGTTCGGGTTCGGGTCTGGAGCTAGAGCTACCGGGCAAACCGCCACACTTATGACACCTGGCAACCACCAAGATCTGACGGCAAGAAGGGCAAGACGAGTGAGACCCGAGCCACGTGTCAATGCAAGACAAGTGGAACCCGTGACCACACTGCGGCAAAACCCGGAGCTCGTCGCCGGCGGTGAACTCCGTCAGGCAGATGGCGCACTCGGCGAACTTCTCCGACGAGGGTGATTCCGGCGAGAAAGTCATCTTCGGGAGTGACTGGAGCACTTTCTTCTTCAGTCCTTTGTTCGCCGCCGTTACCTGGGGCGGAGGAGATTGACCGGAACCGCCGGAGGAGGATCTGTTACCGGCGGCGAGACGACGGAGCCAGACGCATCGAGAAACAGCGATTAGACCGAGAACGCAGATCAAGGCGCAGAGGAGAGCAGCGAGGATGATGATGAGATCGGAATTCAAAGTGACGGTGGAGGTGTCCGCCACGGACGACGGAGTATTGGATTCTCCGAGTAGACGGAAGAGAAGGCGCGCCATTTTTTTTGTTTTGTTTAGTTTCGTTTTTTAAGAATTAGAATTTTGAAAAAAAAGAAAGATTTGATTTGAGTCTGAGAGGTTTTTGGAGAGGCCAAGAGGCCCATAGCTTTATAGAGCGACCGGGTAAGGTTATTTCAGTCATTTAGAATACAATAGAGCTTTTTTTATTTTAAAATAATTATTATTCTTTGATAGTTTACACTTGTTACTTTATGTCCAAGTCTACTGAATATAGTTAAGTGTTTATTTATTTTTGGCTTTGAAATCTTTTTCATAATCTACTTATACGTACTGATAAGTTGATCATTTATGCTCAGGTTATTATATATATATTACTGAATTTGGTCGTGAATGTTCATTTTAAATATTGTATCATAATCTTTTGTAGAACAGAAAATGAAATATTTGACATAAGTATTATAGCCATTGGAAGTTGGAACGATAACGTCCAGAGATTCTTTAGTCAGTTTCCTGCCTTGTACTCGTTAACACACTCATATTGTCACATAGAAACGTGACAAAGTAATTGTTAATTATCGCGTTTGATTAAGTTTTTTTTTTTTTGCGTTTGATTAAGTTAAACGTAACTTAAGTGTATTTGTTCGATCGTTGCTTTTTGAATTAAACTAAGCGTAGACAGTTATTAAGCTAATATCGTTATAATATATGGAAACACCTCATTTATATTTATTAAGACCGAATTTGGGTATATTTTTTTTCTCTTCACATGGTCCATTCAAACTGAAAAGGTGACTGTTCTCTTGACCGAAAAATAAATAAAAATCCATGGATGGTTGTAAAATGCATGCAACAATGAAAAATAGTAATTAAAAGTTTAATAATAGAGTCTGATGCCAAAAAGAAAGTTGATCGAGTCTTTCTGAAGATCAAACCAAAGATGCCATGGGTAAAGAAAGGGATTGCAAAATGTTAATAGATGCCGAATTAACTCGAACCGTCCATAGTAAGATCCTACAATTTGCGCTCAAGAAACTTTGTAATGTCTACTGGTCTATAAGTTTATCATTTTCTTAAGAAGGACTTTAGTTAGGCTAAACCAATTTTCCGATAGTTCAAGTATCTGCCCAACTATGATTTTGGTTGTAGAGAACTTAATGACGACTCCCCTTTGTACGTGGAGAAATAGTATGAGTCTTAATCGCTAATGCTAGATGATTAATATATAAAAGTATAGATATTTTGGTAATGAAAATATCTTAAGCTCTTTAATAAAGACAACTTTCAATGTAGTTAAACTACTTTAGTTTAATATAGTATTCTACGAGATTTGATAACGTATCTTACCTTTGATAGCTGATTACCCGAATTAGGAGATATAAAGTTTGGAGAGTTTTCTAAGAAACATTACTTTGTAGAGCGCCAAACACATTCCGCCATCAGAATGATGCCACCTACACACTAACTAGACACATGTCAACCTACTTTAGAAAGTTAAGATTGCGCAAACCGTAAGTGACAAAACGATATTTTCATAATACGAATTAGTGATAAGAGACTATATACACTTAGAAGTTATATGAAATAGTTAAAGGGATGTACAGAAAAAGGTGATACCATCTTAATTTCTTGAAATATTGTCATACTTTAGAAAATAAAAACAAAATAGTGGAATTTTCTAAACATTGTGTAGTGCATGACGTAGTATTCAAGTTTGCGTAGTTTAACATACATGTGACATACAAGTATAACTTTGTTTGTCATAAATCCCTTTATCAAATCAATTTTTGATCAATGGTGTCAATACTCTGAAGAACGCTTTCATCTGACCCTGTCTAATTTGTGTGGGAAAAGATAATACATCGTCTTTTAATTTAGCTTATTTAACTAGAAAATTGCTCGTTCATTTTGGCTCTTATGAATATGGACAAGAATAACCAACTCAAAACCGAAATATAATATATGAAAAGAGGCAAACTCAGTTAAAAAGCCAGCTATTCTACCGAATTTTCTATCATATTCACTAAGTTAGAGCAGTCGGTTTCAGTTTGAATATATATTTTCCATATCAGTAATATGAATATGTAGTACCACGTTATTCCAAGTTTGTAAGATTTGAGCTGGATTATATATGTTCTAGACAGATTACGAGTAATAATAACAAAAAACTATGTGGAGAATGCCAGAATCGGCCGAATATATGGTCGTTCTCGTGTTACTTGCCAATGCATGGTCTTTAAAAACTTTGTTTCAACGATGATGATGCATAACTAACTTTACAACAGCAGGTGTAACACTCAACGATTTGGTGAAGAAAATGGATAGACACTTGTCAAATTTTCGTTAGGTTTTAGTTTAAATCTTATGCATATAATTATTCGTTATTGCTTAGAACTTCAGGACTTGTTTACTAAAGTTTTGGTTGCAGAAGAGAATAATGGAAACAACAAAATGCAATATACATACGGAGCTTACTAAAAATTATCATATAACAAGAGTGTTGCTAATGGTTAGCTCTAAGGTTATAGTCTACACATTAATTAACAAATTTTATATAACCTTCCCAACAGTGGCGGAGCCAGGATCAATTTACACTGGGGTCAAAATAATTTTATGGGGTCAAAATTTATTATTAAATGGGGTCAAAATAATTTTTCTTTAACAAAAACAAAAAAAAATTAAAAAATAGTGGGGTCAGCTGACCCCACTCCCCATACACTCCCTCCGCCCCTGCTTCCCAACAAGTTTTAAGAAGAACAAAGATACATGGACCGTAACAGATGATAGGTCCATACCCTTGGTATTAGTCAGAAGGTATTCCAAACCCGGGTCAGATCATATGGTGTAGTATGCTTTAGGATTAGTTTGCGTTTCTTTCGGAACCGACCAAATTAGTTGATAGGGTTTATCAAGAAAACAAAAAAAAAAGGATACTAACACATTAGATAATGCCTGCTCGGAGAGGTATGTGAGGAGAAGAAACGTGTGATTATAGGAGTTTCTAAATATAGTAAATCAATAATAAAAAATTGAAACTCTTATTAATCCTCTGGTTGTCTTAGTCTCAGTGCACTCGCCACTTCTTGTTTTATCACCGCCCACTTACTTTCTCCACACATGCTCTATTTTTTTCGTTTATTTTATATGTTTTTGAATAATTAATAGGAAGCTCACACATCTAAACATGTAAATATACAAACCATTTTTCAGACCATATATATTAAATGATTATTGGTAAGTCTATAATCATATCCCTTTACTAATATATAATTCATCAATTGCGATTTTGAAAAATAATGCAACTTCAAAGAAAATGCTTTGAAATTGACCAAATTCAATCAATTGTGGGCACGATATTGCCAAATGCCACATCTTCGGTTTATGACAATGGCAATCTCCCATTTTTGCCTAAAGAGTAAAAGACCAATCGAATACATTCTTTATGTCTTACCTTTCAAAATGGCCTCGAGTATTCACCGGAAAAGTCAAAACTGTTTCTGTTTGAACATATATGATAACCACAGGCTATCAAGCATCAACGGGCAAGATAATAGACCATACTATGTGTATTTTTTATTTTTTTTGTTGAACACAGACCATACTATGTGTACAAAGTGTGATATTTAGTCTATTCATCTACTGTTGATATTTCCATTCTTGGTCGTTGTGGTTGTTTATGCATGATCTTTGATTTATGACCATCAGAAGCAAATCTTTTGCTCTTTTGTTAAGAGGCCAGAATATACTCGACCTCGTAAGGCTGAAGAACGCTGCCGTTTTGATATTTACCTTTTTTGGAAACATATCATATGCTAAAGAGGAAACAAATTCATAATTAAAATATGTATACTAGTGTATATTTATATATATATTTCACTAAATTTTAATATTTTTATATATTGATTTTAAAATTGTGGTAACATGGTTTCAGTGTAAGATTTATTTTGGTGCAGCTTGTGCAGAGAACAACCCGTTTGGATTATCTACAAACTCAAGTTTCCTTTCCTTTCCTGGTGTAGATCTCACCTTGAACTCGTAAGGCTGAAGAACACTAAGTAAATTCATATAAAAGTTCTAAAACCAATGTGATAGATGGTTTAGGTAGTAACCTGAGCGATACTAGGGTTCCCAGCCAAAAGCTTTGACTCTCTGGTGGAGATTGCAGTGATGCTTCTGTAACGGCAATCAAAATTCACCTAAAGACATGTAAAAGGCGAGAACTTTGATATCGAACGTAGTGTTAACCAAGATGGGTTTTGTCATTAGAGAGACCTGAGCAGTTGAACCTTGTGTAGCTACAGGACCTTTGCCTTCCTCAATGTCATAGAACTTCAACCCTTCAGCTGCAAAAAAACAGAGCAACAAGCTTCAGTATTATGATTACAGATCTCCAGAAACAGCTCTCACAAGTAAAGCAAACTCCTTTTTATCAGTTTAGAATCTGAATGCTCTCGAGACTCAATTCAACAAGAGAGTCATCATATTCAAAAAAAAAAAAAAGAACTTTGATTACGACTCTGTTTTCTAGAGGGAGGGAAGGGACTTAACCGCTAGTGGAATACTCTTCGAGAGGGATATTCATATCCACTACTTGAAATGACCTTTCTACCCACCAACTTATAGTGATTCACAAACCCAAACGCTGCAGTTTTGATATTTACCTTTTTTCTAAACATATCATATGTTTTTTTTTTGTGCAACCAAACATAATATCACTAGGTATCTGACCCGCATATGCGGACGTAATCTTCTTATAGATATTTATTATTTTTTATTTTGTTAATTCAAAAATAATTTTTAGGTTATTATTTATATTCTTAACAAGTTTGTACCAAACATAAAATAATTTATTATAACAGAAAATTTCATTAAAATATATATACTAATTATTGTGTTGAATTTTTTTAAAAACTCATATATTAGAAATGTTTTAGACTATATTTTTATACAAATGTTTTCTCTTCATTAATATTTAATTATATATTGTTTTGTATCTTAGTTTTTATAATAAACATATTATTTAAAGATAACAACACAATATTATCTTGGTTGTAAGAAATATAAAATATTTTTTCAAGATAATAACAAAATATATGAGAATTATCTTTTTAGAAATTTAATATTATTAATATAAAATTCGTTTTAAATTAAATTATTATATATAAAAATTTATTAAGGGTAACAACGACATTAACCAGTCTAACTTTTAATGTGAGAGCTCGATTCCAAAAATTTATTTCGCAAATAATAGTATAGACTAGGTGTCGTGCCCGCATATGCGGGCTTAATCGTTTTACAAATATTTATTAGTTATTTTTCAAAAAAGAAAAATATTTATTAGTTTATTTCTTATTAATTCAAAAACCAGAATGATAACTTATTATTTATGTTTTCAAAAAATAAATCAAACATATATATATGACAAAATCTAATTAAATATATATGTTTAATTAAAATTTATTAAAGATTACATTGACTTTAACCACTGATTTTATTATAATTGTTTTATATTTTATTTTTAAATTTTATAATTGACAAATATGTTTTAAGATAACTGCACAATATATAATAATTATCTTACTTTTCATATGCGGACTTAATCGTTTTACAAATATTTGTTAGTTTATTTTTTATTAATTAAAAAACCAGAATAACTTATTATTTATGTTTTCAAAAAGAAAAATCAAACATATATATATATATGACAAAATATAATTAAATATATATGTTTAACTAAAATTTATTAAGGATAACATTGACTTTAACCACTGAATTTATTATAATTGTTTTATATTTTATTTTTAAATTTTATAATTGACAAATATGTTTTAAGATAAATGCACAATATATAAGAATTATCTTACTTTTCATATGTGGGCTTAATCGTTTTACAAATATTTATTAGTTTATTTTTTATTAATTCAAAAACCAGAATAATAACTTATTATTTATATTTTTAAAAAGAAAAATCAAACATATATGGGGAAATTACATGTTTACCACTTTTATGCTACCACTTTTCATTTTTACCATCACTAATGAGACATTTTCAAAAATACCTTCTTCATTAAGTGACAAAAGACTCTTATGTCCTTGTTATTTATATATATAATAAAGTATTATTTAAATAAAAAATAAAAAATAAAAAATAAAAAATAAAAAATAAAAAATAAAAAATAAAAAATAAAAATAAAAAAATAAAAATAAAAAATAAAATAAAAAAAAAAAATAAAAAATAAAAAATAAAAAATAAAAAATAAAAAATAAAAAATAAAAAATAAAAAATAAAAAATAAAAAATAAAAAAATAAAAAATAAAAAATAAAAATAGAAAATAAAAAAAAAAATAAAAAAATAAAAAATAAAAAATAAAAAATAAAAAATAAAAATAAAAAATAAAAAAATTAATTTTTTTTTATTTTTCGAAATATACTTTTTCAAATTCGAATTTTTTTATAAAACTTTTTTTCAAATTTTTTTTCGAATTTTTTTTTTAATTTTTTTCAAATTTCTTTTTGAAAAACGAAAATTATGTTTGAAACTATTTTTTTTATATTTTTTAAGTATTTATATATTTATTAGAATCATAAATTTCACATTCCAAAAACCCTACCCCACTCCTCAACTCTAAACCCTAAGTCTAGATTAGTTAACCCTAAGGGTATAATTGTATTTTACCCTTCATTAAAAGTGAGGGTAAAAGTGGTTAGTGTAAACATGAAAAGTGGTACTATGAATGTGGTATTTGTGGCAATTTCCCAACATATATATATATATATATATATATATATGACAAAATATAATTAAATATATATGTTTAACTAAAATTTATTAAGGATAATATTGACTTTAACCACTGAATTTATTATAATTGTTTTATATTTTATTTTTAAATTTTATAATTGAAAAGTATGTTTTAAGATAACAACACAATATATAAGAATTATCTTATTTTTTAAAAAAGTTAATATTATTAATAAAAATTCGTTTTTGATTATATAATTAATTATATATAAAATTCATTAAGGGTATTATAGATATTAACCGGCCTAACTTTCAAGAAAATATATAAGTATTATCTTATTTTTTAGAAATACAAAATATTATTTCAAGATAACAACAAAATATATGAGAATTATCTTTTTAGAATTAATATTATTAATATAAAATTCGTTTTTAATTAAATTATTATATATAAAAATTTATTACGGGTAACAACGATATTAACCGCTCTTAATATTTAATTATATATTATTTTATATCTTAATTTTTATAATAAAAATATTATTTAAAGATAACAACACAATATATATGTATTATCTTATTTTTTAGAAATATAAAATATTATTTCAAGATAACAACAAAATATATGAGAATTATCTTTTTAGAAATTTAATATTATTAATATAAAATTCGTTTTTAATTAAATTATTATATATAAAAATTCATTAAGGGTAACAACGACATTAACCGCTCTAACTTTTAACGTGAGAGCTCGATTGCAAAAATTTACTTCGCAAATAATAGTATAGATAGATAGATAGATAGATAGATATGCTAAAGAGGAAAACGATTCATAATTTTCCTTTTTTTTAGTACTCTTATTTGGAATGTTTAATCACGTCTCTATAAATACATATGTACTATAAACCTCATCAATTGAAGCAACATAATACGTATGTACTAGAGAAAGAATCACATCAAACCACTTAAAGCAAGAACAATCCTTACATCTTTCTCTATACTTGGATCATGGATAGTTTACCTTTTCATCTCCTCGAGGAGATTCTCTTCAAGTTGGATCCCGAATCTCTGGCAATGATGCAATGCGCGGATAAATCTATCAACTCTCACGTATCCAACGATCCGTATTTCAATTCCAGTGTCAAGGGTTCGATTCCAAAGCGGTACTGCGATAGTAGTCCAGAGTTTACACCGGCTTTGTCTTCTGCTATGGACGTAGATGAGAAGGTGGAGGTAAAGAAGGTGGCTCATGATGATAAGTGTATCTTCAATCTAAACATGATCATGAGAGTGGTTGGTAAAATCTCATCATACGCTCAGAAGCTGGTGAAGAAAAAGGAAACCCTACTTGGTAAAAGATTGTTGATTGAAGATGAAACGACACTGAAGATGGATGTGTCTTCTTCTTCTTACAAGCTCATGAACGTGGAGAGAATCAATAAAAGAAGAAGATTCACCGACAAATACATATCATGCGAGGAACATATGAGTATGTGACTAATTATGGTTAATTAAATATAAGTTTAATAGATAAGTTTTGAGTCTTCTCGCTATGTTCATGATTTTATTGCGTTGAGCACCTTCTTTAAGGAATACTAGGTGGGTGTCCACGGTTTCGCAGGTTAGAATGTTTTGTAACAATATATTTATTATAATTTTTCAAATTAAAATATTTTTTTTATCATTATGTGTTTTAGTTAAATATTTATTCTAAGAATGATTGTTAAAAAAAGATAAGTATGACTATTTTAAATATTTTTTGATATTTTGTATTGATAATTATACTAAAATTAGTTATGTATAATATTCATGATTCAGTTTTAATAAAATTACTTAAGTTTAAGGTATATAATACTGAAACTTTTGAAATATTTTATATAGTTTAGAAATACATGATTGCTAAAAATAATTTTATGAAGCATTATATATGTTATTATATAAAGAACATATTTAATTACCATAAAGTATTTTGTGCAATATATTTAGATCATTTAGATAATGAAAATCTTTCAATCTTTTAGAAGAACGAACCAACAAACAAAAGTTGGTAGACGAAGTTGTATGAGTCCATGAGGAAGTCAAGCGGTAGCCCTAGGTCGCAAAAAGTATTTATATGAAAATTTAAGAACATCAAAATCTTAGTGATTTAATATAGCAAACTTTGACGATTGTTCAGAAAAATAAGAATTTGATGAAAATGTTATTTTTTATTTAGTCAATATGTAATTTAATTAAATATGTAATTAATTTAGCACCAATAACAATGCGAATACCAGAAAACTTAAAAAAGATGCAACTTATTATATTCTCGAATAGTGTTGAAATGCCAGTCCGTTACAATAGTGAACTATTATTGCATTTTTACCAAAACATATAATTTTTTGTAATCCAAAGATATAAATCTTATGTTGACCATAAATCAGATTTTATTCTTGTTAACAATAAATATCATTTGACGATCGTTAATTGTAACGGTAGTCAAAATGACAGCGGATAAAATATAAAATCTTAAAATATCATTTTTACATTTTCAATTCTGATTTCATTCTCCTATATTTGCTATTGGAAAGAAAAACAGAAGAAACTAAAGAAGAATTATGAATTTTAAAGTGAAATTCAGACTTCGTCTTATTTCTTTTCATATGAAGATGTTTTAACTGCCGTTTGTTTATAATAAACGGAGGTTAAATCAATTATTACTGACTCGATAGTCAACATAATGAGTTAATATGATTTTGGTATTATTAAGAAATCTACTGATTTAGGAGTATTTAAAAGATTTTATTTCTAAAATATATTTTTTATAAGATTATATATACATACACTTAATACATAGCTGAAGCAAAAACAAGAAAAAATCATCTAGAAAACTAAGCATAAAATCTATTTCTATGGCCATGGATAGCTTACCTCTGAATCTCCAAGAGGACATTCTCTTAAGGTTAGATCCCAAATCTCTTGTGATGATGCGATGCACGAATAAATCTATGGAACATATAACCAAAGGTCCGAGTTTCAAATCTCTATACTGGTCTCGGACCGGATCAAGTTTGCTTCACACCGGGGTATATGGCTCCAAATTCTCATGTTTCCACCCTGTTGGAGATGTTTGGCCATTCTGTAGCGAAGGTCCCTCAGAATGCTTCATCCTCGGTTACTGCTCCGGCATTATCTTAATATTCGTTCATGAATGTTTTTGCGTCGCCAATCCCCTCACAAAGAAGTTCCGTTTCCTTGATTACCACTTCTTGGAAACAAAGAAGAGCATCGGATTTGCAGTTGATCAAATCAATGAAACCACTCAGAGGTTCAAAATCGTCTGCATAACGGAGGTCGCTGCTTCGAATCCAGGTGAAACCATGTATGGATTTCATATTTACGCAGGGAACTCATGGAAAATATCAAAAACCAAGATTACTTGTCCCTCAAGCGATCTCAGGAGGGATATGAAACCGGTTTACCTCCAAGGGTGTCTCTACTGGTTGAGAAGCGATGGAAGTATTATAACTTTCAATCCCGAAACAGAGAAAGCACTTCTGGTTCCGACCAAATTCGATCAGCAAGTGGGAGCGAAACTCTTGCTCGGTGCTGGCGATAACTATCTGACATTGATCTTAGCAACGGAGGAAATGGTTTACCTTTATGCCCTCGAGAATATCTTCACTAATCCTAAATGGATCCTCACGAGACGGATCAAGAACGAGCCGGTGCACCAAAGAATGCTCTCGTGCTGGTGCGTGGTGGGGTTTGATGGTAGGCATGTATTGGTGAGGACGAAGGATAAAATAGAACATGTAATCTATGGCTATGACTTGAGAGCGAACACATGGGAAGTCGTGGGTGTGGTTCCAGAGTGGTCCGATGCAGGTCTTGATATTTATCAGTTCAAGCCGTCGTGGTCTTCTGTAATCGGACTACAGGATCAGAATAATGGGTCCATGCTCAGTTTCTTCACTAAGTTTAGATACCAACGTCGAGTCTCTGTAGAGGGCATTATGGAGCTGATTCATGGCCATTTCAGAATTTAAATCCGTTGATTAGACAAGTGAAGAGGGAGGGCGCTGTTTCTTTTCCGTTTTATGTTTCAATTTCTGCAATTTGCTTCCAGTACTTTTGAATTCTGCTAAACCATGTAACCTCATAACTAGTTGCATTGAATAAAGTTTGCATTTGTTTTATATTCAAATCTTCAATTTCACTCTCTTCAAACGTGGGGATTTAACTTCTTTTTCTTAAAAAAAAACAATCTTCTAAACAAAAATTTATAAAATAGGAATTTGATTGATCTCATTTATTCAATTGTTTTATTCATAGTTTTAGTCCTAAAATTTTGAAGATTATAAATATCTGGTAGTGAAGATGTATTAAGCTGAACGTTAATAAAACATTGTTAAGAATCATTATATGAGGCCACAAACACAATAATCAATTATACTAAACCAAAAGAAGAACAAAATAACTAACAGGCCATGATTTGTGACCCTCCTACATTAATTTGGCTCGCTACTTGGTTACTTTAGCATAAGCTTGGGAACATTTATCTCGAACTGAAGAACCAAACCAAACTGAAAAGAGGTTCGGTTCGAGTTTGAATTTTACCAGTTATCCGAACGGATATTATATTTTATAACAAAAAACGAATCAAACCGAAACTGAACTGAACCAAACCAAAATCGAATGGATACTGAATTTCTATATAATATAATTTATATACTTATAAATATAAACTATATTTAATTTTACAATAATCAAATAAACTCAAAAATAGCAAAAAAAAACAAATTACAAAGAGTATTATCCGAAAATCTGAATTATCCAAATTTTTATTTGAAACCTTCTTCCCCCCCCCCCCCCCCCCCCCCCCCCCCCAAAAAAAAATACATATGATATCCAGAGACCCAAATTTCTAATTTTAGCATGAATTAACCGAAAAACTGAATTGATTCGAACTTATATCAGATATTAGTTGGTTCTTAAATTTCTTCCAATTTTCTAAATAGCCGAACGAATCCTAAACATCTAGAACCTAATGCACTCTTGCTCTGGCTACTATTATATAAAGAGCATTAGTAACCCTTACCTTACGTTAACCTCAAACCTAGTAAGTAGTTTTCATACTAAAATCTGAGACCTCTCAAATGATTCCAATTACCAGAGTACGATATAAACAAACAAATCAAATAGCTTACAGCAAACGCAAACAAGAATCAAAATTTACAACATATACCCTCAAAAGTATTTTTTTTAAATCACTAAAACCTCACTGGACATATTAAAAAAAGACATCTCCCTCCAACCTATGCCATGTTCGGGAATATACCCGAGAAGTTGGGGATCTTGTCTATATGTTTCAACGCGTTCTCAGCGATCTGCCGCGTCCTGAAATCGCCGTTTTGAAAAGCGTCCACAAGCGAAGCGCTCACGTTCGGCTGCTCCGCCACCTCTCTCGCTATGTCTTCGATCCTCAATATCCTCTCCACCAACCAAACCGCTCTCCTCGTCAGCTTCTCCGTCCTGTTCTCCGTCAGAACGTTCAGCACATGCCTTATCCCGTCGGCTTCATCGAGTATCTTCACCCCTCTCTCCACATCTAAACCGTCTTCTAACAAGCTCGAAAGCGCCGCGAGCGAGGCCTCGACCACTTTATCATTCTCGTGGTCTAGTAACGCCACTAGCTTCTCCACAGCTCCTCCTTCCACGAGGCAGAACGTTTCTCTTAGAGAACATACTCCGTGGTGGATCTTGCATAGACCTGTTATAACGGGAGGTCTGCTCATACATGAGAAGATGGAGCCGCAGCTCGGAGGAGGCAGGTCAGGCATGTGTGATAAGTTAATAGACTCTAGAGAAAGATTCTCTAAAGCCATTGCGGAAACCATCTGGATAGTGTCTTGACCGTTGGACTGAATCAGATTAATGAAGAGAGACGCAACGTTGTACTCACGGCAAAAGGTTATACCTCGAGTCTCGTTGCTGAAAGCGAAAGTGATCCTGGAGAGTATACGCACAAGCCCTTCTAGAAAGTTTCTCTCAAACCTCATCCCTTTGATCTCCCCTTGGCGGATTCCGACAACTTTCGAGATGATTTTCTCAAACGCACCGATGCTTAGCATCTCCCGAGTCAGAGCCAAGTCTCTCTCCGGAAGCTCAGCTAATAGTCCAGCTGCTGCAGCCTGCTCTTCGGAGATCGGTATCTTCTCAGAAATGATGGCAACGAGGCTATCAAGCTGTCCAGCAGTGCCGCGTAACGCGTCGGCTAGCTCCTCGCTCATGAACGGTGAAAGGTTATGGAGAAGCTTCACGGAAGCCAAACGCAGATCCTCGTTCTCTTTGACCTCAACGAACTGGACCAAACTGATGATGGCTCCTGAGGTTTTAATCGCCGAGACCACGTGGATGACTGTTTTCTGACAGGTTGTGAGTCCGACGAGAACCTCCAAGAGCTTGCACTGGATGGATGGACCAGTGTTGCTGATCAAGTATAAAAGATTCTCAACTCTGTTGTCTGAAACGAGAGTGGCTTTGTCAAAGTCGTATCCGATGTTGACTATGTTGGCGAGGATAGTGGCTGAGACTTCTTTCAAGCGGATGGGGAGGTTGTTTGGTCCTACGTAGAAGAGATCTTTGATGAGTGGAGGGAGAATGCCTATGCCGATCAAAAGTTTGGCACTCCCTTCGTAAGATGAGATGTTGTTGAGAGCTCTCAAAGCAGCTTCTCGTTGGGTCATGTCGCCACTTCTCATTAGATCGACTAGAGAAGAACCAACTGTCTGAGCGATATAAACCTTTGTGTCATTGTTTAAGGAAAGCTCCCCGAGAAAGGTGGTCATGGAGTGTTTTGTTTCGGGTGAACCTGCACAAAGCGGAGGTGGTGATGTTGTTAGATCAAAACCAAGCAAAGGGAAGCAGTTCTGTCAGCTAATAGATAAACACAGTAGAGACTAGGCTGGGATTTTGAACCAAACCGAACCGTCGAACGGAACCAAAATTTTCGATTAGTTCGGTTAGGGGTTCGGTAGGTTTCTTATAAAAGTTTGGTTTTTGGTTTGGTTCGGCAATCGACTACTTGGTTTTCTTTAGGAAAAAAAAACTAAAAAAAATTATAACCAAACCATACCAAATACTCAAACCCAACTAACCGAACTAACCAAATTTCAAAACTATACTAACCAAACTTATCCAAAATTTTAACAAAATTAAACCAAAATATGACCGAAATAAAAAACTTTAGTACGATTTTCAAAAACCAAACTAACCGAACCGAATTTTAATTCAATAAGATTTATGATAGAACCGAACTAACCAAATTACCCAAACTACCCAAATCCGCAGGCCCAATAGAGACCGATTAATCACCTTCGAGGATTTTTCCTAGAAGAGGCTGGAGTCTACCATAAGAAGCCATCTGTCTAACAACTTCCTCAGACCTCTCCATGTTCTCCAACGTTCTCTCAGCTTTGTCAACAATAGAGACGTTCACCGAGTTGCTGCTTGTCAAACCAACCAATAAGATAAGCGCTCCATTAACCGAACCAATCTTCTCGCACAAAGCCTCAGACTTGGAGAGCTCGAACAGCAACGAAACCGCTGCCTCTTTCCCCTTTGACGGCTCGTGCGACAAGAACTTAACCAGCGTACGCACAGTGTCCCCTTCAGCAAGTATCCCCTTGCTCTCCTCATCTCCTTCAACAACAACTTGAAGCGTCTGCAAAGCCTTGTACCTCACTTTATGGCTGTTACTTTTCAACACGTCGATGATCATACGCACAAGCTGAGAGTTACGCACGCCTTGCCTGTTCGAACGTATGCTCCTGCAGATCTGCCTCACGTTCATCAAAGCCTGCAAAACATCACTCTCGTCGTTCCCTAGAAACAGCGCCTGACGAGCGACGTCTAGCTTCGCGGCGTCGTTCCTCCATCTCCACTCTTCTATAGTGTTACGCAGAGCTATGCTGGGGCTCACGTCGGCGCTACTCAGCTCCTGGGAAGTTATAGGACAAGAGGGAGGCTTATTACCGTCGCGACATTTCTTGAACCATTTCTCGATGGCTTCACGCTCGAATGTTCGTCCGTTCTCTAACGTGACGGGGTCGTGCATGACTTCTTTTGTCAAGGGGCAGATGAATGCTTCGTAGATGTGGTCTACGCCTCGCTCGAAATGAGAGCTGTCGTCTGACTCGCTTCCATCCATCTTACTCCTAACCACTCACTGCAAAGGCATAATGAATTAATGATTATTGAAACAGAACCGTTGCTCAAGGCCATATATATAAAAATATGTCAATATATAAAGCGTCTAGTTACCGCCTAATGAAACATGGTCTCAAGCAGAGAGGATCATAAAAGGCAGCTAGAATCAAGACATGGAGTTATTAAATGCAAGAGTTTGTTAAGAAGCAGACAACATAAAAGGGGACAATATATACCAGATTCAACTAAGTTAATTCATACAGTTTTGTTTTTTCTTTCACACCAAAGGAAACAAAACCATAACATTAAAGTACGAAAAGTATATGAATCGAATCTTTCTAAAACCATTCCGATAAACGCTAAAGATTACTAAATTTAGAAACTATTCATGGAGACCGACAAAAAAAAAAGAGCAAACATTTCAGGAGAATCATTACAAAACACCACAAGAGAATGAAACATACCCAAGTAATTCAAATCGCAGTAGCGTATCAGAGATTCAGAGAAGAGACAAAGCAAGAAAATAAATGACAGCTTCTTTAATAATCTCTTTTAGCAAAAGACGCGAGAGAGAGTGTGACTTCTACGTCGTCCATGGATCCAAACTGCAAGTAGAGTCGAGCTTGGATTCAACGGGAAGTCCTTTGTCGAGAGAGACAGACAAAGATAAGGGAATGAACAGACAAGGGGGACAAGAGATGGGTTTGAAGGGAAAATGAAATAAAAAAAAATCGAGACTTTGATATTAAATAAAAGTTGGAAAAATATGAAAGCACGAGACGCTGACTTAAATCGAAAAGTCATGAGAGAGAGAGAGAGACGTGGAGCCATCAAACGCCAACTTGACGAACGGTCGGCCGTGTACACACTTACCTGACCCAGACGCGTTACCAAATTAATGGGCTTTATAAGACGCATTAATGGGCTTGAAAAAGACTAATTGATGGGCTTGGTCTTGGGCTTGGTATCAGCAAAAGATGAATTAAAATAGCCTCGAGGGTCGTTCTCTTCTCTCTCTCTCTCTCTCTCTCTCTGGATCGATTGGATCATCATCATTCGTGTTTGTTGGAAGCTAAATCGAGATGGCGGGAGCTGAAGAGATTGAGATTTGCGAAGGAGGAGAGGAATCCATTGAAGCAGAAGCTAAAACTGAGCGAGGAGATGAGAAGG
Organism: Brassica napus; assembly: GCF_020379485.1. NCBI lineage: Eukaryota > Viridiplantae > Streptophyta > Magnoliopsida > Brassicales > Brassicaceae > Brassica > Brassica napus. The sequence goes on from NC_063441.1 coordinate 19,796,940, forward strand.
TGTTGTTGCAGTTCTTGGATTCGTTGGATGGGTATCTAACGCTTATGGATTCTCTCAACTCAAAGCTTCGAGAGGTAAAATGGTAGTGTCTTTTTTTCATTTCTGATCTTTAAAAACTCGAACTTTGGCATAGATCATGTTGAATAATGTGTGTTCTGTTTGAAGGGATGGTTTGATCTAGCTAGTGCTCGACACTCTATGGGAACTTTACGTATCAACACCACTCTCTTGGACCTCAAGGATCATTCCGCTTCTTCCACATTGCAAGTCACAGACCAAGAGGGTATGTTTGGTTTCATAAACTCATAAAAGTCTTAGCATTTTTTTTTTTTGTGGGAAGCCAAATAGTTATTATATGCGGGGACTCTTGTAGTTGAATCTTTGGGATCGGTACATTGTTTTGCTTTGTCCAAGTGGGCTTCTAAGGGAGGTAGTGGGAAAGGCAAAGACTTCTCTACTGTTGCAGACTCGGAGATGGGCTCTCCTCGTAGCCCACAGCTACGGCATCGAGGCGTTTCTGGTAAAATTAAATAAAGACGTGGCCTTTGTGTGTCTGTGTCTTATCTCTTGCTTATGTGATTCGTTAGGAGAGAAGCCATCAGACAAGGGTGAGACCACCGTGTTAGCAGCTGATGAAGAGGTGAGGAATCATTTAATTTTTAGATAAGGTACAACATGTGTTTTACTGATTCGGATGTGTGTTAATCTCCAGATTAAGAAAGAACGAGCTAAGTCTCTGTCGGTATTCGGAGGTCTAGTCTCGCCTAAGCTGCGTGGTGCTCAACTATCATTTGAGACTGGTAAACTATTCATTACCACCAACTATACTCTCACTTAAAAAAAAAAAGTTCCAGGTTACAGCTGGTGAAATAAATATCATTTCTCTTTTGCCTTGGGACAGCTCTTGAAACTCTTGTGGAAATAGCCAACACACGATCATCCATGCTAACTGCCTTTGAGCGGATCTCAAAGAAGTAAAGACACAATGTGCCAATGCGTTACCTCAATTTTTTCAGTTTGTAGCTACCACATTCTGTGTATACACACAGTATCTTTTTTTATCAGAATACAGACATTGAGATAAAGAAATATCAAATAATATACAACGTTTTGGAGTAGTTTTTTTATATGCAAATGAATTCATAAGACAACCGTCTTCTAACGCTTTTGTCTCAACCAAAACATTTTGGGGAAAAACTTTACAAGATTTTTATGAAACAACCATAACTTCACCAATCAAGAATATATGAAAAAAAATATTTAAAAAAAAAAGAATTTATAATCAACTGTGGCTAGAAGGAATTTTTCTTGGGGCTTTTATCATCAAAGGAGACTTTGAAGGGACCTGTGGAACCAAACGGGTCTGCATCATCAAACGAGTATCCATGATCCTTTGTACTATTCATTGAGTCGAATCTTGAAAGTGAAGGACCACCAAAGTCTCTGCTACTGTTGATGGAATCAAACCTCGAAAGTTTCTCAGCTCCTCCACCAAAGTCTCTGGAACTGTTGATTGAGTCAAACCTGGAGAAGGCAGCTCCCCCAAAGTCTTTGGAGCTGTTGATGGAATCAAACCGTGACAGTCTCTCGGGCTGGGAGGAGACGCCAGCTTCACTATGGTTGAAGGAGTCGAATCTGGAGAAGCTATCAAAGTTGTTATCTCTGGCTGATGCGTCGCTGAACCTAGGAGGAGAGTTCCCGAATCTCGAGAGTGGAGTGCTGGGAACTGAGTCATCAAATCCAAATGGACCCTTTCTCTGACCAGCAAAGCTTCTTGAAGTTGGAGAATCTGCTCTTCCTGAGTTTTCACCAAAATAATCTCCATCCTGAAAATTTCAATATTATAACGGTAAAACCTTGGAAGACTGTGAAAAGCAATCCCAAATCTAAAAGACACTATGCATTGTGTACTAACCTGGCTTCTTGATGCATCTAATCCCCACACTGAGTCCACATCATCGTTAGTATCAAATGCACTCGCCCAATTCGAGTCATCAAAGAACTCAGAACTTTTTTCATGAGCATAATCTGGAGAAGGGACCTCAGTAGCAGTCCTAGAGACCAGACTGTCTCTAGGACTTCTGCCTGATTCATCTTCGCTCTCATGGTGGTGGTCTGAGGTTTCTGAAAAAGGTCCATAGTTCTCATCTAAATGAGTCGGCGAATCAGGTGGTGGTCCACTACCATCATCCACCGTCCCGTTTTCCTTTTCACCTGACGATTTTTGCTCTTTTGATTTGTCAAATCTTAACGGTATGAGGATTACCAGTCAACGTCCGTGTTATAGGCTTAGCTATAGATTTATAAATGTGTAAGTAACATTGTACCTTCATCTTCAAACTTATCCCATTCTTCATCCCAAAGAGCTGCCCCTTCTTGAATCCCAGGTTGCCAACCTGTAAGTCACAAACATTAACAGTTTCCAGATGATTTGTATGCATATAGAGGGAAAGGAAGAAGTGAAAAGGCGACAGAATCATATGTTAGTACCAGCGGGAAGGTCTACAAGAGCCTTCGACTTAACCTCCAACCCATGTTTCTTGCAACGTTCAGCTAAAGCCTTCATCAGCTCCTCTAGATCTGATTGTATTCTGTCAGCCCGGACCTGAATATGGTCCAGTAAAGCATCAAATCAGGAATGTAAAACAGATACTCAATAGTTTAGGCATCACATTAACATAGAGAGCATGTACCTGAAGTAGACCATCAGCACTACCACCTTGCTCCATGTTCACAATTGCTTGACTCAGTTCCATCTTCCGCCCCTGGATTGGGTTAGCAAAACTGGTACATTAGTTTTCGGCAGTTTATGTTCCCAGCCAAAAGGAATAAGCCATACCTCAATCTCTCGGAACCTGGCCTCTTCAATAGTTAATTTTGATCCTAATTCTGCAACCTGCTTATACTTCTCTTCGTATTTCTTAGCCAACGTTTCAGCCTGCAGCAGAAAATGTTCTGTAATAAGACAAAGATAGCCTCTGAGAAAGGAGTAAACGTATTTTTTAATGTGAATATCACCTCACGCTTGTCAGCGGAAGCCCTTTCAGAGATCTCATTTAGTATATTGTCACACCTGCTTTTGTACAAGACCTGACAGAGAGGAAACATACAAGAAATAATGACATCACAAGAAACCTTACTCTAAAAAGTAGCATCGTGAGACACATATTCACCGTTACTTATAATCAAATAACAAGAGTATTTTATAATGGAGTACTCACAATATCCTGCATTTTCGTCCGGTAGTATTCAAGTTTCTCTCTGGAGTCCATATAAGCATTCTTCTTTTCATCAACCTACGGAGATTAGAAAATTTTGTTTCACAAGCATCCCATAAAATGTCCATGAACATACCTAAGCTTGAGAGTAGTTGTTTTTTTAATCAGAGTAGAATGTGAATGATTACCTTTTCCCCATCAACTGCTGTTTCTTGAGGATTCGTGCTTGCAGAATAACCGTTACCTAGGTGACTAGCAAAAGCATCATCCAAAGCAGGCGCTTGATTCCTTTGCTCATTAGATGCTATACCACTGCCAGGGTGAGGGACTGGCGGTCTCATGCCAGTCGGTGGAGTGACTGGCCGCGCACCCATCACTGGTTGCTGAACATAACCTTGAAATAGAGAATTTTCAATAAAGTGAAGTATCAGAGAAAGGGAGACGATGACTAAAATGCATGAATTATGAGCAATACCTTGACCAGATCCCCATCCAGCATTTGCATAACCACGACTAGGTGCACCCGAGAGAGATAAGAGTGTTTCATCATACATGATGCTGCTAGGAAGTGCTGGTGGGAGAGGACGGCCTTCTTTATACCGCTCCATCAAATACAACGAAATGCAGAACTCCCTCAGAGAAAGCATAGTATCATTGTCCTGATCAGACAGTTCCCACACATGCTTCAATACCTCTGGAACCGAGCAAAACGAAAAATGTTAGCATAAACAACTTATAGCATAATCATTTGTACTGAAAGATCGAAGATCCTTACCCCTGGGTAGCCTCCAGCTTAAGAACAGATTCCTCGCCTGCTCACCAGTGATTCTCCCATCCCTGTCACTATCAACTTCAATAAACACCTTTGTGTATTTCTGCACATCGGAGGGTTTCATTTTTGGCCAAGGAGGCTGATTATTTCCAGCAGGAGTTGGATGGCCGGGTCCAACTGCACTTCCATGTGGCAAACCGGAGGATGGACCCTGTGAGCTTGCTGTTGGCCTTGGCTGCTGAGGTTGATTCCCTGCTGGCAGCATTGAGGAAGAACTCTGTAGAGAGTCAAGAGCATTAGGCTTCGGTGGAGGTTGGGTTCCAGCCGAAGCAGGAACGATGGCTGAACTGATTGAAGAGTTACTCAGAGTGGGTTGTGGTCTTTCCTGGAAGGAAGAAAACATGTCACCTCCGTTTCCAGATATAACTAGCGCTTTTGGATCTATTTGTGACTCCGGTTTTAAACCAGGAGAAGGTGCTGCTAAGCTGCCCCCTCCAAAGCCTGACGAGTATCCGCTGGTGTTTCCAGCATACAAATTATTAAGATTAAATGCTGAACCACCAGGACCAGGTGCACTAGTGGGCACAACAGCCTCAGGAGGACGAGTAACACTACCAACAGGACCTGGCTGAAATTGACCTGGTAAGGCACTTGGTCTATATTCTGAACCACCAGGATCAGGTGCACCAGTGGGAATGGTCTGAGAAGGACGAGTGGCACTACCAACAGGAACTGGTTGAAATTGACCTGGTAAGGCATTTGGTCTAAGTGAAGTCAGCCCAGATGCTCCTTGATTAGGTCTCACTTGCTGGTTCTGCTGAGGTGGAAAATAATTCTGGTTGACATTCGCATTTGGAGCACCTGGTCCTCTGAACCCAGCATTCTGATACCCAGCTGAGGAAACCGGACGAGCTGTGGTAGCAGGAGGATTAGGTTGGGGTGCAGGAATAGCTGAAAGGTTAATTCTGGGCGCTGGTATTTTGGCTGCGGCAGGAGTATTGAGTGCTGCGTTAACAATCTCAGGTGTCAGGTCTCTCTTGCTCTGTGCCACTGTTACAAGCCTCAGAGAGTTATAAAAGTCTTGCCGACCAAGGAAACCACTGCCTGATCGATCAGAAAGCGACCATATCTACAAACGCAGAAACACATCTGATAGTAGGCAAATTCTATATTCTGATAGAACTCCTCCAAGGAAATATTATATGCAAGAAAGTTTCTAGATTCAAATACACCGACAAAAGGAAGAAAGCTTATATATCCACCATGATAAGAATTGACAATAAACCTCCATTCCTGGATAATGGTCTTAAAATGCCATAGAAACACTCCAAGCAACGAGATTAAAGAAACACAGCCACAAACTTAGAAAAGCAATCATTTGGAAGATTCTTAGCAGTTTCTCTAAACAGAAAATGAATAGATGCCACTAAGTTTACTCCGTATTGGGAAAGAGAATTCAGCTGTCATGCGTCCAACATAGAATCTTAACAGCACACACTTGTAACTTCTGCACAACAGGTCCTAGCTTAAAGGCTGCTCCTATGAAAGCCAGGATCTTTGTAACTTCTTACTCAGTTCATAGGCTATTCAGAATCTAACAATAAAGTATGCAATTCAAATGGAAGTAACAAAATTAACGGCATTTCAAAAAACCCCAAATCAGATCAAGAAGAGCTTTTTTTTTCTTTAACCTGGAAGAGAACTGGCTTGGGCAAGCCAGATCCTTGAAAAAAGCCAACAGCTTCGGCTCCACTGATCCGACCATCTCCGTCCAAATCAGCTCTCTTGAAGTACGCCTCGAATTGATCCATGTTCGGATTCTGCCCTCCCATTTTCGAGGGATCACCCTATATATTTAAGATTCGAGCTTCCAAATCATCTCCACCAGAATTCTCCTTGCCCGATTTGAACAGATGCAACAAACAAAAAAGGCATAAATGGGCTTAAAAAGACCACTTAAGGTCCATTGTCGCAATGGAAAATTACAATTTGAGATTGGGTTGCAATCTTGTCTGTGTATCCAAATTTATCCTACGTTTCCTACAATATCTACTTTCGTCCTCATATCGAAGAGGCTTTCTAAATGTATTTCGATGAGACTACCAGTAAGTAAGCTTCCCATTGGCTCAATAAGTATAGAAGACCGAAGAATAAAATATCTAGCTCTAATTCACAAATGGAGAAAGACTCATCACCACTACCTTGCGGAACGGTTTTAGGAACCAGTCATGTTTGTCCAATGTGCCATTTTGAGTTGCCATGTGAAAACATGAACGTTGAGTTTAATGAAACTTCCAAATTAGCATTTAGTTAGAGATGCAGAAGCGGAAGAGATTATAAAGACCAGTAAGATGATAACATATTTCAGAATGATAAAAAAGCTAAATCGTTACATAGAGGTGCATATCTCCCATTCAAACATTCTACACACACTTTTTCCATTACCCGTAGAATCATAATCAGAGAGATAGTGGCAGCTTTTACTAAGTTGAAAACATCAGTAAAAAGAAAGAAAATAAAAAACATCCGAGAGATCCTTGTTGTAGCGTCCTATATTGTGCTACCAGCTTCAACTTCTTTTAGTCATCGTCTTCCTCCTACATATCAAAACAGAAGTTTTTAGATGATGGTGATACAAATACAGCAACTAAATAGAGTTGTAATGATCTTTAAAGACTAACCTCATCACTACCATCATCGGCATCATCCTCATCATTCACCTCGGACACAGACTTGTCAGATTCCTCCTCGTCCTCCTTTGGACCTTCCTCCTGAAAAACAACAACACATGAACGTTAGTCAACCAGTACCACTCACTCTTAAACAACCACGAACATGCTCTGCTGGTTAAAGGATTCGCTGGAAACAAGACATACCAGCTTCTTGTTGTAGGCTTTCATGGTCTTCTCATACTCAACCTTGCGCTTATCAGCCTTAGCTACGAAGGGAGCCTTCTCCTACAAACATAATACAACTCAAAAGGTTAAGCAACACTCATATAAGCATATGTAAATGCACAAACTATAATCAACTGAGATTAGAGAACGTACAGCGTCAGACAACGACTTCCACTTCTCTCCACCAGCTTTACCAACCTGTTTAACATTAAAGGTTCATCATCAGTATACAGCATGAAAAGCCCATGGTAAAGAAGATAACACTCACAGCAGCAACAGATTTGTTGTTGGGGTGATCCTTCTTGTAAGTCTGACGGAAGTCCTCCCTTCAGATCATAACAGCAAAAAAATAAAGTCAAATCGATACAGTCAACGCAAGTAGTAACAAAGGATTAAATCAAGAACAAACATATTATATTAAAATGATTACATGAAAACGAAGAAGGCACTGGCTGGCCTCTTAGGTTTGTTAGGATCCTTAGCCGCCGCTTTGCTACGACCTGCTGCTTTAGCAGGCTTCTTAGCCACAGAGAGCCTAATCATCAACAAACAAACGCAATCCACCACATCAGAAAACGATTAAGATCTATTGACTAACTAGGCAATTAAATAAATAATCACAAAGTGGATCTGGCTGAAACGTACTTGGAGCTCCTGGTTTCAGTCTTCGATTTACCTCCTTTCATACTCGAATCTGCAAAAACGTATATCAAAGAGATCAGCGAAGAATCTACCAAGGATAAACCTCTCATACGAGATCGATACACAACATCGAGAAGATTTAGAAACTAGTCAGCGATTGCTTATAATCGCAAAATCTAGCTAAACAGAGAGAATATTCGACTCAGAACATATATAAAAGCGATTATCACCAAATAAACGAATTCGAGAGAGAAGCTGCGAAGAATCAAAACTAAGAAAACGAAGAAGATCGGAGGATTCTCACCTTGAGGAAGAGGATCGCAGGGTTTGTAGAGAGAGAGAGAGAGAGGAGAGCAGAGGAAAGGAATCGTACGTGTGTTGTGAGGAGATTCAAGTGAGAGGCCGAGAGATTAAGAGAGGGGGGCTAGTGGGGAGAGTTGTAAAAATATCTTTGGTCAATAAAGGGCGAAAAAAATTGAATTTCGCACGAGATGTAAAAAGCCAAGGGGTTTAGGCGGGATTTCAAATATATATCGCCACGTCATCGATCCGTGTGGTTTCTCATCATTGGGGGAGACCTCTTCAAGGTTTAATTTTTGGTCTCGCTTATGTGTTTCCTCATGTGCTTCTTCGTATTCAGCGGCAAGTGATATGACTCTCTGCTGCCCTTCCCCCTTAATCATGATAATTAATCGTAGCAGTAATTGCGATTTATATTTATTCGCATTAATATCTCTCCCTCGATTATTCGGTTCGGTTCACTGCGTCGGTCATCCGGTTTATGAAATTAAAAATTCCACTCGATTCAGTTCGGTTTGGGTCGGTTTGCCTTTTGATTTCTAGGGTTTCTGATTTAGGGGTGAAAGTGGGTGTGTGTATATATGAGCTCCTCCTTCATGAATCATCTTTGCGATTTTACATATCATCTTTGTCGATTCGAATGTTTGATGTTGTTTAATTAAGTTATAGTTTCCAATTAGAAAAAAAAAGTGTTTTGATGAATTTGATTAGAGTTAGGATTAGAACTGTGTGATGGTGCAGAGAGAGAAGGAGCAAATGATGGGATACACTTGATCTCTGAATTTTTAACAGGTAAGTTCTTGTTGATAACTATTCATCTGCTGATGCTCTCTCACTCTGACTCTGCACCTGATTGATTTTTATGATGTGTGTGACATATACATATAAGAAATTGATGTCTAGTTTTAAGCTGAGTTCCTAAAGAATATATACTGAGCTTGATGATAGCTAGAATAGTTATAAAATGCGGCTAACATGTTTGATGAAATGTCTGAGAGAAACTTAACCCACCTTTTTGTAAACGACTCTATGCGATAATGTAAGGACTGTGGAATGACAGGATTTTGAAGTCCTTTGTGAAATTTCTTTTGACTTGTTCAAGGAATCATGGAGAGAGTGGGAGCAAGTGTTGTTGGTAGACTTGTAGTGTAGTTGCATATGATACAACTCTATCCATATATTTCCATTCTTTGATTCAAATTTTTATATTTTAGTTCTAGTTGCGGAGGTAGTTGATGTGTTACTCTGAGAAGCTGTATCTCTATTTCAGAAATGAGTTATTTTGTAGTGATGCATAACTACACTAGCGAGATAAAGTGGTTATAAACGTTTTGGAAGCAAATATTTGGAGTATTTTTTTCATATTTATGCCATGAATGTTAGCCAAATATTCACTGAAAGAAGACTATGTGAAATTATTAATCCAAAACGCATCAGTTGAATTGAATACATCGATATAGTAGCCTTGATAGTTCCCCAGCTCTACATGTCGAGCTAGTTCACATGGTATTTGAATGGCTCACACTTCGTTTATCCCAAAAGTACTATGACCAGAAGAAGTATCAGCTTCTTGTGTTCTATGACCATCGATATAGGCATGATTAGCATACAAATATATATATATATCCAAATGGGCTCTTGGATATGGTACTCAAGGCATTGTCGCCAGAGATTGAGGTTCCAATCTGAAAAGAATCTAGTCGAGGAGATGAAAGGTAAGCCATTCATGATCGACATGAAGGAATTTTACTTCCACTTCCCTACTGATTATTTTCGTGTCTTTTTCACACTGGAATTTCATTAACATAACAGATTTGAGAGCCATGAAAATAGAACATACTCATCTCCTGAGATAAGCCCACATATGAGAAACTAGATTGAAAAGATGAAACAAACCATAACAAGTTCAGTCTTAGAAACCAAACAACTCCAAAGGAAACATAGCCACAACCAGCTAGGGACCAATAAATTAAAGAACCAGCGCAAATGATTCAAGCATCAACGAGCAAAGCTAAAATAAACCAATTTTCGTTTGTTCATCAGTGATTTGGTGATGAGGTTGTTAATAATTATCTTTATAGGAACAAATTTCCTTAAAAAAAGAACAAGAATATTCAATTATTTGTTTGTGGACGACGTTTGTTTGGTTCCCATGTGCTAGTCTGATGCAGTCTCATGTTTCAAATATTTAGAGTCTATAATATCAGTTGTATATAAAACTAATTTAAAAAAAAAACGAATTGATATTTCTTTGTGGTTAATGAAAGAATATTCATAGCAACAAGTAATAACACAGAAGAGGTAGCAAAATCAGAGATACAGCATAAAAACATAGTGGGTCATATAACAGAAAATTGTCATCAGGCCTATAAACGCCCAAAGAGTTAGAAACATTATTGCAGCCCACTTATGTCGCCTAAAATCTTAGGTGAATCAACGAACTAGCCCAGGTCTACGTTACCCTTTTAGCACGTGCGAGTTCACACAAGTAAGAATTTTAATTTCAGTTTTTAATAATTAAAAAACGTAAGAAAACACAAAACCAAACGCCTCTCTAGGAGGAGGAGGAAGAAAGAAAAAGGGTGAGAGAGAGGAGAGAGAAGGAAGCGAGGAGAGAGAGAGAAAGGATGGGTGAGGTAGCAGAAACAATGACGAAGAAGAAGAAGAAAGGGAGGCCATCTCTTCTAGACCTTCAGAAGCGAGCTATCAAACAGCAACAACTACAGCAACAGCAACACCACAGAAACAATCACGATGACCATAGATCCGGCTCCAAAAACCCTAATTCTCCCAACTCCGGCACCCGATCCAAGCGCCGGAACCCTAATCCCAACGGAGTTTCCTCCTCCGATTCCCCCTTGAGCGAGGAAGACGACGACGAGCGGCGCGAGAAGAAACACAAGCTCCTGTACGGATTAAACTCCCACTCCAATCCTCATTCTCCTAATCCCCAATCGCGCGGCTCCGATCTGCACCTCGACGAGACTCCCGTCAATAGACGGAAGATCGGCGGCGGATCTGGATTCACGGTTCGTTTTTTTCTAATTCGAGTTTGAATTAGGTTTAAATATCGTTTGGGATTTTCGCGCGTTTGTTATGTGAAGTGTTCGTCTTCTGCTTGAAGGAATATTTGAGTGGATGAGTTTGACTGAGTCTTGATTTTGATTGGTTAAAGCTTTTTTTTTTTTGTTAATTGTTTTCCTTTTTGTTTTCGTGTTTAATCAGTTTTTATTCTCTGCTTTATAAGTATGAATTTATATAATAGTATTTAAAGTTGTCTGGTTTCCGGTATTTAAAACCGTTGTTCAACACTGAAACCATCATGTCTCTCAGACAACAAGTTCCAGTTTGTCTTTTCTGTAATAGCAGTTTCTTTAGTTAGACTCCTCCACTTGTATTGTTCGATTATTTGCATAAACATGAGCAAATGTAAATTATTTACGGAAAGAGCTGACCTTTTAAATGGATTCTTGGAATTGATGATGATGATGATGATCTCTGCAGGGAGAAAAGGCTTCGAAAGCGACAGACATTCTTCAAGGTAACCATATTTATATTTATAAAAAAAAAGACATTTTTAATTTCCTATATTTAATTCTTGAAAAGGCAATAAACTGGGAAATTCGTACGAGGATTAAAAAGGCGAGATTTTTTTTTGTTTTCTGATGATTAATTTTTAAATGTGGACAGGGTCACCCGTGGAGTCCGGCGGTCCCACCACACCTCTGCCAGACAAACAGTTGTTGGTGTTCATCCTCGATAGACTTCAAAAGTGTGGTTCATTTCCTTTCTCTCTGACATAGCCTCTTTATTTTGTGTTTTGGTTGAAGTGATTCCCAACTGGGTTCATGTTATTTTACTAATACTTGTAGGAAAGATACTTATGGCGTTTACTCGGATCCAGTTGATCCTGAGGAGGTTACTTTCTTGTCCCTTTTGTTGATGTTTAAGCTCATCCACGACTCTGTTTGTCTTATCTCTGTTTGGTATGTGTTTACAGCTTCCTGATTATCATGAGATTATCACGAACCCAATGGATTTTAGCACAGTTCGGAAGAAATTGGACTCTGGAGCTTATGCCACTTTAGAACAATTCGAGGTACGGTCTTGTACTTTGACTCCTCCTCGATGCTTCTCCCTGAACTTTCTTCCAGAGTCCTATCCTTCATAGTTTTGATTTGTTGGTTTCTCTTTCGCTTAGTGCTGTGCTAAAGCTTCAGCTACAAAAAGTTTTGTTGCTTGGCATCTTCATTTCAGAACGTTCTTACAGCTTCTTATGGCTTGTGGATGTTGTTTGCGTGCACGTTATTTGTAGTGTTAGGACGCAGCACTAAGTCTGTTTCAAACTTGTGTCGAAGTAACTATTTGATCTGTTTCGGCTCGAATTTGTCTCCCACTTTGAATATATGACGAGATTGGTGTTTGAAGAGCTCTTTTTACCTTGTCTGATAAATCTCTGCTTCTCGCCCTTTTATTATGCAGGGGGATGTGTTTTTAATATGTAGCAATGCAATGGAATACAATTCATCAGACACTGTTTATTATCGACAGGTATGTCTTAAATTTTGTCTCCTTGTTAGATATAACGTGGTTCGTTTCTGAAAATAGTGTCATTTTGGCTTGGTAGGCGCGGGCTATACAAGAACTAGCTAAAAAGGACTTTGAGAATTTAAGGCGAGACAGTGATGATGAAGAACCACAAAGCCAACAAGAACAGCAACAGCAGCCAAAAGTTGCTAGAAGAGGCCGTCCGCCAAAGAAACAGCCCGAACCATCTTCCATTGACCGTACCGCTTCCGAAATTTCAGCTGATGCGCTCATTCCTGGAGGAGATAGCTCTAATAGGTTTTCTGGTGCTTACAATCTAAGAAAGACTCCTCCTTCACACAAGTTCCGACAAGCAGAAACATCTGTTCGGATCAACCATAACAGCGAAACACAAAGTGGCTGGTCCGTAGATTGGGAGAACGAGTTTCCACGTAAAAACAAAAAATTTCCACCTTCTTTCAGACTTTTTTTTTTCTTTTTGCCAAATATAAATCATCTTCTTTCCCTGCAGCTTCGGTTGTGAAGGCGGTTAACAAGTATGGGATGAAACATTTCAATGTCGATGAAAACAAACGCGACACATACAACCACCTCCCAGCTTCTACACAGGAGCCATCGGTTTTAACAACGCTTGAAGACGAGTTAAAACAGTTGATTCCAGTACGCTATTTTACCAAGTTCTATTACATCATTTTGTATATTGAAACAAGAGTCTTATCATTTGTTTTTACTATTTTTTTAATCAGGTTGGACTGACCACTGAGTACGGGTACGCAAGAAGTCTAGCACGATACGCTGCGAACCTCGGTCCCGTTGCATGGAAAATCGCATCCAAGAGAATCGAAACCGTGTTACCGCCTGGAATCAAATATGGTCCAGGTTGGGTTGAAGAGAACCCAGCGGGAACTGAAGAGGATAATGATCCTCAAAAACAGAAGTGTTCTAATGACTTAGCGTCTGATAATCATTCAAACAGAATCCTGTCTCCAACCGCTTCGGTCTCAAGCGCTTTCATAGGAAACAGACATTCTTCTTCTTCTCAAGGAATCGAAGAGACTGCTGCACCTTCTCGTGCCTTCCCACCAGCTTCCTCCTCTCGCCAGGCAGGACCGCTGATCAAACCTGAGAGCAGCATCAACGGTCTAACCCGCGGTTTCAGTGGATTCGGCCATAGTCCAAGTCCAATGATCGGAGCCACGAGACAGCAACAGCCAAACTTGGCCAACGAGACTATGCCGGGCCCGCAACAACAAGGGATGTTGTTTCCTTATAACAAACAGGAGTTCGACCGGTTTCCACCGGACCTTAACGCTAGGCTTGTATCACCGAACTCTCCCGGCGCGAATCAGCAGACTGGTTCGTCCTCGTCTCAGCATCCGGATCTGGCTTTACAGCTCTGAAGATGAATGGATCTTTGAAAGAGGAAGGAGGAGTAACAAGAAGAGGCATTTTCCATTGGCTATTCTCAGGCGTATATTTTTCTTGTATGCAAAATCAGTTGTGGAAGGTCATGGCCTATTTGTTGTGACATGAAAATGTATGAGACTAGTCTCTCTGTTGTACAGATTGTTGCAACATCCATATTTTTTTAGGAGTACAAAGAAAAGAAAAAAAAAACACAGGAGTCCTGCAAGTTGTAGAATATAGTTTATAGTTTTAATTTAGTATTTTTCAAATGTTGTAAGTTTTTAAACCAAATATTATCATCAGTTTATTTCTTGTGAGACTTTTGCTGGCTTCGGTTCTCAAGTTCCTCGGTAATAGGAAACTCCGATCTTTTGAAAACATTAAATACTAAAAACTGTTAATAAAATACTTAAAACTGTCAAAATTTAAGGAACTATGTATTGGCAGTTGATTACTGGAATATAAAATGGTACTCATTAGTTTGATAAAAGAGTACAGAAATATTACCAAGTTGGAATTATTCACGTGCTTAATCAGGAATGTATTAAATGAAACTTACAACTATCGATCAACGTTTTAGCAAAAAGAAAAAAAAACTATCGATCAACGTTTTGTTTACTACACAGTACACATACATTACAAAATAAATATAGTTTCCAAAATCGTAGCGTATATAGCTCAATAGCCTCAATAAATGATAGTAGGTTTTAATCAAGGTGTTGACTTATATGTATGTTCGTATGCCTTCAAGTTGAAGAGGGACTCACGCAGCATCACGGGACTTACATGAACGTGTTGTATGTTTGGTGGGTCTCCAAGCCTCGTGATATTTATTTTCCTCTGATGAAACCGTTGGTCTTTTTTTTTTTGAACAAACCATACTTTCATAACTTAAAAACATACGGTTCAGGGAAATTCACCTGTTTTTACTTCGTCAATAAACTATATATTCACCTGTTTTTACTTTGTCAATGAAAATTGTTGTCTGAGATGTAAACTCATATATTTTCTTGAAAAAGTGAGAAGTGGTAGTTAATTTTATTTATTTTTACTTGAAAGTTACATGTAAAAGAAAAAGTTTTTCGAAATTAGAATGTTCACAGATTGCATATATCAATTATCTTTTACACCAAAAAAATATATCAATTATCCCACAATATATGGAATAATCGTACCGTACGTCATAGATTCTTCACGGAGCAGCTCTAACGTTTTAGATAGCGTCGAGTATGCATGTGTCTGAGTGTACAACATTCAAGTTTTTGGGTGAGTATCGGTGTCATAAAGTGTTCTGTAGTAAGTAAATCATAAGAAAATAATGTTATAGGGGTGAGTCTTATCTATCTAGAATGCGTTTACACGTAGAGTCAATTGTACTTGTGTGTCTTTATGCATCAATTTCTGTGTTAGACTGCAATTTCTACAGTCTGCAGACACGATTTGTTAGATGTTGTTCCACTTGCAATAAATAAAATAAACATGTTTTCATATAAATCAAAACAAATGATAAGATAAAACAAAAGAAGTGATTGTCATCGTACGAAGATTTAGTATTTTCCATGTTAAGATTTCCAAGTATCTTGCAAATTAGTCAAAGACACAATTACATTATTTTTGGTTCTTCTTAATCACATCCAACATTTTGTTAAAAACAAAGAAATTTAATTATGTTGGATGTCATCTCGCACCAAAACCAAATATCATCATTTAGCGGCTTTGAGTGGTAGGTAGATAAGTAAATTGCTAGTAGTTGTTACAGAGTTTTTTTTGTCGACAGCTGTTACAGAGTTAATTAGCAGTAATTGAAATAAAATTTCAGAAGATCTACATTAATGTCAATAAATATGAATATGGAGTTACAAAGAAACCAGTATGTATCTAAAACGGCGGTAAATAAAGTCAAAATGGAATATGAGAGGACAGTGTGACCACTTACAAAAGAAAATTAGTAGGACCCAAAAAAGGATGTAATAAGAACGTAAGGTCAATGTAAAGAATCTGGACCGTCCATTTGTTGAGATAAGAACCGAACATTCACTGTCGGCCTCGTGGGTTTTCCTCATCAGACACTGTACTGTTTTTCATTTAAGCGACGGGTCAATCCGAGGGGTATTACGGGAACTTGAAACGGCCAAGCGTTATTATGCGTAAGGCGATAATGGTAAAATAATGCACAAGGGTGGACCTGACCGTTTAAATGCCAGAGAAGCAAGTGAGTTGAAGATGATGATGAGAAGATATTATAAATTTTTATTGGGCGGAAATTGATTTTTAAATTTTTAAAAGACGATAATAAAATAAGAAAAAAAATATTTTAAAAATAAGGAGGTCCTACATGGAAAAGAACGAAACGAAACTTGTCGTCTTCTACCACTTAAATTTTAGTAGCTCCAACTAAAAAAGAGTTTAATTATACAAACAAGAAGGAAGAAGAAGAACCCAAAACTAAAAGCGGTTGCAAAAACTCCGTGATTTTCTCTCCCCCGTTTCCTGTGCTGAATTTTGTTTTCTTTTTCTTTCTTGTTTTCATATGATCCTTGTCATTTTCTATCGTGTGATTAGATGGAATCTGTAACTCTTCAGTTCTTTTTTATTCATTAGAAAAAATGTTATTTTATTTTAAAAAACAAAATTCTATCTCCTTTCTCTCTCTTCTTGCAATCTATCACAGATTTGGATCTTCTCTTGGTGGGAGGGAGGGAGGGAGGTTTCAATAAACTCATCCAAAAGTTTTTGTTCTTTTGTTTTCTGGAATTATCCAGACTAATCAACCTCTTTATTTAAATCCTAGGTTTTCTTTTGTAACTTGTCAAGGCTTTGTGTCTCTGGTGTGAGATATATATTTGGAGCTGATTCAGCTCCATTTCTTGAATCCATTATCTCTTACTCAAAACCAACTCTATTCAGAAAAAGAAGAGATGACTTGCTTCTCTTGTTTGAATCCTCGAACCAAGGACATAAGAGTCGACATTGATACCGCTCGCCCAACCACCGATTCATCAGGTTCCTTACTTTCATTGTCTTTATTTTTTTACATGAAAGCTGAAATCGTTTTTATAATTTATTTAATGCTTTTTGTGAGATTACAGTTCATGGAAGTGATACAACAGGAACAGGGTCCATTTCGGGTATTTTAGGTGTGTAGTGTGTGTTTAATTATGTTTTGTTTCGTCATAGTTCATACATTTTTTTAGTTAAAACTCTTGTCGGAATATGGAACAGTTAACGGAAAGGTGAATAGTCCGACGAAGCCTGGTGGTGGAGCTATGAGTTTCACGTTTAAAGAGTTAGCCGAAGCAACAAGAAACTTCCGTGAAGTTAATTTGCTCGGAGAAGGAGGCTTTGGGAGAGTTTACAAGGGTCGTTTAGATTCAGGACAAGTCAGATCTCTCTTTCTCTCACCATATTCCTTTAAAGAACAACTCTGTTTTTTTAATGGGATTTTTAATATAATTTAATTGATGAAAGCAGGTGGTGGCTATTAAGCAACTGAATCCAGATGGGCTTCAAGGGAACCGAGAGTTCATAGTTGAAGTCCTTATGCTTAGCTTATTCCACCACCCCAATCTCGTTACACTCATCGGTTACTGTACTTCTGGTGATCAGAGACTTCTTGTCTATGAATACATGCCAATGGGCAGCTTAGAAGATCACCTCTTTGGTTTAGTTCCTCAACTCTCTCTTCATTATTCTTGTTACAAAATGTTTTTCCAAGTTCTTGACTCTTCTTTTCTTTTCTTTTCAGATCTTGATTCAAATCAAGAACCATTAACTTGGAACACACGCATGAAAATCGCGGTAGGTGCGGCTCGGGGAATAGAGTATCTTCACTGCACAGCAAACCCGCCAGTGATTTACCGTGACTTGAAATCCGCAAACATATTGTTGGACAAAGAGTTTAACCCCAAGCTCTCTGATTTCGGACTAGCGAAACTCGGTCCGGTAGGAGATAGAACTCATGTCTCCACCAGAGTCATGGGAACTTACGGTTACTGTGCTCCTGAATACGCAATGAGCGGGAAACTAACCGTTAAATCGGATATTTACTGCTTCGGTGTAGTCTTGCTTGAGCTGGTTACGGGAAGGAAAGCCATTGACTTGAGTCAAAAGCAAGGCGAGCAGAATCTTGTTGCTTGGGTAAGTAACCGGATTAAACCAGACTTACTCTCGTTTTGAACTTAATTTTTTTTACTGTCTCTGCATGGCAGTCACGTCCATACCTTAAGGATCAGAAGAAGTTTGGACACTTAGTGGATCCGTCTCTACGAGGAAAATACCCAAGAAGATGTTTAAACTATGCGATTGCGATAATCGCAATGTGTTTGAACGAGGAAGCTCATTATCGACCGTTTATAGGTGACATTGTGGTGGCACTCGAGTACTTAGCCGCACAGAGTCAGTCTCATGAAGCTCGTAACGTCTCATGCACGTCACCTGAGGTCAGAAGAACGCCGCGACGGGACTCTTAGAAACACACACAAGAATCTTGAGTTCTTTAAGAACTTTCAGTTTGGTGCTCTGTAAAATGTTTGTCTTTCGCACAAATAATTTGGTAAATGTGTTTTTAGTTTCTTATTCTTATTTTTCCTACGATGTATATGGGTTTGAAGAAAATTATCTTCCATAGATTTGTGATGTGCGTGCTTTGTTGGTTAAGCTCCTTTCAATACCAATGAAGCATCATCTGAAAAAAGAAACGAAGCATCTATTTTCAAGAAAGTTTACAGAGGAGTCGATGATGGCCATGTTATAATGACTATCAATTATGATTTGGTTATTTTGAACTCATGTCTCAACCAGAGTCATGGGAACTTACGGTTACTGACTTACTGAGCTCCAGAGTACGCAATGAGCGGGAAACTAACCGTTAAATCAGATATATACTGCTTCGGTGTAATCTTGCTTGAGCTGGTTGCTGGAAGGAAAGCCATTGACTTGAGTCAAAAGCAAAGCGGGGAGAATCTTGTTGCTTGGGTAAGTAAAGTTGTAAAACCGGATTAAACCGGACCTACTCTTCTACATCTTCATCACAAATCAAACTTATTTTTAAGTTTTGTGTTCTGTAAAAATGTGTAAAGAATATATATAATTTGGTATATGTTTAAAAAAAAATCTTATACTTATTTTTCCTATAATGTATAAGAATATGACAATTATGAACAGTTGTAAACATAAAAAAAGGTCATTGCCATGAATTGTAACAATGAGAAGAAACATGAAGCAGAAGCTTAATGGTATGACTCCGTGTGGTACTGCAGACACTTACACACTCTTCTACATCTTCATCACAAGTCAACAAAACCCATTCATTATCTTCATCTAAGTACTTTAGATCACACCTGCTCATATCCTCTATGCTAAACCGCTTCCCTATCTCCCACAGTAGATCACTTAACCTGCGCGAGTTCCCCATCCGAAACCTGATCTTCTCTTCTCCATAGCTAACTTTAATCCTCAGAAAGTCATTATCTAGAGATGACAATGACAAGTTGGTACTTTGAGGGATGTTTTCTAAACTAGAAAGAGTCAATACACCTCCTCCTACATCAGTTGTTGTTGTTGTTGTGTCGCTGTTTAGTTGGGTTTCGCTGGAGCAACATTGGCTGGAGCTTGAACTGTGACTGTATGGGGAAACAGGTGGCTTTGAAAGCTGCAATGGCTGTGGAGGAAGAGAGGTTTTGCCTTGTAGGGATGGTTCCTGTGACGAGGCTAAGTTAGGGAAGTTTGCGTAGAAGGAGCCAATGGGAAGAAGACCTGAAACACCTTCAACAGAATCAATCACTCGTTGGATCTTCTGAAGAGAATGTCCCACTTTCTTGATCTTTCTTGAAGGCCATCTCTGTATACCATGTTGCCTGCATATTCTCTTCAACGTCGTTGGACAAACTGACAAGAAAACAAGAGAATCAATCTTATGACTTTTATGAATAAACTGAACCGAAAACATTAGACCAAATGCTGCTTACCACCGATGTTCTTGGCTGCATCTTTCAGACTCCCTGCGAAGTGCTGTCGAAGAACATCCAATGTGATTGTCTTATCAGCTTTTGTACGCTTTGTGTCAGCCATCTGACTAGAGAAAGTGCTGCTCTCATTGATATTAGAGTCTCTGGTGTAACCAAAACCTCTTTTCAAACCAAACTCATCACTTGCCTTGCCTCCCACGTCAAATATTAATCCAAGATTCTCTGGATTATTACTTTGGTGTAACCAATCTTTGGTATGTTCAGATGTGATCTCTATCTTTGGCGTCACTATCACTTCACTCTCATCTTCTAGCTCCTTATCTGTAACGATCCTTAAGCTTCTAGGCACATGAGCCATAATAGTTGAAAGAGCGTTCAACATTTTCCTCTGCTCCTCAACATCACCACAGTCTTTAGGCAAAAAGAACTCCAAGACGAAATCAACAGAGCCAGTGTGAATGCAGCGTAGGCGTATTGCAACCGAGCCATGCAGACCAAACATATTAGCATGGTGAGAGAGAGGGTAGTCAGACTTCTTGTAGTTAGAGACATCAGGTGAAAAGCAAGGTCCATTGGTCAAGAAGGCTTGTCCTGCAACTCCTTGTCCTTTCAAAAGGTGATGCTCAGAGCAGGCTTCATGGAACTCCCCGACTGTTGGATCACCAAGATAGCATGCATCATCAATGGTTGACACGCAGTGGATGTAGTTCTCATCGTTGTGACGGCACCCGCTTTTGCTTTGATGAAGACATGAGACCCATGTCTGAGCAAGAGGGAGTTTATGTGTCTCACAAGCACATCTCAAGAGGTTTCTGATTTCTGGTAATGCAGCTTTGTAGGATAAGTCACATCCCTGACATAAAAGAAACAATATGGTTTAGGCTCTCTTTGTTTTTGTATCTAGATGTTGTATCTAGATGCAAATATTCCGATGTTGTTCGTTTAGACACTATTATATCAGGATCTAAATATTGTTTATGCATGCAAAATCTATAATAACTAAAATATCTTTAAAAATTAAAAAAATACAAATCGTAGATGTAATATTTTCATCTAAAAATCTAAAATATCAAAATACACTTCAATCCAAATAAAAAATTTAATTAAATTAGTTATTGTAATTATTATATAATATTTTTAAATAGGAAAATAATGTTTTTCCTCTAAAACCACATTTTTTATAACTTTCCCGCTAAAACTATAAAATCATGTTCTTCGTTAAAATCGTCAAAAATCGAGTTACTCACCAACATTGTAAAATTGTATTTCTCCCGTCAAAATCGTAAAATCGCGTTCTTCCACCAAAATCCAAAAATAAGTTTCTTTTTGGCCGAAATCGCGTTTTACACACCAAAACAAGAACCTAAAGAACATGTGTAGCTTCTTTGATTACCTTTAGAGAAGGTGGAATCTGAACTTCAGTGCTCCTAAGATCAACTGCCTGTGAAACAAAATTACCTTTTAGAGAAACCATTTCAATAGCAAAAGCAGAAAGGTTTTAGAGAAGGACACAAACCTGAAGTGCTCTGCAGATACTTTCAAGCTCAGGTGCTAGTTTAACCATCTCTGTAGTCATTACAACCTCAATAACACCCAAACAAACCTTACTCCCTTGCTCAAACACCGGAATGGCCAGCGTCCCACGGACATCACAGTCCTGAGCGTGATGGACCCTAGGATACTCCTCGCTCCTGAAAAACCTAACATCAGGAGTCCATTCAGGAAGCTTCCCCAAGAAAACCCTTCCAGGCAAACCAGCTAAGGCCTTGGAATCATCTTTTTCAGCGGAGAAGTGATAGTTCACAGAGACCTCTCTATAGTTTGCTAGTCTCTGACATGTAGGATCGTGGCTATAAGGTTGTTCTCTTGTGGTCAAAACTCGCTTACCACCTCTGTTAACCGGAACCCATAACTGTATTAGTGAGCCTCTCTCTGTCGTGTAATCTCTAATGTGTTCAACTGCTTGGACCAGTCTCTCTGTAATAGAAGAACCACCACCACCTGGTCCAATCCACCACCGTTTGTTCCACGGAAACTCATCAAGACTTGCGCAATCCTGGCCGTACGTCTGAGATACTACTTCTGATGTGCAGATAGATGATGTATCTTGAGTTGGAGGCCACATGAAGGAAGATTGATCAGAAGAAGTTAAGTTAAGAAACTCAGATCCATCTGTTGTCTCTAACCAGCAACCATCCAGTAGCAATCCATCCATGAACTCAGTGTCCATAATAGCGTTCTCAGTTTGGACAAGACTATCTTCCATAGATATCTAATTTGCTTTGTTGGTTATCAATGAAGCATCATCTGAAAAAACGAAGCATCCATTTTCAAGAAAGTTTCACAAATATACAAAAGAACGAACTTCATGCTAATCAAACCTTCAAAGCTTCAGAAGATAGATTAGAAGAAAGGAACAAAAAAACTCACAGGATATATAATATTCTCGAAGAATCCTTCCTCTGGGCTTACAAACTGAAGTCTCTTACAACTTGTTGTCTGAGATATAAGGAACAGAAATCTCAAACTAAAAGAAAAGAAAGCTGTATGTAAAGATGTCTGATGGATTATGTC
The DNA here is from genome assembly GCF_020379485.1 of Brassica napus. NCBI lineage: Eukaryota > Viridiplantae > Streptophyta > Magnoliopsida > Brassicales > Brassicaceae > Brassica > Brassica napus. The sequence goes on from NC_063441.1 coordinate 19,819,264, forward strand.
TCTGATGATGAAGAAGAAAATGAACAAAAAAGATTAAAATGAAAATATGAATATTTGTGAATCTTATTGAGAAATTTGTTTTGGTTTCATTTACAGAACATTTCACTCTGTAGATTTTTCTTTATATCCCAACTCGAGGAGATTAGGCAGAGGAGATTCTACTACTTTGTAGAGAGAGAGAGAGCGAGAGTAGGGAATAAATAAACAAAAGAGCAATAACATGACCTGTGCAGTGAATATTTATTTATGTTGATTTAGCAAACGTCACGTAGAGAGAATCAGAGAATCTCACCAATAATCATTTGATATTAAAAAAGAAAATAGAATTTTATCTCGAATATCTGTTCACTTGATTTGACAACAATGCTGAAATATCTTTTATTTAGTGAAATAAACAATGTTGAAATACACTGCTTGTTTATCTATATGTTAGTTAAATCAGTGGTAGAAGAAGATTCCACAAAATTTTGAAAAATTCAACTATAATGGCTGATCGTGTCTTTAAAATATGCCATATTTAATATCGCCAATTTGTTTAAAAGTTATATATTTGGAGAATGATTCTTCTAACATTTCATTGTGGTGAAGACTAAAGCGAATCAATTGCCATTTTCAGACCCTTGTTGCTAAATGGGGAAGTTAACAACTATCTACGTTTATAATTGTCCATCGAAATAGATCAGTTTGCTACATGTTGATATATATCTTTTAATTTTATAACTATAGCTAGAGAATCAAAGATTCTAAAACGCTATTATTATGCAGTTTTATAACAAAAGTAGGCTCTTCCTTCAACTTGGTTATAATAGAACTTTTTAATCAAATTGACAATATAGAATAGTTGAGTAAAACAAAAGTTTTCTAATATATGTGTTAGTGGAGAGTATATATTGTCTAACCAGTACCGTTTTTGCATCGTGAATATGTAGATGCTACTAACTTTTTGTTAGCCAACACTCTTGATTAATATTCCCTATTTTTTCAGACATATATGCAATTATTTTTAAATATATATATTTTTCATACAATATTATTAACATATATATTAAAATTATTCAATTATTTATAAAATGGATTATAAATTAGAGAATAAATTCACTAGTTACATATTTTTGATAAAATTAAAAATCACCTAAAGATAAAACATGTTAAATATTGAAACATTATAAATTCTCTTAAAACATTTATATTTCAAAACGAAGAGTATATTTTGTATTCTTATATTTTATCCGAGAGAAAGTTTGAACTGATAAAACGCACGATGTTCATTGGTTTAGCCAAATCTACTGAGCCATTTCATAAAAATCCTAAATAAGTTTATTAACAAAATGTCATGGTGATATAATAGTTCTTTTGCCTTGACTATTCAATATATACGAGTATACGACTCTAATTAGGAATACATAAGCGCTAATTATATTGGAAGAGATATATCTATTTACGCTCAAGTGTTTATACTTTCTGTCTAATACACACAGATAAAGTAAGCTAACATGCAAAACTAGACTTAGCTTTCCTCCACTTGGGGCTTTGTTCACATACTCCCAATTAGGTTCACTCCACATATATTACTCACATCTAATTTCAATATCAAATTATTTTCTTCCTTTTTGTCAATGGTACTAAGTGTTTTACCACAACATAATTTTTATTACTTGTGTGATTTTTTTTTGTAACATATTACTTGTGTTTAAATATTACTCTAGTTACTCTTTTGTGGGGGAACCAAAAGAAAAGAAAACATTGCAAATACGAAAGAAGATTCCGGTTGCATAGTTTTAAATTGTTGTCCGGACGAATAGAATCTCTTTTCATAGGGTAATGATACGTATAAAAAAAGATTAAGATCTCGGACATTTATATAATGATACAAAAAGAGTCCAGACTCGTTAAGCGACGAATTATCATAAGGTGGCCGAATCATTAACTCCCACCACAAATAATTGTAAAAAAAAATCTCTTAGTCTCTGCACGTCTTGGTTAGGTATAAAACCTTTATACTTTTTTTTAACGTTTAGAGTACATTGGTTTGGTAGACCTATAGACTAAGGCTTCGAATGTTACGAACCGTCATGTTCTGCACCGCAGTTAACACTAACAAAAATTTCTACATATACCATATATCTATATATTTTTATAACTGTTAAAACTGTACCGCAGTTAAACCGTTTGTTCCGCATCGCTCAAACCGCAGTTACCATTTGGAGCCTAAGGCCACCCCACCAGATTATACACCTCAAAATTTAGATATTTTGCATAATTTACATTTTATCGTTTTGTATAGTTATAAGTTCCGTCACATGCAATCAAAGTAAAGTCTTCTTGATTTCGTCATCAAGAAATTGACTTTTTCTGACATGGATCCGAGATCTTGTTAACGACAACACCTTTTGAGATCTTCCCGCAAAACCAATCTCATAGTTTTGGACCAACAATTCAAAAACACACAATTGGATTATTAAACAATCTCTTAAGATGCGCAATAACAATTCAAAAACATACCACTGGATAATTAAACAATCTCTTAAGATGCGCAAAAACAAATCCTTGTAACTTAACGAGGAAAGTAAAATATTCGGGCCATCCAATTCCAAACCCCTTCAAAAACTAATATCTTTGGCCAATATAATTTACATCAAAGTGGATTAGTGTCTAACCTCTACGCATATTTTAATACGAAATTTAGAAAATAAAGCATTTTCAGTTACTTGCCAAGACATCAGATTAGTCTGACTGTATTAGCTAATTAAAAGTCTTTAAGAAATTTCAAAATTGTATGCTAATCAAAGACAAAAAAAAAAAAAATTCTTTTTATGGTCGTGCGTCTGACATTAGACCACAATACAATATCAGCTCACGTCATAGATGTAAATCTGGAAGAATTAACAAGCACACTAAATCAAGAACAAAATATAAAACAAATATGGCTCAGAAAATATTCGTTAATATTGTGAACAGAAAGATTACAAACACGAACCAGTACCCTTTAGTAAGTGTTTCATTGTCAGTTTATTTTAATGATCTATTACCCATTTATTATTTTCTCCACTTAACTGTCCTGCTAATTACTTACGTGTGGATATATCATCACATCTTTGCTTTAGCTGATTGATACTGTACCAAATTACCAATATACCATACACAGACAAGTCTTGTTTTCATTTCAAGATTTTCTTTTGAAGTCGTCGAATTAACTTATACTCAAGAAACATCGATTTATTATGAAGGAGATTACAAAGACAGTGATAGTAAAACATCGGTTTATAAAATTACAAGCATCATTATTATACAAACACGTAACAACCATACATGGAATGGGGTATCTTTTGAAGGATTTAACGACCAAGCGATGATGGATCGATGAGAATATCATGACTGTACCTTTGAGATACAAGCGAATCTGTATAAGATTGGTCTCTAGATGCTTGGCCTTACATTGAGACGGCTTGCCAGTTTCTGTCCCAAAGATCGATCAGCCTGGGAAAGAAAGATTTAAGAATGTCAGTTTTGCTGAAAATAGTGCAAAAAAAAATAAAATATAGAGTAGAGATTTTATGTTTTTTCTTTTGTGTTCTTACCTGAGACCAGTAAGAGATCCAGATGCTGCGGATCTCATGAGTTAGACGTGGTTCCGACAGAATCTCAACCCATCTCTTAACAAACCGGTCTTGCCTGTAAACATTTGAAGATTATAAATTAAGCTTTTGTCTTGTGAGAGTTATGTAAGAGAGAGAGAGAGATGAGATTTTTTTCTTTACCTGTCTGGTGCCCAGGATCTGTATCTATCTCCAGGCTGCTTGAAGTTGTTCTCCTTCTTGATGATACACTGCAACATTAGCAATGAAACCTTCTTTTAGGAGACCTATTCAAAATATAAGATTTTGAAGATTTAAAGAAGGCATGAATGAATCACATACCTTTGTTCTTATTCCAGTGTAGGATTTGGTAGGGATAGGAACTTTCTCGGCGCAGCGGACAGGATCAAACTTTGATGGGTAGTAATTGATCTGCAAATGCAAACACACAATAAATTTTTTGATTTGTAAGTCAAAAAGAAAAACAATTGTAGCTCAAGTGGTGGTACTAAGACTAACCTCCTCATCTCTATGCATGAAGTTCATAAAACCTTCATGGTGATTGTTGTGGTGAGCACATTTTGGAGCATTCACCGGTAGCTGCAGATAATTAGGCCCAAGACGATGTCTCTGCGTGTCACCATACGCAAAGATCCTACACTGAAGCAACTTATCATCTGAGTAGTAGATCCCAGGCACCACAAGACCAGGGTTGAAAGCAAGCTGCTCAGTTTCATTAAAGAAGTTGTCAATGGTTCTGTTCAGAACCAAGCGACCAACTGGTTGCAACGGCAAGATATCCTCAGGCCATATCTTGGTCACATCAAGCGGGTCAAAATCAAACTTATCCTCATCAGCAGGATCCATCGTCTGGATGAAAAGCTTCCACTCGGGGTAGTTACCAGATGCAATAGCATCATGGAGATCTTTAGTTGCGTGGCTGTGGTTGGCTCCTCCAACTACCTTAGCCTCTTCATCAGTGAGATTCTTGATCCCACAAGTTGGTTTCCAGTGGAACTTCACGAAGAGAACTTTTCCAGATTTGGAAACTAGAGTGTAGGTGTGGACACCGAACCCTTCCATGTGTCTGTAGTCTTGTGGGATGCCAACGTCATCAAACATCCAGCACCATGTGAGTAAACTCTCTGGTAAGTGGGACATGTAGTCCAGTATCCTCCAGTACTCCTGGATGTTTGTCTTCGGGTTCGGCTTCAGTGCATGGACAACATCCGGGAACTGAATCCCATCACGGATGAAGAAGACAGGAGTGTTGTTACCAACAAGATCAAAGTTCCCCTGAAATTATTACAATAGTAGTAGGAGAGACATGCATCAGTACTAATTTTTAAACATGGTCGGTTCTGGTCAAAACCGGATGTCTCCAAATTTTAAAGAGCTATTATAATATTAATTGTATGGCTTCCAAATTATCTAAAATGTTTTTTTTTATAATTAATCTAAAAATGTTTTTATCGTCTTATAAATTTCAAATCCATCTTTGTTTCTAAGAAAACTATAGAGGATAAAAAAATGGAAATAAGTTGTACCTCTCTGGTGTAAAACTTGACGGCGAAGCCACGAATATCCCTCATGGTTTCAGGGCTGGCACGCTCGTGAACGACGGTGGAGAAACGGACGATGACCGGAGTTTGAACACCTGGAGCTCTGAGGAAGTCAGCACAAGTGAGGTTTGAAATGTCATGCGTGACCTCGAAGAAACCCTTAGCACTGATTCCTCTAGCATGAACCACTCTCTCAGGGATCCTCTCTCTGGTGAAGTTGGCAACCTTCTCGATCAGATGGTAGTCCTCAAGAAGAACAGGACCTGACCAGAACAAGAGTACCAAAATTTTATAAAGAAACCCATCACACTCCACCATTCAAAAGATTTTAGCTATATATTGTTTCTCTTGTCCAAAAAAAAAACTATATATTGTTTCTTTTAGAATATCAATAAGAAGAAGACAATATGTATACCTCTTTCTCCGATGGTGAGGGAAGAGATGTTGTTCGAGACTGGAGCACCACCGTTTGTCGTGTAGAACGGAGCGTTGTATGCGCTCGAAGGACGATACTGCAAACACCATAGTTTGATCCATCATCAGAAAAATGATATGGAAACAATCGAATGGATCCGAGAACAACGCTCATGCGTGAAACAAAACCCTAACTTCAGTTACAAGATATCACTTTCTCTACTAAGTACTAACCGCGTTTTTTCCAATCACAATCATAAAATTTAATAATTCAATTCGAAAAAACGAAACCCGGTTTATCGGGTCGGATCCAGACCGTCGGTTGACAAAGAAGGCTTTCAATTTTAGATAGATTTTTAGATTTTTTTGTGATTAGATGGATTTATTTCACCATAAACGAAAAAAATATTCGATTATTTGTTGCTTTTGAGAGACTTTTTGTATATAGGTGATGACCGGATGGTCAGAAACATGTGTTTATAGACCTCTACTCTGATTAACTGAATGTTTAAAACTGATTAATTCTATGTTTCGATCTAATGTAATCAGATTATTAAAATTTTGATTAATCAATCGCGTAGATTTTGATTTCTCAGGTGTGTTGACCTGAGAAATCATTCAACTGATTAATATTTCTGATTTGGCTAAATTCATACGTCCAAACAATTGATTAAACACTTTTTTAGAACACATGTGTTTAATAAGAGAAAACACAAACAACAAAACAGCTTCTACTATAAGGAAAAAAACAAAGCACATGCGGCGTTTTTTCACATGCACTGTTTGTTTAGATCAAACGTTTTAAAGATAGCCAGCCCAAAAAAATCAACGTCACCAACTTATAGCTTATGATCATAGAATTTAAGCAATATTTGAACTAAGGATCATGTTAACACTAAGATTGAAGAGCATCGATGGGATTCAACTTTCATCTCTTAATTAAAAACAGTGAAAAACATCATAATGAAATATGATTGATGATTTGTCCCCAGAAAAAGAAGAAATAAATGATTGATTAAAGACAGACACACGCACACACAGAAAAAGTAGTCAAGAAGAACATGGAGATACCTTGTAAGGATCCATGGTGAAGAGAAGCCCTGATGATCCCCAAATATAACTGTTGAGGTTTTCGTTTAGTGAGAGTGACGAGATGAGATCCTGTGTGTTATATAGAGTGAACAGCGTGTGCTATGCACAGTAGTGACGCCCCCAAATGAAGGGGGTACTTCTGTCCTTTTGAGATCAATTTATCGGTACAGTAAAATCGAGCCAATGTGTTTACTTTTCCTTTGGGGATAACAATAATGCCCCCACGTCTTGGTTGTCTTCAATGGCCCCCCCGCCCCCACCACTTAGATATTTCTTTTTCCGTTTTTGGCTCCAACCCACAAAAAAATATCAGTTGGTGATAAACAATAATTTTGATCCTGACAAGTCAGTATTGCCCGAGAGGAGAAAATCACTCAATTATTTATGAGAAAAACAAATCACCAAATCTCATACACAAACCTTGAATAAAAGATGAATTGTTATCTGAAATAGATATGTGTGACCTGATACATAAACTCTTTTAAGATAAACTAGGTAATAACCCGCGCCTTGCGCGGGATGTGATTATTAGTTTTCGTTATTTTTAATAAAAAAGACAATAAATCTGTTTAATCTGGATATTGGTTAGGTTTTACGTTTTTTTGTTTTTAATCTTCTAAAATATAACTATTATTTTAAATTAATATTTATTTTAGTTTATTCGGTTAAAACATTTGATTTTTTGGTTTTTTCGGATAAAAACCTAAAATTAATATTATATGTTTATTTTCATATTATGAAGTTTAGATAGTTGTCATGTCGAACCAATAGTTTCATATTATAGTTTTTAAACAGATAATAGTTTAAGAAAAAGAAAAGAAAATTATTAAGACAAATCATTTCACTACAATTTGGTCGGTAGTGAAAGAAACATTAAGAAAAAATATTTCAACTTTCAAAAAAGTTAGATACTTCAACTGTGGTGAATACTTAGTTATAAGATGCTCACATCAAGGTGCACATGTATGTTTATGTAAAAAGTATATAAAAATAGTTAAAAAATATATAAAGATATTGTTAATTAATATTAAATGACATTTTTGTTCAGAATAATACATGAAAGATAAAATTAAAATTTATCTAAAATAAAAAAGACCTTGACATTAGTCATTTTTTCATCAAAAGAAAATAAAATTATATTCGTAAATAGGGGTGGACACATATCAAGTATCTGGATATTTGGAAGCATTCTTGTCAATTCGATCTTTAGCCACCTAGATATTCGGTGACTCCGATATCCGAAATGTTTTAGAATTTTAAAGAATATCCGATTTGATTCGTAAATAAAATAAAATTTTAAAAATAATTTAATAATATTACAAAAATAAAACATTATATAACCTTTTAATTTTAGTACCTAATATAATAAATTTATATTGTAAAACTGATATAAAGTATAATATATATAATTCTTTTCATATATGTATATATATGCATATAACATATCGAATTAGATATATGTTCCTAAAAATATTGGTATTAGTGATTTTCTTCTTTTTTGGATATTGTATTTTAGTATTTGATTTGTTTCGTAAAGTTTCAAATATCAAGATTTTTTGGTTCAAATCAAAACGGATAACAAATCGAATCAAAATTTATGAATATTTTGCTCAATTTTATCTGTAAACAATAAAAATAATATATATATAGTTTGGCTTTTGATTCGTTATCTATTTTTATTCGAACCGAAAAATCCAGAGTTTTATTGGAACTATGTATGTGAGTTTTATATTAAAAAAATCACAAAGTACATAGTATGAACACATTTATGACTATAATGTGAACGCGTTAGCATATTTATTATCAAATTATTGTGAGGCTGCCACGTGTCTATTATAATATGAATGCATTTATTACAATACTTCTCTTTTAATATATAAGGGATCAACGATAACTACTCATAATAAGTATGGACATTAGTTCAACAAATTTTATTTCAGTTCTCTCTACTCCTACTTGTTCCCGTGATCATTTTAATACATTTGTCTTAATTTATATAATTTAGTTATTTTACAGATTTATTCCTGAGATGTAAAAAAGAAGAAAAAACTATATAACTGAATCTAAATTTTGTTTGTTTCCAAACACGTAAATATTTTCATTTTGGATCTTACCATCTCAGTTTATGTATATAGAGTAAAGTAACATGATACATTTCATCACATATGTTTGGTCTTACGACTTATCGTATCAAAAGAGGGAGCATGTGTCAGACACATGTTGGATAATGTAGGCTGAGGTTTCTACGTAATAATTTTCCTTATTCCAAGATTATATGGTGTTTGGATCGGTCGGCCTGGGATTTATTTTTCAAACTTTTTTTTTCAAACTTGGCAACCTTTTCCTCCAATAATGTTTTATGATAAGAAAAAAATCAGGTTGAATAATGGAGCTCAACGGGGAAAGATTAGCCTTATCCGATTCGATTTTATACTTGAATAAATATAATATACATTATTAGTATTGATAACCATGGATCTAAATTCACTGGTTGAAAATTCAAGAAAAAAAAAGCTAAGCAAATGAAATTATTGAGTAGGTATGGTGGGGAGTCTATGTTTGATAGCATGTGGCGATTATTAACACGGTACTTTGATGCTGAATCGATCCAAGTTTTGATTGAGGACCTAATGCTTGGGTCCATTTAGAATGAACAAGTTGCTAGTGTTACTTCGGTTGATATTATTATAGCTACGTTAAACTACTCCAATATTATATATTCTCTCAGAAAATTGCAACAACTAGAAGACAAACAACATCTCTAATCTATTCCGTTTAACAAATTAAATTCACATTATCGTTTATGCTGAAACAAAATGTACTCATATACTGATAGCTTGTCTGGTTACTGGTTAAAAATATCATAGTCCCTCTCTTATCAGATAAAAGTTGTATATATAAATCATCTTACCAAAGAAAAGTCTTTCGTGTCGTAAGAAAATCAAAGAAATACATTCTTCGTTTGGTGACGACAAAAGAGCTACAGACCTCGAAAAGGTAGAATACTAGCCAACATTATCATATGCATGTAATTTTGTAGGGCTGTGTGTGTGATAAGTTTTTTATTCTTTTTTTTTTTTGCTAAAATAAGTTTTATATTTTTTCACGGAGGGATCAATGTTTCTGCCGAGTTTGTTCATAGTTCATCCTGATATTGACAATCGGTTGTAGTGGAGAATTCCAAAAAATTTCAGCCTTATTTTATAACCCAATTTCTAATATAAGCATATCATTTCTATCAAAGTATATATAGCACAAACGACATTCTAAAAATTTGTTAGTATGGTAAACTAAATGCCTTTCGGTATAATGTACCTACAGAACAACACTTAAAAAGAAAATAGAAAAATTTAAAGTTGACAATTATGACTAATACTGATACTAATACTTGGATCACATTCGAGGGAAACTGAATTCCAGTAGTAAGTTGCCACGTAGCAATCTTACCCTTACTTGTTACTTTATGGTGTTACCCAACGAATGAAAATGAGTTTTAGTGGATCAACACGACAAAAAAACGGGATTACACCTTATCTTCTCTACCTTTCTTTTTTGGAATTTGAAAATTTGTCAATGCAATTGAAAAAATCAAAAGAGTACGAAGTTGTGCACTCAAATCTTTTGGTACCCCCCTGTTTCTATTCAGATGGTGACTAGACTAGACTTTGATTTCATAATTTTATATGATTGCTTACATTTTACTCTTCTTTAGTGTGAGCAAAAATCTTCCAGTTTACTTGTAACTTTTATTTTCTTGTTGTTTTATAGAAAAGTCTTTTATAGCTTATAAGTTTTAGGATATAAGTTATCCAATTGAATGGATAAACTTTTTAGTTGAGACTTGCTATCAGAAAAGGTAACATGCATGGAAGGTAAGAACGAGATTTTAGAAATCAAGATCTAAAATCTAATGCGTTTTCTTACCAAATAATTTATACAAGCTTAGGAAAAGAGGAGTTGGTGAGTGGTGAACTGGTGATGCATGATACTAATTAAGTCTGAGTCCTTTTACAAATGTGTGGACTCTGTTATATAAACTTATAAATCTAAATAGGGCGGCTGGTGGTGCATGATATTAAGAAATAGTAGAACAATAGTGGCTGGTGGTACATGATTCTAGTCATCAAATACTACTCGATACAAATGTCTTGACTCGATTAAAACTTATAAATAGAAAAGGTATGGTGTTTGGTGCATGACATTAAATCTTGAATTGCTAAATAAATGTGTTGGCTTGGCTCAGTTGTAAGCTTATAAAAAGGAAAAAGAGAAGCTGGTGGTGCATGATACTTACTAGTCTGGAATCCTTAGACAAATGCTTCGGCTCGGTTATAAGCTTATAGATGGGAAACGAGTTCCTGGTGGTGCATGATTTCTAGTTCCAGTAAATTATGCAGTAAATGTTGGGATTGTGAAATCCCGTGTCCAACTCTATATTATCCGATTAGTACGATATTGTCCACTTTGGGTCTAGAAAGCTGACCCGCATGGATTTACTTTTGGTTTCCATTCCAAAAGGTTTCGTACTATTAGAGTTGGACATCTCTTTATATATTAGACACTATTTGTCTAATTCTCCAATGTGGGACTTAGTTTGTTATCTCACAGTAAACACTATAAAAAAATTGTTTAGCTCGGTTGTAAGCTTAATTAATAGGAAAACTGTAGCTGTGATAAATGATGTCTAGTCCGGAAACACTATAAAATAAAGTAAAAAAATTCCTTGGTTTAGTTATAAGCTTAGGAATGGGAAAACAAGAGTTGGTGATGCTATACGAGAATCGAATCACTATACAAATGCCTCAAAACATTTGTGAACTTAATGGGGGCCAAAGTGGGTTGTGGTGCATGATGTCTAGAAGACTAGAATTACTATACAGATGCTTCCACACGGTTATATAAGCTTATAGATAGGGAAAGAGTGGCTCGTGGTGCATAATAATAAGTCGGTTTGGTTAAAAATCTGGAAATATGAAAAAGTGGCGGTATTGCATGACACTAGTTCTTAATCGCTATTGAAATGTATGGGCTCACTTATAAGAAAAGAGTAGTTGGTGGTGCATGATACTAGTTCCGAATGGGCCGAATCACTATAAAAATACCCAACTCGGTGGTGCATCTAATGTATGGAGAAATGGGTGTTATCATATAGATTGGTCCTAAAGAGATTGATCTTTGGAGCTACATGAATAACACGAGAAACCGAAAGCTGTACAAGAAGATAAGAGTAAGAAAAAGATGATATGAACAAAGGAAACTGCACCATATCGAGGAAGTTCCTAAGTCCTAAGCTATGATCATATATACAGGAAGCACCCTAGGGAGATACCATGCCAATAAAGAAGTTATGGCACAATTTCAAACTTAAAACCAAAAGGATATCATGTTATTTAATGTGAATACAAATGTAGAAAAGAAGAAGTTAATGTGGTTATATAACTCTAGGCAGAAAATCCAATGATATGGGGGTGATTGGTTGGGCTGTAGAAAGTGACTTTAGCTTTAATTTTCATCTACAACCTTAAATACTACCAATCATGCTTTATCTTGGTTTTTAAAGCTACAACCAAAAAATTAAAACTACAGCAAAAACACACAAAAAATGGCTGTAAACATCTTATTTTCTAAAGCTCCATTTTTTTAGTTGTAGGAAATTTTAAAGCTACATCATTTAAAGCTAAATCAAAAATCCTACAGACAAAATATTAAAGTAAATTTTCTACAATTACAACCCAACCAATCGCCCCCATGAATGTATGTGGTCGGTGATACTAATGTAGTCACAGAAGTACAAAGTACTTAAAGAGGCAGTAAATCAGTGCCATTATTATGTAAAGGTGTATATATATTCTATTCCTATAAAAAAATTACTCCACTATTCGAAATTTATAATGGTACATGTACACTTCTAGATCTGAGATTATATGATTCTTTACCAAAAAAATATTATTACCATGAGATTAATATTAAAAAAAAAACTCTTTTGTCGTTTGGTTAAAGAAGACAAAGTTCAAAATTCATACCTCGTTTTAAAGATTTTTTCTTAAAAACAGAGACGTTTATTTCTTAACAAAAAAGCAGTGTTTATTGTTAAATCTGATTTGTAAGTAATAATGTAAAATTAATAAAAATATTTAGGTGTCTTTCCCATACAAAAAAAAAACTGAAAATTTTGAATGGTAGCAATGAGTTGAGAAGAAGAAGGCATATATTTGACACGTGGCATTCATTAAACGGTTAAGATTAAATAGCCGTTAATTCTTAAGAAAACTCTTGTTTTTCAAATTTCTATTACCAAAGAAAAGAGGGTTCTAGTTTTTTTTTTCCTAATTTCTTTTTCATTTTTTCTTCTTCTTTCTCTTGCCCCTTATATTGCAAGAGAGAGTGAGGCGAGTAAGTCCGAATCTTCGATTGGAGAGAAAGAGAGCGTTATTGTTCTGGGTTTGGCTGAAGGATCTCTCTTTCTCTCCTTTGTTTGATTCTCTAGATCGGAAGAGTTTGTTTCTTTGAATTGACGGCGAAAGGTGAACTCTTTTTTCTTGGGTTTTTGATTAGGGTTTGTTCTTGATCGGGTGATTAGTACAAAACCGGATCTAAGAGGGTTTTGATTGTCAAATTCAAAGTCAAGACCTTTTTTCCAATCTAACTTTTAAAAAACAGTACTTTTTAAAGTTGGGTGTGTTTTGATTTAATTCTCCAGATGGGTAGATCAGATGAGAACAGCGTTGGACTCATTGGATCAACGAATCTACAAGGTACCCACTTTAATTTAATAGAACCACTTCTTAAATCGAATATCAAAACTGAGTTTTACATTGATTTGTAGGCGGAGGAGGAAAGATCATGCCGGCGGCGAAGACTGGTCCGACCAGAAGAGCACTTAGTGCAATTAACAAGAACATCAACGAGCCTCCGTCTTACCCTTATGCTGTTAACAACAAGAGATCACTTTCTGAGTAAGTGTGTTCACTGAGATGTATCCTTGGATTAGAGATTAGTTTTTTTTATTTGATTTGATTCTTGCAGAAGGAATGCAATCTGTAACAAACCACCTCCGCACCGACCAGTTACTAGGTACATTATTAGATCTTCTTCCTTGTCTACTTCTTCAAGTATCTCACATTTATCTGGTTAATGAGTTAGTACCACTCTATGTTTGGTTCAGGAAGTTTGCTGCTCAATTAGCTGGTGATAAGCCACAAATCAAGGAAGAGGTACTTTAATTAGTGTCACTATTCAATGTGTGTTACAGTTAGAACAGTGATCATAAGACAAATTCACTCTCTTTTGATTTTAGGAAACTAAGAAACCAGACTCGGTTCCAAGTGAAGAAGCAGAGGACTTTAATGAGCCAATATTTGTACAACACACCCAAGCAATGATGGAGGAGATTGAAATGGAAGATGCAGATGAAGATGAAGAAGAAGAAGAGGGAGTGATCAATATAGACGCTTGTGATGAGATGAATCCTTTAGCCGTAGTTGAATATATCAATGATATATACGACTTTTTCAAGAAATCTGAGGTGAGTGTGCTCTTCTTGATCATTCAATGGGGGCTTCAAAGATTCATGATCCTGAAATTTATGTTTGTTATGATTGTGCAGGAGCTTAGTTGCGTTCCTCCTAACTACATGGACAATCAGCAAGATCTTAATGAGAGGATGAGAGGGATCCTCATTGACTGGTTGATTGAGGTACACAGATCCAGACCAAAAGAGCATTTTAGTTTCATTCTTGTTGTTGTTGTTATTTAGTGTGCATGATGATTTTTTGGAGCAGGTGCACTACAAGTTTGAACTGATGGAGGAAACACTTTATCTCACAGTCAGTGTCATCGATAGATTCCTTGCGGTTCATCAAATCGTGAGGAAGAAGCTTCAGCTTGTTGGCGTCACCGCTTTGTTGCTAGCTTGCAAGTACGAGGAAGTCTCGGTTCCAGTAGTAGATGATCTCATCTTGATATCTGATAAAGCTTACACTAGAAGAGAAGTACTGGATATGGTGAGTAACCATATCTCTACATTGATCATTAATCCAAATATGGTTTGAGTTTCAGTTTTGGTTTACCTCTTTCTTCCTGGTATTGCAGGAGAAGCTAATGGCCAACACCTTGCAATTCAATTTCTCTTTGCCTACTGCGTATGTCTTCATGAGACGGTTCCTCAAAGCTGCTCAATCAGACAAAAAGGTAGCTTGAATCTTTTTTGCAAGGAAGCTATCTCTGGCATTTATATCTAAAGCTGTGTTTTATAAAATTGTGGTTTCAGCTTGAGGTTTTATCGTTTTTCATCATTGAGCTCTGTCTCGTGGAGTACGAGATGCTGGAGTATACTCCATCAAAGCTAGCAGCCTCGGCGATCTACACTGCTCGGTGTACACTTAATGGATTTGAGGAATGGAGCAAGACCTGCGAATTTCACACAGGCTACAAGGAAGAAGAGCTACTGTAAGGGATCACAAGTCATGAATGTCGTTTCAAAACCTATAAATGAAACTGGTTTTGAATTTTTTTTTTTCTTTTCCAGGGAATGCGCAAGGAAGATGGTTGGTTTCCATCAAAAGGCAGGAACAGGGAAGTTAACAGGAGTTCACAGGAAGTACAACACATCAAAGTTCTCTTATGCTGCAAGAACTGAACCAGCTGGGTTTCTACTTTAGTGGAGGAGAAAAAACTATAGTAATAAGAACGAATCTAAGTATGAGATTTACAACTGTTGGTTGAGAGTTCTTCTCTTCTACTTTAGATCTTTCTTTACTTGAGAGAGAATAAAAGGATGCAATAATTTCTTTCTTTTTTTTATACCATGCTTTATATAACATTCAATTTGTGAAGGGAATCACCATTAAACTTACATGTATATAATTGTTGTAAAGCCCTCCGGGATATTATGCGCTACATTTTGGTTAATGCCACTCAGGAACGTCTCAAACATTCTGCAAACCATTGCTATATGGTACTTGATAGCCATCTTAATGATATGGTGTAATCGTCCTAACTCATGTATGTTGATTAATTAGTCTACTGCCAGAAAATGGAATATGAGAAAAACATATCATTGTAGCCTTCCCGGCATGGTCAGACAGCAAAGAGATAGTCACCTTAAATTGTGACGTTAACATCCAATCCGCATTCAAACACTGTCTTGAGTTCGCTGTCATCTTCTTCTTTTGAAGACCTATCTTTGTTATCTTATGTTGTTGTAGTTGATGTTTTCAATCAAAGAGGATGGACAATTCCCTCTATCATTTGTAATCAAGCAAGTTGAAGTTAATGAAAAAGTTGTGTTTCAAAAAAAAAGAGAAAAACATATCATAAGCAAAACTTGTCAAGGTTATAACATCTTAGTAGTACCCCCAAAATACAGAACTAATAGTGCATCTGGACATATCTCTCTTGTTTGCCTCCTTGTTAGAGAAGAACATTAGTTTTACAGGTGAACCTTAAAGCAATACATAACAAGGCAAAAGAGAGGCTGGTTTTGTCTCGGAAACGAAGCTTACATGTTAAAGCATAGATTCAATCATCTTCTCACAGGTGGTACAGCTCCCCTTCCTCCAGTTCCACGCCCAGTAGCCGGGGCCTTTATCATGGATCCAACAATTAGTAATGACAAAGAAAAAAAACCAGCATTAAGGACAAACAATATCAAATTTACAATGGTGTCTTGAGAGTTAATTAATGAGAGTGAGAGAGAGAGAGAGAGATAACTTACTTTTCCTCGCATTGCAGCTCTACCTCTGCCAACACCCAGTGATCCGCTCTTTCCCTGCATCAATTGAGAGGCATTATGTAAGTTGAAGATATACATAGAGACTTTGACATCATTCTTCATCAAGGGTTTCAGACCTTGATTCTAGCATCTAAGCGCTTGCATGAACATTGGAGCATGCTTGAGAATGTCAGGTATGACCATGAACCTGTCAAGATCTCTCCATAGGTCAATTACTAATAACAGATGATCCCCATGAAAAAAATAGGAAACAAGCACGAGTAAAAAAGAAGTGTTAACAGCACCTGACTTTGCTGCCTCGAATGAAGACATGCTCAAGCTGTGATACCTTACCATCCTGTGTGACACAAAAGTTGAGTGACAATTAACAAGCTAAAACGTTATTAAAACTGTATACGAAATAACATTAACATAAAACAACACTTCAAAAATGAATGAATATATGATTCCCAAACTCATAACTGGAAACTCCAACGACACTTGTTTTATTAAAAAAAAAACGCAAACTCTCAAGGTAATCAATCTATTATAAGGAACAAAAAGCTTTCAGTTGTGCAAACTTTAGAGACTATGATCCCAAAAAAGCAACTTATAAACTTTAAATGTAAAGTTCCAAGTACAAAACTCCAAAACCATGTTTACGCATTTGCCCCCAATAGTAACAATGAAAGAGAGAGCTAACACCGTATTGATAAAGTATAGGTGAGAGGTGATTGACCTTAGCGGTAAAGGTGATGTCTTCGAGCTGACAGTTCCAGTTATCCTCACACTCGATCATGCTTCCTCTGTATAGCTCCCCGCTCTTTAGCTCCACCGTCACTATATGACCTGATGCTTAGCGGTAAAGGTTGATTTGCTTTGGCACTTATTGTATGATGTATGAGATGTTGATTTTGAGATCATTGTTGTGGATGATGGGAGTCCTGACGGCACACAAGATGTTGTCAAGCAACTTCAGCACTTGTATTGTAGGGTCAACTGTCAAGACCGCATTGTCACTTGTCAGTACGGTGACGATTGACGATGTTTTATATATATGTAATATATTGTGCTTTGTATCCTTCGGTTTAGGTGAATTCGTGTTTGTCTTTCTGTATGAGGCAGCGTTTAAGAGCTAGCTAGAGCCAAGAAGCTTGGTTTGGGTATGAGTCTCTCTTTATACTCTTGACACTTGAACTCTGGTCATGTCTTTTAGAAAAACTTCACTTTAGCTTTGACTACAGAGACAGAGTTGTGCATCATATTAAGATTCGAAAAAGGTTCATCATATCATCATAGACGGTGTTCGTTTTGAATGTTGAGTTTGAGATCATCTACATTTGATTAAAACCTTAACCAACCAAAATAAAGTGCCGCCATGCATATGATAGTTTCTCTTATAAATACAAACTTATGATCACTTCCAGTAAACTTGGACATACTGAATATATTTAATAATCAAGATATATAATACTATATGCTCAAACGATAATCAAGATCTGGGAAAGCTGTAAACTTAAATGGAAAATCAAATAATTAGATTTATGCTCTAACAACATAACAAATTATGAGGTGGAAACTCGGAGTGACTTCGAACATTTCAGGTGCTACACTGTTTATACGAATCTACTTAGAATCTGCTTGTCTACTAATCAAAGATTTGGACAAAATGCTATAATAACATTTAACATGCATGATCAATTTTTTTCTTGCACGTACGTATATATTTCCATTTAATTATGAACCTGTCACATATGACTTGATTCAATGTAAAACATACTTTCCTGAAATTTAAATCTTTCAAACCTTCAATGCATATAGCATTATTAAACCGACATGGCACTACAAATAAAACCGTGGATCATCTCATATATAAAAATAAAATAAAATATGAAAATAAATAATATATAAATATTTTTTTCTGATATTGATTCCTTACAATTCAGATAATTACAAATTTACACTTGCTGGCTTGGTTCATGAATGATTTCTGACAAAAAAGTATTCGATTATAATTTACATTTAAAATAGTAAATTTTGTTTTGTTGTGTAGACAACAGTATCTGATTAAATCCATAACGTAGCTTAATCCGGTATTATACGGAAGGTTCCTTAATACACCGAACTGCAACTAGTTTGAAATTATAACCTAAATGACCTGTTATGTCTTCACGTCCGTACAAAAGAACACCCCAAGGTTCCTTCCTCGTACTTTCCTCATCATTCTCAGATCTGCCTCCTCTCCAATCTATATACATTACATATATATTGAGCCTCCCTAAAATTTTAGTAAACCCTAATCATAAACCTATTTCCTTTGATTTCCTCACTTTTTCCTTGTGAATCAAGCAAAACGCCCTTTCTAGGTTTCAATCAAATGGCGCAAATGGACTTGGAAGGTTTGAGAGAGTTACAAGACTGCGCAAACTACCTCCTCGATCACTGTCCAGAAGCAAGAGAGTCTCTGTGTCAAGAAGGCAAAGAGAAATGGATCGAGCAAGTCTCTGAAGCTTCAGTAACAATGTTAGACGTCTGTAACGTGTCCAAAGATGTCATGGCGCTCGTGAGACATAGCCTGAAAGAGCTTCAACTGACTCTACGCTGCAACGAATCAAACATGCACGTGAAGATCGCAGCGTATAACAGGCACAGGAACAAGCTCAAGAAGGAGACACTAAAGTGCTTGAACACTCTAAAGAGTATCAAAGGAGGAGGAAGAGGGACGTTGGTGATGCAGAGGATAGAACAGAACCTTCTGTTCGTTGCAGAGGTTTTGAAAGAAGTGAGAAGAGCTATTGTGACTATGGTTGAGTCTCTGTTCTCGCTCGTGTGTATTCCTTGGCTCGAGAGAAAACAGAGCAAAAGGTCAATGTCTTCAATCTTTACGATGAGGTTTTGCTGTTTGGAGGATGTGTGGGACGAAGTAGCGGTGCAGAGCGCGAGTACAAGGTTGGAGGCTGCACAGATCGCTGTTGAGGAGCTTGAGATTGAGTTGGGGTGTATTTTCCGGCGGCTGATACAGACCAGAGTTTCACTTCTTAATATTATTACAGCTAAGATGTCTCCTGTTTGATTTTACTTCTGGTAGACAAAAGCTGTATATACCTGTAAGAATTAGAATGATTAGAATATACCAAGGGACATTATCATCTTATAAAGTTGTGAACATAAATCAATTCAGAAAGTAACAAACACATTATTATAAGTGGATGTTAGTGGAGCTGAATTTGTAATGATTGTCAAAAATATTAAAATTTTATGATTGTTGGTCTATAGATTTGAATAATTATTGGTTTTATCTTTGTTTAATTATATAAATATAGTTATTCAAAAATTGACTTTTAATAATTCTATTAGAATTTGTATTAACATTTGAATTCTAAACAATTAACTCAGAAAATGAAATTTTTTTTTGAATTGAATGTTAAATTTAATTCAAAAAAGAAAAACATGTTTACAACTATGTGTATCCAATTTTTATACTCAGCTACAACTCTTTTTAAAATTAAACTCAAACTACAAAACTTCCGTCCTCCAAATAGCTTTATCTGGTTGAGAACCAGAATTGTAGACCACCTTCAAGCTTCCTGTCTTTCTTCTTCTGAGATTTTGAAAATTTATTCCTTATAGTCTTCTCTTCTCAATCAACTTTGCTAAGAGAGTAGGGGGAGATGCTGTCTCCCCATGCCTTCTTATATTCCTCTCACAAAATATAACTTTTAGAATATTGTATATATCTTCTGTTTTCTTAAAATGATTGAAGTTAACTTTTTAATAGAATTTTTAAACATTCAAAACTATTTATAACTTTTTTTACTAAATTAATGAATTTCTCAACTCTTAAAATCAATAAACTCTAATTTCATTGTATTTTTTCCAAGTTCCCAAAGTATAATATGGGGCTAATATGTTGAAAAAGGCCTAGGCCCATTATGGCCCATGTAATCGCAAAGCGGTCCACGCCGTTTTTAGTCTTACTAAAACCATAACTTTCACGTGCCACTAACTAACTAAAAATATCGCGGAATAAAACACGCTGGTAGTCGGCAGCGATGACTTTATAGTAGTCAAACTTGTTCTCTGACTCGGACAATCATTTTAAAATATAGTTCAAAGCTACAGAGAAACGCATCCAGATTAGATTTGTGTCCACAGCAAAAGAGAGATGGCGTCAGTGGATTCTCGAAGTGGTTTCTGCAACTCGAACTCCACTTTCTACAGCAAACGGAAGCCGATACCTCTCCCCCCGAATCCCTCCCTCGACGTCACCACTTTCATATCCTCTCAGGCTCATCTCGGCCGTACCGCCTTCATCGACGCCTCCACCGGTAAAAACCTCACCTTCGCCGAGCTGTGGCGCGCCGTGGAGTCCGTCGGCGACTGTCTCTCCGACATGGGGATCCGCAAGGGCCACGTCGTCCTTCTCCTCTCCCCTAACTCCATCTTGTTCCCCGTCGTCTGTCTCTCCGTGATGTCCCTCGGCGCCGTCATCACCACCACGAACCCTCTCAACACCGCCGCCGAGATCGCCAAACAGATCAAAGACTCGAACCCCGTGATGGCCTTCACCACGGCGGAGCTCCTCCCCAAGATCGCCGCCGCGTCGGGGGGATCCAAGAAGAGGCTCCCGATCGTGCTCATGGACGAGGAGCGAGTTGACTCGGCGGGGGAGGTGAGGAGGTTGGCGGAGATGATGAGGAGGGAGCCGAGTGGGACCCGAGTCGCGGAGCGAGTTGACCAGGACGACACGGCGACTTTGCTTTACTCTTCCGGAACCACCGGGATGAGTAAAGGAGTTGTGTCTTCTCACCGGAACCTTATCGCGATGGTGCAGACCGTCGTGAACCGGTTCGGATCCGACGTTGGATCTCAGGGAGAGCAGAGATTCATCTGCACGGTCCCTATGTTTCACATCTACGGCTTGGCGGCGTTCGCCACCGGGCTGCTCGCTTACGGGTCGACGATCATCGTTCTCTCCAAGTTCGAGATGGGCGAGATGTTGTCGGCGATAGGGAAGTACCAAGCGACGTATCTCCCTCTCGTGCCGCCGATCCTCGTGGCCATGGTCAACGGGGCGGAGCAGATCAATGCTAAGTACGATCTGAGCTCTCTGCATACGGTTTTGTGCGGAGGAGCTCCGTTGAGCAAGGAGGTGACGGAGGGGTTTATGGATAAGTATCCAACGGTCAAGATCTTACAAGGGTATGGGTTGACCGAGTCAACGGGTATTGGAGCCTCTACGGATACTGTTGAGGAGAGCCGGAGATACGGCACCGCGGGGAAGTTGTCGGCAAGTATGGAAGGGAGGATTGTGGATCCGGTCACGGGTCGGGTTCTTGGACCGAACCGTACCGGTGAGCTCTGGCTTAAGGGTCCTTCCATAATGAAAGGTACTTTTATGTCGTTCTTGATGTCGGAGATCATCAAAGCTGGAATGATTGTTATTAACATTTTTGGGTGGTGTTGTTGTTCTTGGCAGGTTATTTCAGCAATGAGGAAGCTACGAGCTCTACTATTGATTCTGAAGGATGGTTAAGGACTGGAGATCTCTGCTATGTTGATGAAGATGGATTCATTTTTGTGGTTGATCGGTTAAAGGAACTGATAAAGTACAAAGGCTACCAGGTAACATATGATGCATCACAGATTTAAACATGATCCATATTGCTGCTATAGAATGTAGTCCTTAGTGAAATGCTGATGCGCCAATTCATCTTTTTTGTTTTAGTAATGTGTTTGGTTTTGACCAAATTGCTAGAACACATGAACTGGTTTGTTCTGTTGAACCATTAAGTACTTTCTGAGCGTTAAAATTTATATGCTTGTGTGTATATGATAAGCTTCTCGAGAAATCGTGCTAAACTTGTTTTGGCATCGCTGCGTAGGTCCCTCCAGCTGAGCTAGAGGCTTTGTTGCTCACTCATCCTGAAATCGCTGATGCCGCAGTTATCCCGTAAGTTACAGCAACATCACCTCATTTTTGTGTTCTTATTATATATTTGACCATATAAACAAGATTTGAGTTTATAATGTTTTGGTTATTTACAGGTTTCCGGACAGAGAAGTAGGGCAGTTTCCGATGGCGTACGTTGTAAAGAAAACAGGAAGCTTGTTGTCAGAGAAGTCAGTGATGGAGTTTGTATCAAAACAAGTGGCGCCGTACAAGAGGGTACGAAAAGTGGCTTTTGTATCTTCCATACCAAAAAATCCATCAGGAAAGATTCTGCGCAAGGATCTCATCAAGCTCGCAACTTCCAACTCCAAGCTTTGAAATTGTTACGAGTCTTGTGCTGTCAGCCAATCTCCATGCATTATTGTTACTTGTATTGTAGTAACTCTTGTCAGTTCTGTGAAATATATAACTCTGAGGATGATTTACACATATATAATGTGAAGAACAATTTTGTTTATTTAAAAATATAGAGCCTACTTTCAAATCATGTTTATCATCAAATCTTAGCTCAGTGCCAAATTTTTAGGACGGGTGTGTGTAGCTAAGGCTAGAAGAATTAAGCTAAGTAAGATACTAGACTACACCTAATTCTTGGATTTGTTCTGGCAATTTCACGTTTTTCGTATGGGACATCATGTCGTTTGGTAATAAAAGTTCTTGAACATGGGAAAATGAACAAACTGGAACTATACTTACATTCAACGAGGTCTTGGTATCTATCTATCTATATATACTAGCACTGGTTTGCCTTTTAAGAGTATTGCTATTATACTTTGGTATAAATGTATAATTGGTCATACCTTAAATACTTGACTGTAAATGTACCGTCCAGAAAAATAGTCAACCTAAGTAAAAGAGACCAACTCCACTCTAAGATTTGTCTTAGTTCTTGGGGTATTCTTTGAGATGACTCTTGCAGTATCTATGGTGGGGTTTGGTAGATTCACTATCACTCATTTAACACGTATGGTATCATCAACTCTGCGGTCTGGTGGAAATGCACACTCTGGTAGGATCTTTTCCATTGGCTCGCTGCCCTGCATAGCTCTTCCTCGGCTCCTTCCCTTTGCTGGCTTGCACCTTAATCCCCGGAAGTTCTCTTCAGATGCATTCAACACTTCATCAAAACCCGGTTTGGCAACTCCAGGTTTGCTAGTTCATCAAAGACTATGGTTCAGCTATTTCTTTTTGCTTTTTCTTTTGTTCAACCAACCAGTAATTTTTTTATACAAACCATTTCAGCTTATGTCTTCAGATTATAAATTAGTTTTATATGTTATTAACAATCTCAGGGCTGCATCATCCATTTAACCACCTGAACAAAATGGCTGTTTGTAAAAGATCATCATCATCTTCTTCTTTATCTCCAATCCATCCTAGAAACGGTTTTTGCAATGCAAACTCCACATTCTACAGTAAACGCAACCCATTGCCACTCCCGGCTAACTCCTCCCTTGACGTCACCACATTTATCTCCTCTCAAGCTCACAACGGCACCACCGCCTTCATCGACGCCGCCACAGGCCACCGTATAAGCTTCTCCGATCTCTGGAGAGCCGTAGATAACGTAGCCGACTGCCTCTACCACGACATGAGAATACGGAGAGGCGACGTAGTACTCATCCTCTCTCCCAACTCCATCTCCATCCCCGTCGTCTGCCTCTCCGTCATGTCTCTCGGCGCCGTAGTCACCACCGCGAATCCTCTCAACACCGCCTCAGAAATCTCCAGACAGGTCGCAGACTGCAACCCAAAGCTCGCCTTCGCGACTCCCGACCAGGCTCCCAAACTCGCCGCCTCGGGGGCCATCTCCGTCGTCCTCACGGAGGAGGACGAAGAGCGGGTGGGATCCACTCTCGGAGTCCGAGTCGTCGGGAGCTTGAGCGAGATGATGAAAAAGAAACCGAGCGAGCGGCGAGTCAGAAACCGAGTTAACCGGGACGAAACGGCGATGCTTCTGTACTCCTCCGGAACCACAGGGCGAAGCAAAGGAGTGATAATCTCTCACGGAAACTTAATAGCGCACGTGGCGAGATACATCGCCGAGCCACTGGAGCCGAACCAGACCTTCCTCTGCACCGTTCCGTTGTTCCACACCTTCGGGTTACTTAACTACGCTTTGGCCACCGTGGCTTTGGGTTCGACGGTGGTGCTCCTCCGGAAGTTTGACCTCCACGGTATGATGGCGGCGGTGGAGAAGTACAGAGCGACGACTCTGGTTTTGGTGCCGCCTATTTTGGTAGCTATGATCAACGGCTCAGATTTGATCAAGGCCAGGTACGATTTGACCTTGCTGAAAACGGTTAGATCCGGTGGAGCTCCGTTGAGCAAAGAGGTTACGGAGAGTTTTTTAGAGAGGTATCCAACGGTTGATATTTTTCAAGGGTACGCTTTGACTGAATCAAACAGCTCAGGAGCTTCGACTGATTCGGTGGAGGAGAGTAAGAGACACGGTGCGGTTGGGTTGTTGTCGTCTGGTGTGGAAGCGCGGGTTGTGGATCCGGATACGGGTCGGATCATGGGTGTGAACCAAACGGGCGAGCTTTGGCTCAAAGGTCCCGCCATTACAAAAGGTTAAATGATACATTACCTTGCGTTACAAGATTCATATCAAAGGTTTTCAAATTAATTTTATAATTCTTTATTTTAAAAGGTTATTTTAGAAACGAAGAAGCTACAAAAGAAACTATTGGTTCAGAAGGATGGCTAAAAACTGGAGATCTCTGCTGCATCGACGATGGAGGATTTGTTTTTATATTGGATCGATTGAAAGAGCTAATCAAATACAAAGCTTACCAGGTTATTGTTTGATTATTGTCAAAATTATGAATGTTTGTGTATATCCGAACAGCATCCTCTTCAGATTTATAGACCTTTAGATTAGAAAAGCATTTAACCATCGGCTATGTTTTTGTTGGGTGATCATTGGCATGCGCAGGTCCCTCCAGCTGAACTAGAAGGTTTGCTGCTCACTCATCCTGAAATCATTGATGCCGCTGTGATCCCGTAAGTGACAATAACACTATAAAGTCTTTTTGCACTAGAAACAATCTTGAGTTTTATAACATTTTTGGGAACTTACAGATTTCCAGACAGAGAAGTAGGGCAGCTTCCGATGGCGTACGTTGTAAGAAAAACAGGAAGCTTGTTATCAGAGAAGACATTGATGGAGTTTGTAGCCAAACAAGTGGCACCATACAAGAGAGTACGAAAGGTGGCTTTCGTGTCTTCCATACCAAAAAATCCATCAGGGAAGATTCTGCGCAAGGACCTCATCAAGCTCGCAACTTCCAACTCCACGGGTTAAAACTGTAACAAGACTATTAATGTGGGGCAATTTCAATATATAATTATCATATCTTCCACCTCTCTGGAACAATAAAAAAAGTAAATAACAGTCTCCATGCATTCATATGGTCATATGGATGCATATGAACGTGTAGTTCGAGCGTGAACAAAATGCTTATAAAGGATTAACCGATTAATTACATATGTATTGATTCAACCATCCAAAAGTTAGTAAATAAAAGTAACTGAATAATTTATTTGGATCGGTGCAATATATAATTAAACTCTTGAAATCATGTAACTGACTAATTTTTTGAAACTATTTGAAAATATTCAGATTTAGATATGATTCTTATTCGGTTTATATAACAGTTTTTTTATTTGGGTGATCTGATCATATTTTCTTATAAATATTCTAGTTATCCTAATCATTTACCGATACTGAATGCTTAAAACGAGAGATGTAAAACTTTGTGAATCTAACAAAATGGCCAAATTTAAGACCAGATCATAATATAGCCAAACTTACAAATTGGTGATAATGTATAATAGCTAACTTGTTATGCAATTTACAGATACACCAACTATATGATATAACATGTACCTGATTATTTGTCGGGGAATTCATGGATATGTATACGCATAATCACGTTATGTGTAGTGACAAAGTGTAGTTTGGTCCATTGCTTGCTTGGATAACTTCTAAATCATGGAAACATAATTAAACATAATGTTACCCGCGACTTTCAACTAAACATTTGATTCTGTTAACAAGTGTCTAAGTAAGAGACGCTGAGCTGTTAAGTTCATGCCATGTGTCATGTGTCAACTTAAGTTCCATAGTATATATAATTTGACAATCTCAGAGCTGTGCATCCATCTAAACTAGATGATCTAATCCCCACCTGAAGAAATATGACAAACTCCATAAGATCATCATCAACATCTTCATCTCTCATCGATCCTAGAAGTGGTTTCTGCAATGCAAACTCGACGTTTTACAGTAAACGCAAACCATTGCCACTTCCGGCGAACACCTCACTCGACGTCACCACTTTCATCTCCTCCCAACCTCACCGCGGCACAACAGCCTTCATCGACGCCGCCACGGGCCACCACCTAAGCTTCTCCGAGCTCTGGACGGCCGTAAACCGTGTCGCCGACTGTCTCCACCGCGACGTTGGAGTAAGAAAAGGCGACGTCGTGCTCGTCCTATCTCCCAACTCCATCTCCATCCCCATCGTCTGCCTCTCCGTCATGTCTCTCGGCGCCGTCGTCACCACCGCGAATCCTCTCAACACCGCCGGTGAGATTTCAAGACAGATGGCAGACAGTAACCCGGTTCTCGCCTTCACAACCCCTGAGCTGAGTCAGAAACTCGCCGGTTCAGGTATCTCCGTTGTACTCGAGCGAGTGGGACCCACTCGTGGAGTCAGAGTCGTTGGTTATCTGAGTGAGATGATGAATAAGGAGCCGAGAGGGAAGAACCGAGTCAGAGACCGAGTCCACCAGGACGACACGGCGATGCTTCTCTACTCGTCGGGAACCACAGGACGTAGCAAGGGAGTGATATCGTCTCACGGGAACTTAATCGCACACGTGGCGAGACACCTCGTCGAGCCGATGGACCCGTACGAGATCTTCCTCTTCACCGTTCCGATGTTCCACACGTTCGGTTTGTTGAACTACGTCATGGCCACCGCATCGTTAGGCTCCACGGTCGTGATCCTCCGGAGATTCGAGCTACACGAGATGCTGGCGGCGGTTGTGAAGTACAGAGCCACGACGCTGGTTCTGGTGACGCCGGTTGTAGTAGCTATGATGAACGGAGCAGATCTGATCAAGGCGAAGTACGACCTGAGCTCACTGAGAATAGTTAGGTGCGGTGGAGCTCCGTTGAGCAAGGAGGTTACGGAAGGGTTTATAGAGAAGTATCCAACGGTTGATATTTTTCAGGGTTACGCTTTGACGGAATCTAACGGTGCAGGAGGTTCTATTGATACGGTGGAGGAGAGCCGGAGATACGGTGCGGTGGGGTTGTTGTCGTCCGGTGTGGAAGCGAGGATTGTGGATCCGGATACGGGTCGGGTCATGGGTGTTAATAGAACGGGTGAGCTCTGGCTTAAAGGGCCTTCTATTGCTAAAGGTAAATAAAAAAGGAGTAATTCTTGGATTCACTCCCTATGGTGAACCTCAAGGTTCACCAACCAATAGGATTTCATTATTTTAAATTCGATATCTTTTAAAAAAGGAAACAAAATATTGTCAAGTTATATTATGTTTTTAAAATAAAAAGGTAAAAAAAATAATAGTTACAAAAAAAAGATTTTTTTTTAAAATATTGTTAACGTTGTCAGCAAAACACTAAACCCTAAATTCTAATTCATAAACCCTAAATCCTAATCCCTAAACTCTAAATCTGAAACCCTAAACCCTTGGGTAAATCCTAAACCCTTGGGTAAATCCTAAACCCTTGGATAAATCATAAACTCTAAATCAAAAACACTAAACGCAAAAATCCTAAACCCTTGAATGTTTTAGTGTTTAGTGTTTTTGATTTAGTGTTTATGATTTATCCAAGGGTTTAGGGTTTATCCAAGGGTTTAGGATTTCGAATTTAGGGTTTAGGGATTAGGATTTAAGGTTTAGTTTTTTCCTGACGATGTTAAAAATATTTTTTGTAATTACTACAATATTTTTTTTATCTTTTTATTTTGAAAACATAATATAACTTGACAATATTTTGTTTCCTTTTATAAAAGATATTAAATTTGAAATAACATAATCCTATTAGTTGGTGAACCTACAGGTTCACCCTAAGAAGTGAACCTAAGAATAAGTCATAAAAAAATAAGACGTTGCTTGGGTTACACGTATGCATTTTTGTGACCAACATTTATTTGTGTATATAAAAGGTTATTTTAAGAATGAGGAAGCTACAAAAGAATGTTTTAATTTACAAGGATGGCTTAAAACTGGAGATCTTTGCTACATTGACGATGATGGGTTTCTTTTTACTGTTGATCGATTGAAAGAGCTAATCAAATACAAAGGTTATCAGGTTAGACAGGTCTTCGTTGTATCATGTCAATTAATTAGGCTTACCAAACAACAATTACCATGCAAATATATACAATAGGTACCTCCAGCTGAACTAGAGGCTCTCTTACTGAACCACCCAGATATTCTCGACGCAGCCGTTATTCCGTAAAGTCTTGTTGATCTGTTGCTTCAGTAATAATCTTGTTCTTAAATCATCAGCATAACACGTAGTTCTCTTGTTTCTCCTTGGCTTTTGTATATTGCATAGGTTTCCGGATAAAGAAGCAGGACAATGTCCGATGGCTTACATATCGCGCAAGCCTGAGAGCGATCTCTCTCAAAAACAAGTTATTAACTTCATCTCTGAACAGGTGCTTATATAATCACAATCATTATATTACTAATTTAGCATATTTTGTTGAAGGATTAATTAGCTTACTTGGTTGATTTCTTTGACCACTTAAGAATTTACTATTTGATTATTTTGGGTGTTTATGATGTAATAAACAAACAGGTGGCACCGTATAAGAAAATAAGAAAGGTCGCGTTTATAGACTCCATACCAAAAACTCCATCGGGGAAGATACTTCGTAAAGACTTAATCAAACTAGCCACTTCTAAGCTTTAAACGAATCACGACATTGTTACTTTTTATTTTATAGTTTTTGTTCAACATTAAAAGCAAGAAAATTGCACACAACGAAAAAAAATCATAATAAGAGAAGTTGTAAACTTGTAATATATAGTTTTCAATAAAATTTAAAATTAAGATGATATGGTCTCAAATCAAGAAATTTCTCCGCATAAGTTTTTTTTTTGGTTTTGTCATTTGTGACCGGTTATTTTTCTTCTGCCATTTTTTTTAATTGAAATTATTAACCATTATCATTCGTGATTGAAACACACTATGTTAGGTTAGGTTAGGTTTTAAAGGTTTCCTTTGATGTAAATGGCTGAAAATCAATCGAGAATGAAAAATTGGAGAATGTTTAGCGATGAATCCTTATCGCCTATTACTCTTTGTCTGTCTTTCACATTCTAGAGTTTGCAAATACTGTGTTGATTGCAAGGTTTTGATACCACTTACTCTGTTAAGAGAAAAAGTTAGAGAAACTCAAGTGCCCGAATGCTTTCTTATTTAGAACTTTTATACAGAGTTGATTAAATAGACCAAGACATTACAAACTAAGATTGTGATTGGGGATTACTCCGGATTAGTCTTCTAAAGCCTTAAAAACGTTAAAAGTAATTAAAGTTTTCAAAACCATTAGTTTTACCAATCATACTATGGTTTTCATAAAATCAGTCAAAGTCCCTACCCTACAATCACTAAAAATCTAGTTTCTTTTGTTTTGTACATGTTTCCCTACTTCAAAAATAAAAACCTGAGGCTTTAAAAAATAGACTTCCTTTAAAAAAGTTATAACCACAGAAGTAACAGCAAAAATTCTAAACAATCAACAATCAGACAACAACTCAGACTGCGCTTCCTACAATATAGGAAGACTTGTTCTAAACTAAAGAATCGGTTTACTGAAAATTTCTCGCTTCACTATTATTTACTTTGGTCGTAATATAATATACATTGGAGAGTGCCCTTACGATGCCCTTACGATACAACCAAGGTCCATTGACTCAACGGTCAGGCACGACGGCGGCGAAATAGGATCAAGAAACTATGGCGTTAGATCGGAAAAGTGGTTTCTGCGAGTCAAACTCTATTTTCTACAGCAAACGCGACCCCATGGTTCTCCCCCCGCCAAACCAACATCTCGACGTCACAACTTTCATCTCATCGCAGCCTCACCGCGGTAAAACCGCCTTAGTTGACGCCGTCACCGGCCGTTGTCTCAGCTTCTCCGAGCTCTGGCTCGGCGTGAAGAGAGTCGCCGCTTGTCTTTACTCGTTAGGTGTTCGCAAGCGCGATGTCGTCATTATACTCTCCCCAAACTCCATACTCTACCCCGTCGTCTCCCTCGCCGTCATGTCTCTCGGCGCCGTCATCACCACGGCGAACCCCATCAGCACTTCCGGCGAAATCGCTAACCAGCTCCACGACTCGCTCCCAGTCCTCGCCTTCACCACCTGCCAACTCGTCTCCAAACTCGCCGCCGCCGCGTCGGCATCGAAGCTCCCGGTGGTTCTCATGGACGAGAACAATGGAGTAGAAGCTCAAGCAGAGGGAGTGAAGATAGTAGGGAGCTTGGAGTTGATGATGGAGAGTGAACCGAGCGAGTCACGAGCCAAGCAGCGAGTCAACCAGGACGACACGGCGGCGTTGCTATACTCGTCAGGCACGACGGGGAAAAGCAAAGGAGTAATGATAACGCACCGCAACTTAATCGCGCTGGTACAAACGTACCGGCTCCGGTTCGGTTTAGAGCAGCGAACCGTCTGCACTATCCCAATGTGCCACGTGTTCAGCTTCGGCGGTTTCGCGACGAGCTTGATCGCGTTGGGTTGGACGACAATGGTTCTTCCCAAGTTCGAGATGTCTAAGCTTCTCTCCGCCGTGGAGGCTCACCGTCCCACGCACCTCACTCTCGTCCCGCCGATGGTTGTGGCCATGGTTAACGGAGCAAAGGAGATCAACTCCAAGTACGACGTGAGCTCGTTGCACACCGTCGTAGCTGGAGGAGCTCCTCTGAGCAGAGAGGTGATCGAGAAGTTCGTTAAAAATTACCCGAACGTTAAGGTTCTACAAGGCTATGGCTTGACGGAGACGACGGCTATAGTTGCTACTATGTTTACTAAAGAGGAGACTGAGAGGTACGGCTCCTCTGGTTTGCTTTCTCCAAACGTGGAGGCTAAGATTGTGGATCCGGAGACGGGTCGGTTATTGGGTGTGGATCAAACCGGCGAACTTTGGCTCAGGAGTCCCACTGTGATGAAAGGTTATTACAAGAACGAAGAAGCTAGTGCAGAAACTATAGATTCAGAAGGGTGGTTGAAGACTGGTGACTTGTGTTACATTGACAGTGAAGGTTTTGTCTTTGTTGTTGATAGATTAAAAGAGCTAATCAAATGCAATGGTTATCAGGTAACTTAAAAATAAATACATATATAATCAGCTTGAGTTTGGTCTTTTTGTAAAGTTGTTGGTTTTGTTGATGGTGTTAGGTTGCTCCAGCTGAACTAGAGGCATTGTTGCTTGCTCATCCAGAGATTGATGACGCAGCAGTAATACCGTGAGAACTTGCTTTTAACATGACCCATCACTAAGTTGTTCTATTTTAATGACCATTTTTTTGCTGAAGATTTTTATGTTCATGTCTTGTTGTTTTTGAAGCATCCCTGATGAGAAAGCTGGACAGTATCCAATGGCCTATATCGTAAGAAAAGCTGGAAGTAACTTATCCGAAAGTGAAATCATGGGCTTCGTTGCAAAACAGGTTTTTTTTTGTCCAACAATGCTTAGATCATGTTTTGTCACTAATCTAACCGTTGTTCATTCTGAGTTTTGTTTGGATTGCTTAGGTATCGCGGTACAAGAAGATACGCAAAGTCGTATTTTTAGGTTCGATCCCCAAAAATCCATCTGGCAAGATTTTGAGAAGAGAACTTAAAAAGCTCACAACTTCAAAACTCTAGCAGGAAGCTGTGTCCACCATCATTATCTCGTACTCACCGTTAGTTAACTCGTTTATTTGGTTAACCGATTATTGACTTCTTCTATAGAAGTCTCTGAATAAACTGAATATTGCTTATTAATTGTACTGAAAATGCTAATCAGAAAAAATGATTGTCAGACTCTAAACTTTAATTCAGACATATTAGTTAAACTCGTTGGTTGGCGCATGAAGAGCATCAAAGCTCTCCAGAATCTGAGTTGTACTCACTGACTTATCCTCAGACTCCTTCTTCCCACTCTCAAACCAACCTCCAAACCAAAATCTCGAACCTGCCACCGAAGCAGAAGAAGTCTCCGGCACGAACTGACCAAGAACCTGACAAATGTGCACACAAGATGGTAACGAGGCTGCATCATCCATGAAAGCCTCCTCGTTCTGCGCTGCACTCGTGAATTTTTCCACAGCGTTCCAGACTCCTACTGTGAGAGCTGCAAGCGCACCACTGAATAAAGCCGTGTTACGAGAGGTGCGGAAGCCTTGACGCAGCGATAAGAGACCTCCAGTGGGGACGCTGGCAAAGATCAAGTTCCATGAATCTTCCTTCTGTCTCGCGTACTCCATAGCGCAGGCAAAGCTCGACACGAGACCACCCCATACGGCGAAGCTTCCTCCGACTCTCGGGGCGTTCATACGTACATACTCAGCGCCGCCGGATAGACGAGCCCCGGCGGGAGAGTTGTAGATTCCTTTGATCATGTAAAAGACGGATCCTCCGGCAATACCCATGCCGAACGCACCGCCAACATCGTCTAAGATCAGGTCGGGACATAGTTCTATTGTACTCTCTGGAGTTTCCATAGGTTTCGCCCTTTTTCTTAACTGTGAGAGAAAGACAAGTTAAAGAACCCTTAAACCTTTCTATTATTTTCTTCAAAAGAAATTAAAAGTGGAAAGAAAGAAAAGTACTGCGAAAATGGAAAGATAACATTCTCCCAAGTCCCAACCTAACAATTCAAGCATCATCATCTTCTGTTGACGTATTTGTAAGAGGCTCTAACATGTTTTTAGAGTTACCTTTTTTATGATCCTCACCTACATGCCATATTAATAATCTCTCGTCTTTTGTTTGATTCAGAAAAAGAAACATGCCATAAGCGCAATGAAACAATGAGTATCCTGCAATATTAATAATCTCTTGTCTTTAGTTTGATTCAGGAAAGAAAACATTCCATAAACGCAGTTAAGCAATGAGTACAACAACATTGGCCGTCAACATGTACTAGATGGATTACACCTTTCTACAAGACCCCTCAAATAGAAAGTTTGGCCTGCTAAGCCGGCCCAGGGCACTAGCTCGGCTGAGCGATCCCCGACCAAGAGCGCAAGCTCGGCTCAAGACCGTCTCAATTGACTGATCGAAGAAAGCACATCAGGTTGGCTTGAAAGCCCAGTTGCTTGGCCCGATCAAGATCAAGGCCCGACACGACGACCTAAGACATTGGGAAGAAAGCAGCCTATACAAGGAAGAGGAGGGTCAGCAAGAGGGGGATTCGAGAATGTGCACACATACTTGATGGCTAAAAACTAGAGTTCTTACTTATTGTATTTTCGCTTTCTCGGCTAACTCTCCGAGCACCAGTTTACTCTTGCGTTTTTTTCTTCATTTGTAAACTGAACTTTCTCCCGATCTAATAAAAAAACCTTTAAACTAACCGAGTCCCGACCAAACTCGGTTCAAACACAACTCATCAAGGAAATAAAGCCAATGCCGGTAACACCTTTAGATTTACTTAGCAAACTTTTAACAACATGCATTTTATATTTTAATCTAATAACATATACGTAGATCTTTATAATACAAAATAATTTCATAAACTAATTATCCATTCATGGTTAATAAACTAATTCAACTATATTAATAATTAATAAATATAATTTCATAAAATTAATTGTATATTAATAATAGTCAATAATATCACAAACATTTGACTAATTCTAGTCCATTAATAACTAATAAAAATAATTTCATGAAATTAGTTGTGTATCAATACTAGTCAATAATATCACAAAGATTTGACTATAGTCAATTATAGTGTTACTAAAAATCATCTGTTAATATGAAATTTCATCTGTTACCATCATCTGTTAAAAAGAACTATTATTTGGAAATACATTTATTAATAAAATTTTGTAAACAATGCTACTTTTAATAAAAATATATTATGAAAGAAATATAAATATTACTAAAAATTTAGATAAAATATGTTTTCTAATATTATGTCTTACTCGATAGGTTGGGTGACTTGTCCTCGATCTAATGAGAAGTATTTGGAGAAATAGTAAATGGAAAGAAAGACTGTTGAATGATGCCTATTTGTTCTCAAACCGGAAAAACATAAAATGTGGGAAAAGAAGAGCAATAAGTCAAGGAGTGTTGTGTTTCAAAAAAAAAAAAGTCAAGGAGTGTTGAAAGTTGTTGTGTTGGTATGTTAAAGTCTTTGAGTTTGCTTGTTGCAGTAGTCCAAGTATAAGTTAAAAAATATGGGTTATATATGGAGAGTGCTCCTAAGTCTAAGTAAAAAATAAGGCTATATGGAGAAGATCAAGAGTGTTCTGTTTTCTCTGTAAATATGTAATGGCCAATTTTGTGTAATAAGCAAGCAAAAATCAATTCTCTACTTCATATTTCTCTATCTACTTCTGTCACTCTCTCTTACTGATATATAGGTAAAACTTTCCTCTGTTTTCTTTTCGAACAAGAACAAAAGAAAAATGAAGAAAATCTGCAATTTTTCTGCAGTTTTCAACAAAGACCATGACTTCCTATTAAGCTCAACTAGTTACAAATCAAC
The DNA here is from genome assembly GCF_020379485.1 of Brassica napus. NCBI lineage: Eukaryota > Viridiplantae > Streptophyta > Magnoliopsida > Brassicales > Brassicaceae > Brassica > Brassica napus. The sequence continues at coordinate 19,854,326 of NC_063441.1, forward strand.
ATTGTCGAATACTATTATATATCTCTCGGTGATGTCGTAGTATATCTATCTTAACTTACTAACATTATTGTCGATTTACTTTGATCACACTAGCTCTATCCGGTCGTCTAAGACATATGTTTACTGTGTCGATTTGTTCAATTCAATCGATGGGTTGTGAGTTACTTTTTCATAATTTCTTCACTTCTCACTTTTCTTTCGCCTTACTTTCTCAATTTCAGTAAAAACACTGAGCAATTTTTTTCAGAACGAGTGCAGACAATATGTAATAATAACTTCTAGTTTTACATACAACCAGACATCATAATAATCCAAGTCAACAACTAAAAACATTATAAAACCTTACCGAGCGTTTTTTGCAGAATAATAATCATAGAAACTAATTATTAAGCTCTAAAACTTATATATTAGTAAAAAATAAATCCAGACAGATTAGTTAAACTCGTAAGTTGGGACAGGAGGCGCATCAAAGCTCTCAAGAACCTGAGTTTTGCTCCCACTCTTATCCTCAGACCCCTTCTGCTTCCCTTTCCCAAACAAACCTCCAAACCAAGATCCCGAACCTGCCTCCGAAGCAGATGAAGTCTCCGGCACAGGCACGGACTGTCCATAAACCTGAGCAGGTGGTAAGGAGGCCGCTTCACCCATGAAAACCTGCTGTTGCTGCGCAGCACTCGCGACTTTGTCCTTAGCGAGCTGGACTCCTTGTATGAGAGCTAAAATCGCACCTCCGAACAAAGCCGCCCTACCAGACGCGCGGAAGCCTTGACGCAGCGATAAAAGACCTCCAGTGGCGGCGCCGGCAATGATAGAGTTCCATGGATCTTCCTTCTGTCTAGCGTACACCATGGCGCAGTCCATGGTCGAGAACAGACCACCCCATACGGCGAAGCTTCCTCCGAGTTTAGGAACGTTCATACGTACATACTCTGCGCCGCCGGAGAGACGAGCGCCGGCGGGAGAGTTGTAGATTCCTCTGATGAAGTGATAGACGGATCCTCCGGTTATACCCATGCCGAACGCACCGCCCATATCATCTATGATCCGGTCGGGACATGGCTCTCTTGTAGTATCTGGAGTTCCCATTGGTTTTGCTTCTTCTTTTTTTGACTTGTACAACTGTATGAGAAAGTAGAATCAAAGAACGTCCATTAAACCCTATATTTTTTTCTTTAAACGAAATTAAAAGTGGAAAGAAAGAAAAGTATTACGAAAATGGAAAGATGAATTTACGTGTTCTCCAAGATTTTTAACAATATGTAAGGGTTGAATATCCCCATTTTAAAAAAGCCCATCACTAAACCCAAAAATGTCAAATAATTACGATGAAAGAATGTGAAGTAGGATTTTATCCTTTTATTTTTTCTTTTTTTTTTAATCCTTTTCTATATAATGTCGGTAAAAACATCTCCGAACTCCAAAAAATTCCTTTAACAGAAAACATATTAATATTTTAATAAATTGTAATTAGATAATCAAAAGTTAATTGTAAAACAGAAATTCAACTAATCTATTGTTTACAAGTGTCACATCAAATTTTAATGGAGTTCTAAAAAATCTAAACATTAGAACTCTTCTCTCTTCTCTTTTTCTAAAACACTGACTTTAGAATCTCTTTTAAACTCTTTGTTGGAGGTACTCTAATCAAGATGCTACTTTCATTACAGTGAATTGATTAATCATTTTGTACTTTGTCGAGAAAGATATATAATTTATGATTTAATTAAGTACTAAAGCTAAATTCTAATCGATCACTGTTCCATTTTTCTTTTTTTATTCATGCTTACATAGGAGTTAGGACCATGAAGTGAATATCACGAAACAAGTTGGAAAGATATATACCAAGTATAAAAATGTTCAAAAAATTGTAATGAAATCATACACCTCTGTCTCTTAAATATCGTTTCACACTACGGAATGTGTTCACTCAATTTTAACTATAAAATTCTGATTGAAAATCACGAAACAAACAATTAAAAAAGATTATAACAAGTACTGTATATTAAAAATATAGTAAAAGAAAAAAGATGAATCTAAGGAATCGAGATTTGACTTTTTTGACCTTACACAAAAACAAATCATACACAGTTTCCTCTTAAATACCATCTCACACAATGAAATTTGTGTTTACTCAATTTTATTTTCCACACAAATTAGTTAAGCTCCTAAGTTGAGACGGGAGGCGCATCACAGCTCTCAAGAACCCGAGTCTTGCTCCCTGACTTATCCTCAGACTCCTCTTTCTTCCCACTCCCAAACAAACCTCCATACCAAGACCCCGAACCTGCCTCCGGAGCAGAAGAAGTCTCATAAACCTGAGCAGGTGGTAAGGAGGCCGCATCACTCATGGAAGCCTGCTCGTGCTGCTGCGCAGCATTCGCGAGTTTGTCCAAAGCGATCTGTACTCCTTGTAAGAGAGTTAACACCGCACCTCCCACCAAAACCGCCCTAGCAGACGCGCGGAAACCTTGACGCAGCGATAAAAGGCCTCCGGTGGCGGCGCCGGCAAAGATGGAGTTCCATGGATCTTCCTTCTGTCTAGCGTACACCATGGCGCAGTCCATGGTCGAGAACAGACCACCCCATACGGCGAAGCTTCCTCCGAGTTTAGGAGCGTTCATACGTACATACTGTGCGCCGCCGGAGAGACGAGCGCCTGAGGGAGAGTTGTTGATTCCTCTGATGAAGTGAAAGACAGATCCTCCGGCAATACCCATGCCGAACGCATCGCCAATATCATCTAAGATCCGGTCGGGACATGGTTCTCTTGTATTCTCTGGAGTTCCCATTTGGTTTTTGCTTCTTTTCTTTTCTTGACGTTTACAACTGTATGAAGAAAAAATGCGGCTAACCCAACAAAAAAAACATTCGTTGCTTTAATATTTGAAAAGCAAAAAAGAGAAATTTTTTTTTTTTGAAAAGCTCGTTTCCTGAATAATTCGTTTGTTTAATTCATACTGTTTATGAATAAAAGAATGTCAGCCCTTGTTGTTGTTAGTTAGCTGAACGTTGTACAGAAAAGCTAAAAACATTTGACTTTGTAAATCGTATTCAATAATAAAACAATGTGATGATATGATTCACACGACAAAAAAAGTATTGCGAAAATGAAAATTTTGGAACCTTAATCTATTAGAATTTAACACTCAAATAATAAATTATCTTTCATGCTTATGTAGAACCATAAAAATCATGATTGACATTCACGAAAAAAAAAACAGAAATGATAATAATAGATGTAAAAATATTAAAAAAACTATAAGGAAATAGACGAATTCACATAACCGAAATTTGATCTCTTTTCTTAATTTAATAAATCATTGTAATATGTAATAGTTCTATGCGAATTTTGAATCTCAAAATATAATCATGGTTTCACAGTCCCGAAACAAAATCCACGAACTTTATTATTACAATATACTATTGAGACACTTACTTCTGATCTAAAAAGTTTTGATTGTGAAATAACTTGTTGTTGTATGTTTGTAAGATGTGCTTTTGTGAAGATATTATGATTTTATTTATAGTAAAAATTACCTTGGTCATCAAGTTGGTTAAGCTTGATTACCAAATTGGTCTGACTTACTCACTAAGTTGGCTTAACTTGGTTAATTTGAACACTACATTTTCTTTAAGGCCCAAACTATTTGCCTTAAGAACCCAAAATCATAATATATCATCTTACTCACTTTATTAGACTTACAAATAATGTCCAATGATCTTTATATTCTTAACATAAATCAAAATTTTATTCATCATATTGGATTTGTAAAAATGTCCAACAATCTTCATATCTCTTCACATAAATTAGATTTTTACTTAATCCATTGAACTTACAAAAAAATCTATTCATATATCCAATTTCATATTTAACCTATTATTAGGTTTATAATAAGAGAAATTTGACCCTATAACCATTAAAAAAATAAAATTAAAAAACTAACAATTCTTCCCATCTATATCTTCCTTTTTGTTTATATAGCACTCTAACCCATGATTAGTTTCCTAATTTTAATATATACTTTTTTGTTATTTCCCTAATTCTCCCTTATGATAATTGGTTCTAATTAACAGCTTAATTATTATAATATTCAAAATAAACAAACATAAAAATTGTTAACCAAATAGATTTTTATGAAAATTAATTTATAGTGAAATAATCATATAATTTTTTAAAGAAATAGACAAAAAAACAAACTGATAGTAAACAAAATATTTTTTAGCTCATCCATAACTCGGGTTAAACTTCGTGTACTACAGGTTTCTAATAATCATTGTGTACTACAGCTTAGTGCCATTTGTACTGCATAAAGGACCCATGTACAAACATATAAACCAGACCAGCCCCGACGACATTAGAAAAAAAAACCAAGCCTTTGACTATTTGACAACCTCATATACTCTCTGCATCCTTACGAAGAAGAGGAATCAGGTAACTTTAAGAGTCTGCGATTCTGTGGTACGATTCTTTATTCTTATTCTCTCTTGCCGGTAGTGTACTGCAGAGCCGAGTACTCTTTCTCCTCTCCGACTTGCTGCGACCTCCTATTCCCTGAGATCGTCTTTTTATATATAAATATTATCTTCAATCATTTTTTAAGTTAATATCTTATTTTTGTACATAAGATTGCCTCCCGGATTAAAAAAAAAGGTTGCCTCTCGGATATTGTTTTTAATAAAAAAATATTTGGATTTTCAGAAATGGCTTTAAAAATTCGAAAAGCTAAAATAACTTTCAAAATTTTCACTAATTTGAATAAGAAGTAAGTTCCAAATGAGTATTTCAGCTATGAATTAACTTCTAAACGCGGTAAAAAAACAATCAACTTCTAAACAAGTATTTTAGATAAAGTTGTTTTTTAGAAAATTAAATAAAAAAATAACCTCTTCTCGTTTCCGTTAAACTAAACTAAACATCCTTGCAAATTATTTGAAAGAAGTTAAAAATATAAGAGAAAATTCGGGACATGTCACGAAATGAATATGTCTATTTAATAAGCTTATCCATTCGGACACAAAAAAAAAACATATGACAAACACACTGCCACTTCACCAGACAGAATCTAAAACCAACCAATGAAAACGCGTATCTACAGATAACTCCTTTCTATGGAGTTTGCTCCCAGAGCCACTCATTGCTCTATCTCATTCTCTCGCTCACTCATAAAACTCACAACTCACTCTATCCTCAATCAACCAAAGGATAACACACACAAAAAAATCAAGACTCTCACTAAGATAAACCAAGAATCTTCATCATGGCTTCAGTAACCTCAGCTACCGTCGCAATCCCATCCTTCACCGGCCTAAAATCCACAATCTCCAAACCCTCCGCCGTCGTCAGACTCCCCACCACAACATCACGGAACCTCACCGTGAAGGCATCTCTCAAGGACTTCGGAGTCGCGGCTGTTGCAGCTGCAGCTTCCATCGCTTTGGCTGGAAACGCCATGGCCATCGATGTTCTCTTGGGATCAGGAGATGGAGCGTTGGCTTTCGTTCCCAACGAGTTCACAATAGCCAAAGGAGAGAAGATTGTGTTCAAGAACAATGCTGGATTCCCACACAACGTTGTGTTCGATGAGGACGAGATCCCAAGCGGTGTCGACGCGAGCAAGATCTCCATGGACGAGCAAGATCTGCTCAACGCTGCTGGAGAGACGTACGAGGTTGCTTTGACTGAGCCTGGGACCTACAGCTTCTACTGTGCGCCTCATCAGGGTGCTGGTATGGTCGGTAAAGTCACCGTTAACTAATAAAATTGTGAGTGTAGAAGTGAAAGAGTGTCTCTGATTCATGTAGAGGCTTTTCTTTCAGTCTTACTTACATAAGGTGTTTTGTACTTCTAAAGAGTGTTGGAATCAAATGGACATTGATTTGTTATAATGAGAGTACTGGTTCCATGAATGAATTGTCTTGGTTTATAAATTATTTGTAGATTTATGTCTGGCTCTGACAATTTTTAAGATTATGATAAGTTGGAAAAATAAATGCTAAAAATAAGGGGTTTGTGTTATATGAACCGAAAGTTGTGGAGCTTTTGTCTCAAAACATGTTTTGAGCTCGGATAGATAGTGTGTAAAACTAGTTAGAATAAGTGTAATTCTTCTACATGCATATGTATAAATCCGTTTAAAACATTTATAAATTATAAACGAAATAATATTATAGTGTCTACAACTCCAGTTAACATGTAAGAACTCAGTTAACAACTATTGTTTGTCTAAGCTCAGCATGTTTGTATCCGGGTTATCTACCAGCACAGTTGGAAGAACATCTCAACTACAGCCAATAACACAGCCAATAACATGCGTACTAAAGACTAATGACTACTGACTAGAGTGCATTGCATTTGAATATAATAAGGAAACTAATGACTGAGGTTCAAAAATGTTTTCACCAAAATGAGACTTACTTGTGCTGGTTTAGTCCGCACAAACAAAGACTTTGGGATTCATCAATTTATAGTATTTTCTGTTACCATTTTAAGTACGTCAATAACCTTGTCTTCGTCATTACATTAATAGTGAAAATTTATCTATCAATGTTGTACAAAAAATAATGATTTTTTTTAGCTTAGTAATTATCCTCTGTTTGTATGATTTTTGTGTACAGACTACAGATCATAGCTAACATTTTAATTGACAGTAGTCCTAAAATATAATGATTAAAAGCACATACGTCTACGTCCTGTACTTTATTTTAAGAAAATAGACGTGCTTTAAAAAGGAGGAACGTCATATGTTTAGTCAAAGATGATAATACTTTAGTTAATTATAGAAAATGTAATAATCAACAATAGCCCATTGGTTGATTTCATTTCAGTTGTGTAAGAAAAGTAAAAAACATTGTGCTGGAAAATAAAACCATTCCTTCTGAAATTACAACAATATCCACACCCAGATAGCCACCGACCATTTTAAATAAGGGTATAAATGTCATTTAAGAAATTTCCTTTGTAAGAACAAGGGAGTTAGAAGAACAGAGAGATCGAAAATAAAAAGAAGAAAGGAACAAGGTTTTGCGATTCTCTTCTCCGATTCGGTTCCTAATCTGTCTTCGTTTTACAAGCTTTAGGGTGTATCTTTGGCGGTGATGGCGATGAAGCTGAGACAGTCGCAGCGATCTCAGGCGAAGAAATGGTCGACGTTAATGCTGGTTCTGTTGATGCTTTTCATGCTAACGATCGTTCTCTTGATGCTTCTGTCTTTTGGGGTTTTCTCTCTTCCAATTGATACCTTCGACGAATATTCTCCGACCGATCTCTCTTCTTTCCGACGAGCTGCAACCGAGAGGTGGCATGAGTCCTGTCGGAATTATTGATTTTTTTTATTTATTTCATTGTTTGTAATGTTTTGATTCAAATTGTTTTCTTGAGAATGCAGAAGCGAGGGAATAGGGAAGAGAGGAGATCAATGGACAGAGATTCTTTCTTGGGAGCCCAGAGCTTTCCTCTACCACGGTTTCTTGGTTTGTGTTCTGTTATTTCAAAGATTAGATAACATGTCTGAATCTTTGAGAGTATTAAATTTTATTTATTTGATGTTGACACAGTCGAAGGAAGAATGTGAATATTTAATCAGTCTTGCGAAACCATATATGGTGAAGTCAACTGTTGTTGATAGCCAAACCGGCAAGAGCAAAGACAGCAGGGTGAGAACAAGCTCAGGGACTTTCCTTAGGAGAGGAAGGGACAAAGTCATTAAGACCATTGAGAAAAGAATTGCTGATTACACCTTTATTCCTGCAGGTTTCTTGAGAGACTTTTTCAATTATCAATTAGCAGTTTATCTAATTAGTATCATATATGTAGACTAATTTTGTTATATATGTAATTAGTATTTAAAAAAATGACTATTCATTTAGTATTGTGGTTTAAGATGATTGATTATGGAATGTGTAGATCATGGAGAAGGACTTCAGGTTCTTCATTACGAAGAAGGGCAGAAGTATGAACCACACTATGATTACTTTGTTGACGAATTCAACACTAAGAATGGAGGTCAACGCATGGCTACAATGCTTATGTATCTGTAAGATCTTCTGAACTCTATTTTATTTTAAGGTTGCCAAATTCAAGTATTACCATTTACCAATCATTGTCTTCTTTCTCTTATACCAAAAAAAAAAAAAAACTACAGGTCGGATGTTGAAGAAGGCGGTGAAACGGTGTTTCCTGCTGCCAATATGAATTTTAGTTCTGTGCCATGGTATAATGAGCTCTCTGAGTGTGGTAAAAAGGGACTTTCCGTGAAGCCGAGAATGGGTGATGCATTGCTCTTCTGGAGCATGAGGCCTGATGCTACACTTGATCCCTCAAGCCTGCATGGTATAATAACAATAATAATAATATAAAACACCATTGTAAACTTTTACCAATACCATTGAGTGTGTAGCTGATAATATATGCTTCGTTGGTTCTAGGTGGATGTCCTGTGATTAAAGGGAACAAATGGTCATCTACCAAATGGATGCATGTCGGCGAGTACAAAATCTAGCGTCTTTGATTGCTGGTAACGGTCATTCTCGTTGAAGTTTCAAACAAGAATATGTCCATTATGTTTATTTGGCGTGTGTTAGCTCTCGGTTCTTACATTGTCCTCTTTTGTTGGACAGGACAATATACTGTTTCATAGATGGTGGATAAAATGAAACTTCGGAACCAAAAAATGCAGAGAGATGATGTTTGTTTTTTTGTCCCTGCGGCTCAGTATATTTGTCAGCACCATTTTTTTTTTTTGATGTGATTCAGAGGGTTATACATATCAATAGAGAATACCAAAAGATCTGGAACTTGTTAGACTTATTAGGATGAGTTAGATAGACTGATGCTCATTGTTATACTATAGCCATCAGCTTGTCTCTGTCATTGAATAGACGTTGTGAATTAGTTATGACATTATCATATACAAACTGTTGTTATCTTTATATAAAAGCTGAATTGTTTTACTCATACACCCAAATTAGCAGACGGACCATTCTTGATTTGGACTGTCCCATTGACTCATTTATTTTGTTGGTTTTCATGAGCAAATAACAAAATATTTTAACAAATGGCACATATATAATAAAAATTGTGAGGGAATAGTTTATTACACAACAGCAAAAAGACATGTTTCACCAGTTTGGAAGACAAAAACAAAGTTACAAACACAAGGCTTACAATTAGCGTTCTTGTACGAAGTTTCCCTACACAAACACCTTTATTACACAAATGAAAAATAAAAGAAAAATTTCAAATTCACGATTCTCTGAGTTTTTTCTTCTCTCGACATGATTTAAGTTCCAAATAAGATGGAGAACGGACCAACATGGAGATTCCTTCAAAAAGGCTTAGCTTGTAGAGTCGCGGCTGTAGAACTGATCAAGTGTTTTGGCAGGAATACGGTGAAGAAGCTCACGTGGGAAGATACGGAGCAGTGTCCATGCCAAATCAAGTGACTGGAAGATGTTTCTTGTATCGTATGCTCCTTGCATCACAAACTTCCTCTCAAATTTGTCCAGAAACTCTAAATACAGCTGCGAAAACACAACACGAGAAGCTATTGTAATGAGTAATTAACTCTTGTGAGTATCAAATATGAACACGAATGGGACTGAGTAGAGAAAGGTACCAGATCTTCTGAAGAAAGAGCTTCTTCTCCAACCACAGCTTTCATGGCTTGAACATCCTTCCCGATTGCATAGTTTGCGTACAGCTGAAATTAATAAAGAAATATTATGAATTGGGTGTGATGAATGATACTAAATGACCATATCAGATGCTTTAGTAAAATAAGATCCTATAAATAGCGAACCTGGTTGGACACATCAGAATGGTCACGGCGAGTCATTCCCTCACCAATAGCACTCTGCAGAGTTGAAAGATTGTCAAGTTAATAAGTTACGTTTCAGTCCATGTGATTTCATAAGGAGTATATAATCGAGATGGCTCTGCTACCTTCATTAATCGAGAAAGTGATGGAAGCACGTTGATGGGTGGGTATATCTGTTTTAAGGAAGAACCAGAAAAAATAGAGATTATTACAGAAAGATGAGAAACCTTTTTCATTCATGTGTATTAGAAAATAGTGACAATTATGCAAAACGAGTAAAGCATAATGTACCTGTCTGTTGTGAAGTTGCCTGTCAATGTATATCTGACCCTCAGTAATGTAACCAGTAAGATCCGGAGTAGGGTGAGTGATGTCTGAGTTTTACAACAAGAGATATAATGAGTTTTTTTCAATCAAAAAGAAGAGGATCCAATAATGATATGATTGTTTTACCATCATTGGGCATAGTCAGGATAGGGATTTGGGTAATGGAACCCTTTCTTCCTTCAATACGCCCTGCACGCTCATAGATAGTTGCAAGATCTGTATACATATAACCCGGGTATCCACGTCTTCCAGGTACTTCTTCTCTAGCAGCAGAGACCTCCAGTTCATCAAAATATGTGAAAGGTAGACATCATTAAACATATACATGGTGGTTGAGTTTTTGTGAAAATATGAATCATGTAAGAAAACGAATAGACAGATGAAAGACATTTTACCTCACGAAGAGCATCTGCATAAGAACTCATATCTGTCAATATAACAAGCACATGCTTCCCACATTCATAAGCTAAGTATTCAGCAGTTGTGAGGGTAATTCGAGGAGTGATAATTCTCTCGATGGTTGGATCATTTGCCTGTTGGAGCAGAATGCATCATAAATGTCAATCCATCATTGATATAATATACTAGTACTATCAACGAAGGAAGATACAAGAAGCACATAAAGAAGTAAGTTACCAGATTCAGGAAAAGGGTAACTCTTTCCATTGATCCATTTTCTTCAAAATCACGTTTGAAGAACTGAGCTGTCTCCATGTTTACACCCATAGCTGCGAAAACAATAGCAAAATTGTCCTCTCCATGATCCTGGAGAAACACAAGGTAAGATATCGAATGATTTCAAACAGCAAACAAAATTTCAGTAGTTCAAAGAATGAAATCCTTGCAAAGTAAGATACTCAATTGTTATAAAATACATCCCCTCACATATACCACTGAAATCCTTCTACACAAGTTAGAAAGTGAATGTGCTACACAAACACTTACTAACACCTCAGCAAGATCCTTGTACTTTAGTGGTTGTAACTGGGGCAAATGATTACCTCAATTAGGTTCTCAGTCTTTTCCAACCGCTTAACAAGACCAGCCTGACGACAAATCTGAGCAGCAATTTCGTTGTGAGGTAGACCAGCAGCAGAGAAAAGAGGAATCTTCTGTCCGCGAGCAATTGAGTTCATGACATCAATGGTAGAAATCCCCGTCTGTATCATCTCTTCAGGGTAAGTCCTTTCACTGGGGTTGATTGAGCTTCCTATAAACATTATTCACCGACACAATTAAAACAACACCAATTTTCTTTCGTTTCAGAGCTCACACAATGAGGCACAGCCAACACTCACCAGAGATATCAAGGTATGCCTCAGGCAAAATAGGAGGGCCATTATCAATTGGCTTCCCTGAGCCGTTAAAGATGCGGCCAAGCATGTCTTGTGAGACAGGTGTTTTCAGTACCTGAAACAAAAACATTATAAGCAAATCCTCCGTTCTCAGAAACGCTTAAAAGAAGAAACTTTCAATGTAAATAGTACCTCTCCAGTGAACTGAACGGTGGTGAATTTGTTGTCAATTCCAGATGTTCCTTCAAAAACCTGAAAACCATAAGATCAATACGTTATAGAGGACATCAAACCTGTACAGTCAACATCTAAAGTGTAATGTAGAAATTGAATCAAGAGTAAGTAACCTGGACAACAGCTTTCTCGCCATCAACCTCCAAGACCTGACCACGTCTCATAGATCCATCACCTAAGCGAATGTTAACAATCTCCTGGTACTTTGGACCCTACGGAAACATCATAAACATTCTTATAACAAAGATAGAATTCAATATAGTCATGTTCGTTTGGTTGCTGCAGTTTTCGGCGTCGGTGTCAGCGTCGGCGTCAATGAAAATAGTTGTTGTTCGTTTCGTAAACGCCGACCCAGCTTTAATCGCAGACGCAAACTTTTTCGGCGATCGACGCGAAAACGCAGTTTTTAGACGCTACCGACGTCAATGAAACGTACAAGAATTTATTAAAAAATTAACGCCGACGCAGCCGCAGGTAGCTGCGTCAACCAAACGAACAGCACTAATATCATCAATGGCAAAGCTTCTCCGTTATCAATTGTTTATACCTTCACTTTCTCGAGGATCACCAAGGGTCCCGCAACACCTGAGACAGTTCTGTACTCTACACAATTCAAAGATCTTCAAAATCAGAGTCGCGTACAAGCTAGATCTCTTATCCGTTAGTCAACCAACGCTATAGAGAGAGAGAGAAGTGATCAAATGATCGGAGACTTACCCATTCCGATCTCGAGAGCTCCTTCGTCCATGTCGATTCCAGCCGCCACCATTGTCGCAGATCAAGATCAAATCAAGCCGCTCCTGGGGAGAGAAAAGTCAGAAACGAGTGGCGGGAACAAAGCGATATCAAAAAAAAAAATGAAATGAAAGTTCGATCCAATAATTCAAATCTAGCCAGTGAAAGAGGAAGACGTGATCAAACGAGGTGTGAGGAGAGATCTGATACCTGGAACGAATCGAGTCAAGCAGATAGAGAGAGATGGAGAGGATTTGCGATTTGTGATGTGTTGAACGTGGTAGAGGATATATCTGACCTCTACTAATTATTTGTGATATTATTTTCCTCAAAAAAAAAAATTATTTATTTTCGGAGCGGAAAATAATAAAAAAGTAAGCGCCCACCGTGGGGCTCGAACCCACGACCACAAGGTTAAGAGCCTTGCGCTCTACCAACTGAGCTAGACGGGCTTGTTGAATATCTATTCCTTATTTTAATATATATAAATAAACTTTTGGACATATTTTTTGCTGAATGGTTTTCTATTTATAGCAAAAAGATAGAAACACGGTTGGATGTGGAATTAGATATGAACCAAAATCTTTCAAATCATAAATTTCTAAATGCTAATTTTAATACGTAAAATTGAATTTAAGCAAATTAAATTTATTTTTTTTATATCCGTATTTGATGCTAAAGATGCTTAATTTAATGAAGAGAGGGAACGAAAATGGGGAAGTTTATGGGATCTATCTTCGGTTCGGTTCGGTTTGAACCGATTTAGAGTCAAAAGTTACAAACCGGAAATCAATTAGGGCAGTTCACTGGTTCATGGGGTGTGTAGCGGAAGGGGAAGTTGTGCGGCTGTTGTTATATATCAGAGAGGCGCCCTTGCTTCAAAAAGAGGGTTATCGAAGAAGAAGACGAAACCGTTTCGAATCGTTATCCGAATCTCATAGGGATTTTTGGAGGATCTAACCCGAACAGTCACACAAGGTAAGCATTAAATCGATTTCAGTGAGTATTATACAGATTCGAATAAGTGGTTATGAACCCTAGTTTCATCGCTGTGCTCTTCTGATTCTTTGTGTTGTTTCAGATGGACATGTATGAGAGAGTGGCGAAGCCCAAGGCTGAGACTCCGATTGCTGAGAACGAGATTCGTATCACCAGTATGGGGAGGGCACGTAACTGCATCACCTATGCGATGGCTCTGTTTCAGGTATTGTGTTGAATCTGAAAGTACTAATCTGTGCTGTATCATGAAAGTTAGAATAGTACTTGTTATAATGAAGAAGTGGTGTCCATAGTGTTGTGTATTGGTGGAGATAAGAGATTTGTTTTTTTATTTTGTAATATAGGAGAAAGGATCGGATGAAGTTGTTTTCAAGGCAATGGGAAGAGCTATCAGCAAGACTGTCAACATTGTTGAGCTTATCAAGGTATGGTAGTGGTTGTGTCTGTTTCAGAGCACAAGAAAAGGGTTATGTTGTGTCTGACAATGTATAACTGAATCTCTTATTGCAGAGAAGGATTCCTGGTCTTCACCAGATCACATCTATTGGATCCACTGACATCACTGATACCTGGGAACCTCTAGAGGAAGGCCTTCTTCCGTAAGTGGATTGTCTTTTTTTCTAGTAATACAATACTGTACTCATCTCGACCTGTTATTGATTTTCTTGTCTCTTCTCCTGTAGAATCGAGACAACAAGGCATGTGTCGTTGATAACTATTACACTTTCGAAGAAGGAGCTCAACACATCCTCTGTTGGGTGAGTTTTTTAATGCTTGGTGTTTGGGTCTAGTTTCCATATAAGGATTTTGTTCTCTTTTAAGAACTAAGGCTCTGTGCCTCAAGCGCTTGTCTGTCTATAAGAATGCTAATAATAACTGATGTTGCAGGTACCAGTGTCCGATCCCGATTGAGATGGTGAAGCCATTAGCTGAGATTGATCACGAGGGACGAGGTATTCATTCACCTTCTGACTTTTTTAATGAGTGTTTTCAACGCCTCGCCTTGTTGACTTTTATATGCTTATATTCTATCTGCTGTAGAGGGACCACCAAGAGGTAGAGCTAGAAGAGGCAGAGGCGGAGGAAGGGGAAGAGGTGGCAGAGGTATGATTGCTTTCGCAATTTCCCTTTCAAAATATTAGTTTCACCTGATTCTGTGGAGAAGGGTTCCAATCTTGTGGTTTTGATTGTATTTTTTCGGTTCTCTTAGGTGACGGGTATGTGAATGTTGAGTATGATGAAGGAGCTATGGAGCCTGAGCAGTCACCTGGTAGAGGAAGAGGGGGCAGGAGAGGACGTGGTGGTCGTGGAAGAGGAGGTTATGGTACTCAACCTCACTACGAAGCTCAGCAAGATGGAGGGGACTATGGACACAATGCTCCACAGTATCGTGAGTATGATGATGGAGGTATGGATCATGAGCGTAGAGGAGGGCGCGTGAGAGGAGGAGGAGGAGGACGACGTGGTGGCCGTGGAAGAGGAGGTAACAATGGTCCTCCTCCTTACTACGAAGCTCAACATGATGGAGGAGACTATGGCTACACTGCCCCTCCTCCAAGGGATCATGGGTATGATGATGGAGGTATGAACCCCGAGCGATCATCTGGTAGAGGAAGAGGGGGCGGGAGAAGAGGAGGACGTGGAAGGGGAGGTTATGGTTACGGTGGTGGTCAACCTTACTATGAAAATCAACAAGATGGAGGAGACTATGGATACAACAACAATGCTCCTCCTCGTGGTAGGATGATGTTTTAAAACACCATTGTTGTCTCAATGTTTTTAACCAGTATTTTGCTTGAGGGTTTTAATGTGAAAAAGTTGTTGGAACAGGACGTGGTGGCCGTGGAAGGGGAGGAGGTCGTGGAAGAGGAGGAGGACGTGGTGGATACAACAGATCGGAAGGACCACCGAACAATGCAGCTGCTTAAGTGAGCATGGTCGTTGAATGGACTTTGTTTTTTTTTTTCCTTCATTATCTTAAAAAGAACCAGATGTTGCCGTAGAATAATTTCCATCTTTGATTTTGTCTTTTAGGTAATGTTAAATGTTCATTTATTTTATGAATGTTGCCTTTGTGATTTCTCAGGTTTGTTTTGTTCCTTGTAGACATTTCCCAGTTTTGTCTTTTATTTTCGAGTTATTGAAAATTTGCAAGTTTTGGTATTTAACATTTACTTACACGAAACATGATGGAGTCTGACAAGTACACGTTCTGTGTCTCAAACTTCACCAATCATTGATTCATTTCTTCAACCCTTCCCGGCCTCGCATTTTCACACCACCAGTATACGTATCTTGTCATTTAAGTTGCGTTGAAAAATCTTTCAAATATATTCAAACCCAAAGCCCATTGAGCGGAAAACAAACCAAAAACAATGAGACAATATGATAAATACCTGCTGACTGTTTTGGACTGCACAAGGAAGGCCCAAAAACTAAGACCCGTAGGTCAAAAAGTTAATCGCCGTTGCCGGGGATCGAACCCGGGTCACCCGCGTGACAGGCGGGAATACTTACCACTATACTACAACGACTCTTGTTGCTAATTTGAATCTTAACCTCGAGATCTACTGTTACTTCATTGTTCTTCTTTTTTTGGTTGATCAGAAGAAGTACAACGAGGTTATTTTTTTTTTTTTTCACAAAAGATTTATTTTATTAATGATCAAAATAGTCAACAGATATAACATCTCTTATTACATTTGGGATACAAGGATGATATATATATTCGTCATTGTCTTGTAGTTGTTGTTTTGCCAGTAGGTCAGTTGTTGTTCCTTCTGCCTCTCATGTTTTTTCTCATGAGTTAATGTTCTGTTTTGGTTTTAATTTTTTGGTCGTTTCTTAGGCTAAAGCTTGTTCTTCAGCTAGCATTGCTCGTCTCAAGAACTTAAACAGAAGGACAATCGATGTGATTGCTTCAAGACTGTATTTTTACTACTCCTTGAGTTACGAGCGCAAACCGGTGATCTTGCTGATATACGCGAGTTAGTATACTAGTAGCTCAGGTTCGCTGTACGTGGTCTTAATCAGTAGCTCAACATTTAATTCTTGCAGGAATCTTCTCGCTTTTCATCATTCTGCAACCCTTCGCCATGATGAGTTGGGTCAGGTATGTGCAGCCTACACTCATTGCTATGAAACGTTTTGTTTGCTACTTAATGAATAATATATTTGTATTGGATGCAGGAAACACTTCTTAACCTTTTGCTTCGTAACTACCTGCACTACAATCTGTATGATCAGGCAGAGAAGCTAAGATCAAACCATGCATAACGAGGCGGTAAGGGCTTTGAGGTTTCCTCCCAACACGCACAAGGAGAAAGAGAGCGATGAGAAGAGGAGAGAGAGGAAGCAGCAAGAGGAGGAGTTGGCTAAGCATATGGCTGAGGAAGACGATGATGACTTTTAGTCCGTCCGATAGAGTTTGTTTACTCTCACTCTGCCCTTCGTTCCAAGTGTTTTTAGAGGATTTTTAAATTGTTTCTTTTAAATACTTTGCTTTCAACTTTAGAACAGAGATTTGTATGGTTGGTTTCAGAAGATTGGAATCTTCTCAACTTCGTTTAATGGTGTTTGGATGATTCTCGCATCTTCAGAGTTGAATACTTTTAGCTATCTGTGTTGGGGCGGCTAGTTATTAGAACATAGGCATGTGAAATGTTATCATCAACTGGGTAATGCAAATTATAATGTAATTAATCCCTTTTTATCTTTTTACTACCAGAAGGATGAAGACTAGACATGTGGCATGACCATTAAATAATGGATTAAATAATGGGTTAAATAATTGATGCATACATTAACATTAGTCTGTCCCTGCCAAACTAGGTTTCATTTTCTTTTGATAAAACAATATCATGTTCTGCTTTAATTTTACAGGTCTTTGTTATGTGATTCATTAATTTTTCAATAATGACAATCAGTAACAGATTCCCGGGCTCTTACAACTATACCAACTAGTTAAAACATCATCAACGTCATTGGCTTTACAGTTCTTACACTAATCAAATCTAGACAAGGTCCTCAAGTCCTTAACCTTGTTGGTTCCATGTCTTTTTTTTTTTATCAAGGAGAAGTTTATATAGTTTGTGTATAAATTTCAAGATGTGATATTATTGTTTTTTTGTAAGAAGTGGCAGGTAGGTTGTGTAAGGCGACAGATGCCGTGACGGTGATCTTCGTCAACTTAGATTGGAGATCAAGTTTTGAGGAACGAATAATCCAAATAATAATAACTATTAAAGCGATTTGGCATGTTGCTAATAATACATGACAAGCAAGCATGTGAGTCTGTGGTAGATGAACCCTGCACATGTTTGTATCATATCACAAACAAAAAACTCTCTTTTGTCTTTCTTTCTACTCTTTTTATTCAGTTAAACAAAAAAGGTATCAGTATCCACCGCATAACACAGTATTATGAACTTTTTAAGGGAATATAAACACAAATGCATATTACAAAACATAGTGTGCAGAACTACTGTCTTTTTTGGACTTAGTATTACTTACAAATATACAGATGTAGAAGAATTAAATTAAGATATACACAGGCTAGATAAAGATACAAGACCCACATGTAAGGTTTTGTTGCTACGTACTACATAGTTTACACACACTGGCCACCTTTATTTAAACACCACTCTCTATCTCTCCTTCACTCGATCATCATAGTCTCTTTCTTCTTCTACAAACAATATAGTCATGGCAAAGTCTCTAGCTGGAGTGGCGCTTTTAGCCGCTCTTTTTATAACGGTTGATGCGTTTAGGCCTTCTGGTTTAACCAACGGTCACGCCACATTCTATGGAGGGAGTGACGCTTCAGGAACAATGGGTAATTTTAACAATTTTTATTTGTTTTTTTCTTCTGAAATAATGTAACGAAAACTGATAGATTTTTGTTTATTCAGGCGGAGCTTGTGGGTACGGAGATCTATACTCGGCGGGGTATGGGACAATGACGGCGGCGTTAAGCACGGCTCTCTTTAACAACGGAGCTTCGTGTGGAGAATGCTATAGGATAACGTGTGATTACGCGGCGGACTCAAGGTGGTGCAAGAAAGGAGCTTCCGTGGTTATTACAGCAACTAACTTCTGCCCACCAAACTTTGCTCTACCGAGCAACAACGGTGGTTGGTGCAACCCGCCGCTAAAACATTTCGACATGGCACAACCTGCTTGGGAAAAGATCGGGATTTACAGAGGCGGGATTGTTCCCGTCGTTTTCCAAAGGTTAGTTAGTTGCTAAAAGAAGATTAATATATGTAAATGAACCCACTAAGTTTCTATCTGATCATTTTAAACCTTAAATTAACATAGTTTACGAAAACATGGTTATAATGTTAACTACATAACATGTGTTAGTTGATACATATTAGCCATATAATTCATGTAACTAATGATACATTAATATTTTTAGATGTGTTACTATGTGATAGTTTTATAGTTCGCGTAGATATCAATCATTTTTTTCATCATAAAAAAGTTCTCCAAATTCCAAATTGAAATAACAGATCAATAGTTGTTGAATCCGGATTTGTTTAGCTTTTAAACATAGAGAAATATAGTGATGGATTTTAAAATGAGATAGATAAAAGAAAGTTAAAAGGTTTATTTTTTTTTTAGTTTCTTAAAAGTTTTAACTGAAATGTCTCTGTTTTTATTTTTGGTCATGTAAAAAACAGAGTAAGCTGTTATAAGAGAGGAGGAGTGAGATTCAGAATAAACGGAAGGGATTACTTCGAGCTAGTGAACATATCGAACGTAGGAGGAGCTGGTTCCATTAAATCTGTATCCATTAAAGGATCAAAGACTGGTTGGTTAGCCATGTCTCGCAACTGGGGAGCTAACTGGCAATCAAACGCTTATCTCGATGGTCAATCTATCTCTTTCTCAATTACCACTACTGATGGTGCTACAAGAGTGTTCCTAAATGTTGTTCCTTCTTCTTGGTCCTTTGGACAGACTTATTCTTCCAGGGTTCAGTTTTAAATACTTTTTTTTTTCCTTTTTTTCCCTGTCTGAAAGATTATTGGCAGTGGTCGCGCTTTGAGTCTATTCTTTTCTCCCGGAGCGACCCGCCCGCTTTGTTATTATTATTATTATCCCTTATATATTAAAAGAGGAGCATTGGAGTTAATGCTTTCACACCATGTATGACATGTGTCCATTGTACAGAGACTCTCACAAATTAGTTGCTTTAATTGGTTTTGCTATTACAGAATTTTTGGAAACGTTTCATTGATGTAGAAAATTAAAAAAACCACTCGTGGAATGAGTTATCACGTAAAGCTTAAGCTACGACATCACCGTACCATCGTAAATATTATTTCCCATCATGAAGACTTTCTAGAACATATACGGGTGTGCTCTGTCAGTGCATATCGCGAATCACTAGATAGTAACACATGTAAGTTAGAAACACAGAATCGAGAAAATGAAGACGTAATTAACTTTTCTCTTATACGGGAGATATGAACATTCATATCGGCGAAGAACTCAGCATGAACACTTTCAAGAAGAGAACACTCTGAATCTTAGAAACGATACATCACCGAGCTCGCTAAGCATTTTTCATCCACACTGCATAATGGTTCTTGAACGTGTATATATTGTATGAACTATATAACTCACTCTTTTCTCTTAGAAGAGAGACATGACTATTCATCTCGACGAGAACACTTTGAAGCAGAGTACACTCTGTATCTTAGAACCGAGACATGACCAAGCTCGCTAAGGTGCGCAGCTCCACACTGGAGATTTTTTCGTTTTATTAGTATTCTATTCACATTTATATTTTTGTTTTGGCTTTCAATATCTTACTTAAGAACTATTATGATAAATTCTTTAATTATGCATCTTAATAATAAATGAGCTTTTAAGTTATAAAAAAACTTATTTTATTGTTTAAATATGTTTTTACCGTTCTTGAAACTTTCTTCCGGTGTTATAAAGTCCTACTTTATCAATCATATATTGCAAATACAGACTTTATTTTGGATGTCAAACATTAAATCATCGAGTCAATTCACTCCGCGCAAGGCGCGGGTTATCACCTAGTTATATATTATCTGATTTGATGCACTTTCTGTTGATGTTTGTTTAAAACATAAATACAATATTTTCTAAAATTACCATAAGAAATTGTAATAGAATATAGAGGATGCAAGAAAATAACAAGGAAACAAATGAATAACGAGAGGTGAAGAAGTTTGTAGCTCAGTTGGTTGATTCTAAATGACAGGTTACGAATGGTGTAAAGAGACAGAGGAATAAACACATTTCAGTGACGGTGCCAGATTCTAAATGCCTATCAATTTTTTCCTCAACAGTCTGATTTCCACCACAATCTGAAGCTTATAATAATAATGGCAATGACACTCTTGCAATAGGTAGCTTGATCTTCAATTATCATGGCATCAGTTTAGTTAGAAAGACGAAATTAGGTTTATTATTTCTTCTGTAATAAAGGAATCATTTATGTACCTTGTGGTCTATTTAATGAACGAAAACATGTTCTCAGAACACAGCCAAATACATTGCCTTTGTGCAACTAAACCTCTTGGTCTCTTTTGACCCTGATAACGTATTGGTGCATATGCATAATTAGAGTTGTGAGTTTAGTGCTAAATCCTACCTTAATAGCTTCAAAGAAAGGCATTAAAAAAGGCAACAAGTAATAATACATTTTAGATTAAACAAGTCGTTAATATTATGATAAGTCTCTTTTAAGAGAGGACTTGTATACACCCTCCTCAACATCAGCAAGAACCCATTCATATTATGCTATTGGCAAAGATAGATAGAGTAAGTGCAGCTCCAACCAACAACGCCGAATAGATTTATGTATCTTGTTAGATATTCTATTTTATTTAATGTAATGTCCTAAATGAAAGGTTGTTCAAAAGAAAATTAAAATATCCCGTTTTAATGGGTTAACGAACTTAAATCTGATAAAAATGATTAAATAGAATATTGTAGCTCATATAAAACTGATCGTATACATCAAGATCCTCGACTAACCAATCCTACCTGATCAAAACAAATTCAAGCTAATCAAATAGGATATATGGATGGATGATTATGCCAAGAACAAAAGCATAGTTTAAAACCCAGTGAAGATTACAAGAACAACAAAAGAATCAGATAGTTTCCTTCTTTGACTCAGTTTCACTAGAAATGTGACAAAAACATTGAAAGACATTCTTACATATTTATCCCCTATATATTAATTGAGAAACATTTGAAAAGATGTAACCTCAATTTTGTATTAATTAAAAGAGGCCCCAATGCATAGGTGGCACTCAATTAGGTAGTCAATTACATTCAATTGAAAAATAAGTAGGTCCACATTCGATTTTTATATGTTGTTAGATACATAAGTTGGTCAAACTATATGATATAATGATATGATATGTTATTTTATTTCCTTAAATAAAACCTACGGAATTACCATAAATGACTAATATATATATATGACAATTAATGCTTTTAATAATAAAGATTTGATAACAATTTTTATCTCCTCCATCATTTTTTGTTTAATTTTATATTATTAAAATAAATTAAACAATCAAATTAGCTATAAAAATAAAATTTAGATTTTTTCGTATATGTTATATTTTGAATTTTTAAAAACGACAATAAATGACTAAAACTATTAAAATTATTATGTTAAAAATTAATGACCAATGGTTTAACATTTTTATTATAAGAAGATACACATGATTTTAAAACCATATGAGTAAAAAATATCATTTAATAATAAATAAATATATATATAAATTAAACACTATATACCATAAGATTACATAAATATTTTAATATTAAAACTTTCAATGAATTTTCAAGAACATTTATAAATTATAAAATTATTAAAGATTTCAGATTGAAAATTTTGTTATCGATGATTTAAATATTTTGTTATAAAACGATATGAATGATCATAGAACCGTATGATTATAAATTCTTATTTAATAAATAACTATACAAAATATACTATTCTTAGAAAAATAAGTTGGTCCATCTTAACTTATATTACACTTTTTATAAAACTAACTATCTAATTGATAAATAACGTACCAAAAAATGTTTTGCACTTTCCTTAAATAAAAGCTACGAAATTACCTAATATGATTAACGTATATGTGAAAATTAATTATTATGAATAATAAATATTTGATAACAATTTTTGTATCTTAGTTCTTTTTTTAATTTTATATTATTAAAATATATTTAAAAATCACATTAAATATATAATAAAAACATTTATATTTTTCTTATATGTTATATTTTGAATTTTTCAAAACGTCTATAAATTATTAGAAATTTGAAGATCCCCACTCTAAAAATTTTGTGATCAATAGATTATTTTTTTGTCATAATAAGTTGCAAATGATCATAAAATTGTATTAATATGAACTTTTATTTAATATTATAAGAAGATACACATGATTTTAAAACCATATGAGTAAAAAATATCATTTAAAAATAAAACACACATATATATATATAGATTATACTATATACCATAAGATTACATAAATATTTTAATATTAAAACTTTCAATGAATTTTCAAAAACATTTATAAATTATAAACTTATTAAAGATTTCACATTGAAAATTTTGTTATCGATGATTTAAATATTCAGTTATAAAATGATATGAATGATCATAGAACTGTATGATTATAAATTCTCATTTAATAAATGACTATATAAAATATACTATTCTTAGAAAAATAGGTTGAACTATCTTAACTTACATAATATTTTTTATTAAACTAACTATCAAATTGATAAATAATCTATCAAATTTGTTTTTGCACTTTCCTTAATTAGAAACTACGAAATTACCTAATATGATTAACGTATATATGAAAATTAATTATTATGAATAATAAATATTTGATAACAATTTTGGTATCTTAGTTTTTATTTTTTAATTTTATATTATTGAAAGATATTAAAAAATCACATTAAATATATAATAAAAAATTTATATTTTTTCTTATATGTTATATTTTGAATTTTTCAAAACGTTTATATATTATTAAAAATTTGAATATTCCCACTCTGAAAATTTTTTGATCAATAGATTTTTTTTTGTTATAATAAGTTACAAATGATCATAAAATATAACGCATATGAATTTTTATTTAATAAATATTCAAACTAAATAATATATATATATATACTAATGATCTAAAGCAACAAGATTGGCTGATCAATTTAGTCGTCCAGTTGAAATCTTTCAAAAGTATGTGAAAGACTAAAGTCAAAGTAAATATGGTTTTAGAATAGTAATTATATTTTACTAACCGAAATACCAAAAAAAAACGAACCGAACCGAAACCAACCCGATATTCGGATTGAACACCCCTAATCCAAATGAAGCCAAACTATTGTTTCATTCTCAAAAATATAATAAAAAGAATAACTTAATTCCGCGCAAGGCGCGGATCTTATCCTAGTTACTTTATAAATGTTTCATAAACCCTACAAAAGTATTTTTTTTTTGATGAATCAAAAGAATCAAGAACTTGGTCCTGTGATTTGCGCAAACACTAGTCTTCTTGATCTATTAATAGTGTGGAAACAAAGGTAGAGATGTTCTTCAAGCTCTTGCAATTGCTCTAAGAATCTTTCTTCATGTCCACTAAACTCTCTCAAGGCTTCCTTTAACACTTCAATCTTCCCACTCTTAGCACACATGGCAGCTACCGTTTTTCTATGCTCTATCTCATCGCATAATCTCCCGGCAAGTCTACTCAACGTATCCAAATCATTTATCATTATGAACATTCCTTTAGCTGCTATATCCATTTGTGTCCCGAGCTTCTCTAGCGATGGATCGGTCTTGCTCTTATTCTCCACGTTCCTTTTCGCTTTCTTCTTCTTCTTCCTCAAAAGACCTAATGAGCATAAACCGAGCACAGCAGGAGCTACTAAGACGCCGAGTATGCTGTGTAACGCCACGATCAGCAATGTAATAACAATCGCGCTATGTGAAATCACTAGACTACAACCTCCTAGCTTCTTGCAAAACTTAAAGAACCTGTCTTTTCTTCTGATTCTTCTCCTTTTAGAAGTTAATCTAGCGAGCAACTCCGAGTTTGCATCGTGAACTCTCCGGAACTGAGCTTGGTTGATGATACTATACAAAGGGTTTTTCAGCAAGGCGTATCTCGAGAGCTCTTGAAATACCAAAGCACGTTCAGGGGTTTTAGCACCATTATTACAAACCCTTTTACCAATCTTGATAACCCTTTTGATTTTTACGTGATTGATCTTGATTTGTTGGATGCATTGAAGGAGAGACTCACATACATCACAAGCGTCGGAGCTAAAGTCAAAGAAGTTAGCTAGAAGATTGTGGAAACTCGAGTCTTGCATGAGAGCATCGAGAGTTTCTTGAGGAGGGTCGAGCAAGTAATCGGTGAAGTGTGAATGGAAGCTGAGATCTGAGGATGGAGGAGAATGAGAAGAAGACGGAGGAGAAGAAGAGAGTTTGCTAGATAATGTTATGCCTAGTTGATCTTCTGCTTTTGTCCGAATATCTAAGTAGGACTTTGTCCTAAAAGCTTCCTTGTACTCCTCGTTAACACTTAGCTTGGACGTCAAGCTACGACGATATTCCTTCTCAGAATTTTCTGCTCCATTGACAAAAAGAAAAAACAGTTTAAATAACTCAAAATATCTCTAAAAATGGCGAGAACAAATCTAAACATTGTACAAGTAAAAACATTTCAAGATTCTTTATAAAAAATTTCAAGAGCTTAAAAAAACAATTTCAAGAACTAGGTGTAAGAGAAGAAGAGAAGCAAATCATTCAAGATTTTCATGAGAAAAAATTGAGAAAATAAAGAAAAAAAAGTTTCACCTTGTCTTGCAGAGGAAGATTTTAACCTAGAACTAAGAAGATTCTTCATTTTCATCATCTTTGATGGAGCTCAAAGGTATATGTGATTCAGGTGAATGATAGACAAAGCTTCTTGTTTCTTATATACATACGTTTTTGTTTTTTTTGTATGGCGGTTTATGATTTATTTTTGTGATTAAAAGTATATATATAAGCGTATATGTAGGAATGATTGGTTAGACAAAGATTAGAGAGAGAGATGAAACAAGGGAGAAGGAAGAGAAGATTGAGAAGCGACAGCTAGAGAGATGGTGTACGTTAGCACCGCTATCTAGATTTTCCTTTTGGATCTTTGAACGATGTCTTAAGGCGCAAGTTAGATGGTACGACACGTTGCGCTTTTGACACGTGTTGTGCTTTAGGGGTGAAGATGACTTGTTATTTTGGAGAAGAAGTTTCCTTTTACGGTGTTTAATGGATAAATAATGAAATTCGCCAGGGAGATTAATTTTAAAAGATCATAATTCGTTACGAGAAATTAGTATGGAGTTCCTCGTACGCTTTCCCAAAACGAGTGTTTGCCACGTAGAACTATTTCAAATATTATCTGATTTGGAAATTTGTTTTTTTTTCTAATTATTATTAACTAGGTGGTTGTTTTTATAAAGAATTTTAAACTTCTGACAAGTTGATTTCACAAAACATGATAAATATTTTTGAGTTAAAAAAAACATTATTAATAATCTATGCTTTATAAGATTTTAATAGTTATTATAAAATAATATACAAATATAATTCATTATGTAAAATATAAAACTGATGACAAAAAAAAATTATTTTAATTATTTCATATAAAATATTTGGTCATTATATTATATAGTTTATAAATAATAAAAAATAATTGATCAAACATTTCTGATCTTTCCATAATTTTAACAGTTAGTTACCATAAGTTATTATCTGTAATATTCTATAGATTATTTGGTAAGTGATATTAATTGATTCTATTTTTATCATTAATTTTAGTTTTAATTATAACAAATAAAAATTAAAAATCATCGACCAATCAAATTATAATATTTTTTTTGAAATTTTACAAGTGATCGACACATAAGCGAAAGTCACTTAAATGACTTCTCATTTAATATGACTTTTCATTTAATATATAGAAGGATTTTTTTGCTAATCTTTTGTAGATTTTTTTAAAGACATTTATCATCCAAAGTCTCAACTCTCAAGCAACAAAGAGTGGCCCTCTTAATTCTTATCTTTCAACATCATGTGATTGAGATGTTTGACATTTTGGTAAGATATAAAATATCTAATCATGGACTTATTCTTTTGAACTAATTTGATGCAAATCATGCATGGACTTGTTTCAATTTGAGTTTATTATAATTCTTCACGAGGGTCTACATGCGGAGATAGAAGCACTACTTTGGGCAATGGAATGTATGAAAAATTTACGCCAGTTTCAGGTTACATTTGCAACGGATTGTTCTCAGTTGGTGAAGATGGTTTCGGAACCAGAAGAATGGCCCGCATTTGCAAGTTATTTGGAAGATATTAAGTCCCTGAAAGAGGTTTTCACACGTTCGGAGATTATCTATGTACCAAGGATGCAAAATTCAAGAGCGGATAGCCTAGCACGCAGTGCCAGGAAACAACCGTTGTTTGTCGTTCACATGGATCAAAATCTACCGGAGTGGTTTACAGAGTCAGTATGAGTCTGTATTTGATGACAAAAAAAAAAAAAAAAAATAATTCTTCACGAGGGTGTTATTTATATATAGGTCTAGTGTAGGTTAATTAATAATAAGTTGGAGATTGAAAACCCTAAACCAAACTACACATTAGAGATAATAATAATATGAATGTGCTTTCGAGATTATCGTATAAACAGAGTTTGTAGTTAATACGTTATAGTATGAAGAGTCATGCTATATAATATACATCTACATGATTACTCTTTTTTTTTTTTTAACGTCCATCTACATGATTACTCGAAGGATCTCTTTCGAAGATAATAATATTCAGATTTGTCATGGTACTACTGCTAGCTGTAGTAATATCAGATGATTTAATAATGTGTTAGTATCAGTGGCGGACCCAGCCCCATTTTTTAGGGGTGTCAAATGTTTGGGCTTCATCCCAGTATAAACATTTTTATACTAAAATAAGTAAAAAAAGATAACACAAGGGGTTTGAACTCAGGAAAGGGGGTCAAGAAAGGGAGTATTTCACCAACTGAGCTACGATTTCTTCTTGTCCAATGACTAAAACTCTTTAATAGTTATATTTAACCTGTTGCAGGTGCAACCCCTTCCTAACACGTGGGTCCGCCTCTGGTTAGTATACAGATACTTGCTATATATGTGTTAATATATTGTTCATAGATTGAAGTATATGTGGTTGTAGTAATATAAACTGATTTAATATTGGCTAAATATATCTTACCTAGTGTAGATACCATCTCCAATAAGTAGACCGTATCATCAAATATAGACTGATAATCAGTGTATATGACACTTTAAAATTCTTTATAACCGAAAATGAATAGTATTGGATCGCAATCCATATTCCTAGCTAGTCATGTATTTTAATATTTACCATTAATATCGTCTAACTGCACAAGATGGTGGAACTAGACCTCCGATGAAAAATATATAGTTACATGTTTATGCTTTTTAAATCTATTATGTATAGTTCATACTTAAATAGTTTAACTGAGTATGTGAATAAGAAATGTTATCTAGACTTTGAATTCGAGTAAAGTTTTCAGAATAATTTGCTGAAGTATGGTTGAATACAACTTTCATTTCTTTGTTTGGTTAAATGTAGTTGGTTATTATTTTATACATTTATCGTATTTATAAATCAAACCTTGTTTGACATTACTTTAGCTTTTGAAGTTCCATAATGCAACTGTTATGATAAACAAATCTATATATAAATTAGTTTAAAACATTAAGACATCTATCCGATGTCGTCCAGCGGTTAGGATATCTGGCTTTCACCCAGGAGACCCGGGTTCGATTCCCGGCATCGGAGCTTTTTTATTATTTTTTATGTAGAAATCTAGTTGGGCTTCCAGAGGTTCTCATGAGTTTTCCTTTTTTTGGGCTGGATTCCACTGTCTCCTCTTTTTCTTCCCTCTTAAATTGGATAACAGAAATCAAGATAATGGCATGACATATATTCATGATAAATACATACTTTCCCAAGGTAGCACCATTGCTCTTAACTCCACTGGTTTCGCAGCTCGTTTGACAGCTGAAGATATACATTTTGGGAATGTTAGCAAGTCTCCTGTATACTTTGTAAAATACCAGTAGATTCAAATACAATAACACCTCATTACCTTGAACATATGTTAACTCTGATCATAGAATTACTTTTGATTAAATAGTTGGTTTTCAGGAAATGTGACTATGGTACTCATCTAGATCAAGAGAAGGTGAACAGGAAGATTGTGTTATGCTATAACGTTGATGGATCATCTTATGCATCAAGCGCTAGGGACGAGGTGAGTGAAGAGCAAGGGAGGTATCTGAAAGTAAATGA
This sequence comes from Brassica napus, assembly GCF_020379485.1. Lineage (NCBI taxonomy): Eukaryota > Viridiplantae > Streptophyta > Magnoliopsida > Brassicales > Brassicaceae > Brassica > Brassica napus. The sequence goes on from NC_063441.1 coordinate 19,883,155, forward strand.
AAGTTTATCTTAAATTCAAACAAAAATAAATGGATTAACACTTCGAGTATTGTTTTCATCCGAGATTCTTAATAAATGCTGAAGGAACCTATGCGTCGAGAAATAGTACTGAAATCGATGGATTTATCAAACAAAAAAATTGAAAACCATTTCAAAGACAAATAATATTGATCGGTAACTATCAGAAACAACAACTATTACGTAATAACAATATGATTAATACATATACAAAATGTTATAGAGAAAAAGACTAGGATAGCACCAAACCAAGTTTATGTTCCCAAAGTAGCACTCAAGGTTCAAAGTCACAAAAATAGGTTTCATTAAAGAGGTAAATATACACTTATACCCCTTGGGTTAATTAATCCAAACCTTAGGGTTTAGAGTTAAGGGGTGGGGTTTTGGAATTATGGTTTAAAATTTTATAAAAAAAAAATATTAAAATAAAAAATAAAAATTTTAAAAACAGTTTTAAAAAGTATTTTTAAATTATAAAAAGAAAATTTGAAAAAAAAAAAAATTCAAAAAAAAAAATTATAAAAATTTCGAATCTGAAAACATATAATCTGAAACTATAAAAAAAAAATCTTTTTTTCATTTTTTTAATTTTTATTTTATTTATTTTTATTTATTTTTGTTTGTTTATTTAATTTTAAACCAAGGGTATTAGGGATATTTTACCCTTTAATGAATGTCATTTTTGTGACTTTCTCCTTCTAGTGCTATTTTTGAGACATAAACTTCAAAAGGTGCTATTATTGACAATTGCCCAATGTTATATCTCTCAGAATTTAAAAGAAAAATGTCTCAAGTAAAAATCTACTTCTCAAAATAATAGAGGGATGTATTTTTTAACAAGTATTTTGGTTAAGATTTCATATAATCTTTGCGATGGATGGAAACTATCCCAATACAGATAAGCAGAAATATTTCTACACACAGTTGATGTCTCTTGGTTGCAAAGTGGACCAGTTTCCACTAGTCCGGTTCCACAACATCCTCTATTTATCACTTCAAACCCTACAAACATATTACACATACGCTATACATAAGATATGAAACGTATATAGTTGTTAAAAGCAGTTTTTTAAAATTACCGTAATCCGCAGGGTTTTCTAGAATCTGACTGAATGGAGAATAGATGTCCATGAAAACCAATTTAGAATCCGGTAGAGTTTTAGCCAAATGATCTAAAGCAATAGAGAGTTTGGTATTGAAAATTTGAACAGCATAGTTAACATCTTGAGCACATTTTCGATGAGGACCTCCTTTAAGAGTTCTTTGTGCTGGTATACATCCTAGTGGTGTCATTCCAGCTACTCCTATATGTCTTGCTCCATATCCATATAATTGCTGTTCAAAATGTTTCCAAGAGTAAATGTTCATGAATATAAATATCCTTTTTCATAAGCCAGTAAAACTATGAAAGAAAGAAGCATACCATGGCGAAACTGGTGGCAGACTCAACCATATTAGAGGTAAAAGAGTAGATATCGTCTTTGACCCACTGAGCACCTGGACCATAATACGTAATGCCCATATCGTTGCTACCTGCGAACACAATGGCTAAGCCATTGGTTATTATCTGATCGCCCTTCTCTTGTCCTACTAACTTCTTCACTCTCGCTATGTAGTGTTGGAAATATGTCAATTGGTGCAACATTGGTATCACGTTCTGGTTTTGATTATTATATAATAAGATCAAATGGTTAGGATGATTAATTTAAAAGAAAGTGGTGGTGAGAGGAGACTAATTCGAGTTTACCAAATATGTGGGTGTCATAGGAATGTAACCACTACCACCCGAAGCGAAGCATACACCGGTGAGTAAATCATCTGGTTGTAATTTTGGATCCATATATGCTGGTACGACCGATTTTATCCCCAAATACTCCGCTGCAAAATAAAGATGAAATCAAAATGTATTTTAAAAAAGAAAAAAAAATAGCACATATTTTTTTTTGCTAAACATAATAGCATATATTATTATATTCCAACTGATAAATATATAATAAAAAAAGTTCTAGTAGAAACAAATGAAAATGAGAGGATAAAATTATATATATAGATAATAAGAGGATTATATTGTGTACGTTATTATCCATAGAGATATAGCTCCCTTTTCTATATTATATATTAAATTTGACATAACTTATATAATCGATTAACCAATTAAAATCATATTCGTTCAACGCATTTATTAAACAGAGATGTATATTATACGAATCCACCGATTATTTGTATGCTTGCATGCATTTTACGTTTGCATTCCATGCATGTTTATTTTAACATGGAAATGCAAACACTTGTTTATACGTAAATCCATACAAACAATCGGGGCTTCAATTTACATAATCAACTTTGTTTTTTACTAAAAGAAAACTAGCAAAACTCGACTTACTAGAGTTAACTGTAAGAAGAAAAGGAGAAAAAGGCCAAAGGAAAGAACCTAAAAAATCGGAAGGGACTTTGCCATCGGAGTACCGACCAGTGGGAACACCTTGTAAGAAATCGATACCGTATGGTCGAAAATTACACCTCAGAGGTGTGCTTACGTTATTGTTATTTCCTGTGTCTACGAGCGAATCCCCAAATACAAACAATGCCGGTACGGTAACGTTCTTTGGTGGCTCTTGTCTTGGAGATGGGTCTGATGGACACGGACATGTGCAAGGTGCTAGTGATGGCACCGGTTGAGGAGCAGGTGGGAATTTATATGTGCCTTGCGGTGGACATGGTTTTGAAGATGGGCCAGGTGGTGGTGGTGGTGGTGGCATTCGTTGAGGCGCAGGTAGTGTTGGTGGGCATTGAGAATGGATTGTGACGAAGCATATAAAAATTGATAAGAGGAAGATAAGAAACCGAACCAGTCTATATTGCTTCATCAATATATCTGAAACGTATTCACTTATTTGCTTATGTGTTTGGCTATCAAGTCAATATATAAAAATTGATTTGGACATGCTATGCATGTGACCGTGTATGGAGCTGGTTGTGTGTCTTTTTTGTTCACACATTTTGAAACTTCCTAATATTTAGCTTTAACTGCGGTTGCCGATCAGATCTAGTTAAGCACATTACCATGGCATCAATTAATTTCTGCGATTTCAAGATGTGTCCATAATTTTCAAGATTATACTATGAACTGGTTTATTAGCGAATAGCAGAAATTCATGTATAATCTTGAATTGTTTAATTGAGCAGTGCTCAGTCACGTGAACAATGAAATCATATATATAATATTAAAACTTTTGAAGCATGTCTATGATCAAAGACGTTGAAGGTAAAGACAGTTCCATCACTCAAAAGACTTTAATATACACACAAAAGGGGAAGCAACACCCACATGAGACACGACCAACAACTTATTTTTGGTAATCAAACCCAATTCAGTAACCAAATGACCCAAATCTCATATGTTTAATTCGTAATATATGTCAAAGAGCAAAACAGGCGGGTAGGAAGATCAATGCGAGCTAACAAGGAAAGGGTTTTGGCAAACCCCGCACTCGATGGTCTCTGATCCTGAGGATGGAACCTGAACCTGCAAATTCAAACAGAAATGATCTCATAAGTGCACGCATGGTACCAGGAGAGACTACAAAAATCAAACTTCCAATCTGGCTCGAGTCTTAATTACATACACTTGGTTTAACCAATCGTTCAGATGATTAAGCGACAACCTACCCTAGCTGTAGGATACTAGAGCTAAGCATAGGCAACAACAATGCTATCCTCACATTTATAAAATAAAGGAGTAGTAGGAGGCAAGTCCTGCGGTTATGTTAAATGAAGGGATCTCATAGATGCATGGTATGATCATCAACATTTGCCAACCTATTCTATTTCAAAACGTGATTACATCTATGAGGACTACTCTGTTTTCCTTGTTCTGGACCCGAAAATCATATAAGGAAAGATGGGTTATCAGAGAATCTAACCTGCAAGTGCACTGTGCATGTTGGACAGGCTACTTCCTTCATCCGCCTACCAGATCCTTCCCTCGAACCTGTTGAAAACCAGATGTACCATTCTCAGTAATCATAAATGACCAGAAACAACAAATCAATACCATGAAGTATATTAAACATAATGAATTACCAGATGAAGACTTGCGGTTTCTCTGCATTTCCTCCTGTGGAAAACAAATCCGCAGTCAGAAAACAAGTATATAGTTTTTTTCCGGATATCAACTCAATTCCCAAATCGTTTTAACTTAATAAAGAACCGGGGGAGATAAGCTCACCTGTAACTTCCTAGCGAGGTCTTCATGGCTTTGCAAACTCATGTTCCTGCTAGCAGATTCCTTGGCATTACTCAACCTCTGTGACACTTCTGCCTGCACATCAAGGGTCAGAATCATATAAGCAGCAACACTTTTTTAGCCTTTAGAGGCCTACCGCGACAAAAGAAAATTACTAGTACATTGTTCATGTTAAAGCTAGAATCAACACATTCTCATACGTCCACAAAACTTTATAAGGAAACTGAGAAGAGAGCATACCATACACCTATCGCAGACACGGACTTGGGGAGCATTCTCCTCTGCAGTGAGAGCAATCCTACCTTGAGTGCACTTGTCACAGAAGACATCACCACAGTTCCTGCAATGATGCTGAAAAAAAAAAAAAATACTTCATAAGTTTTTGCCAGTCTCCAGATATAACAAGAACTTAAATCCAGATTAAAATTATCAGGAGGGAAACAATACCCTTCGATTGAATGCACCGAAGTCTGACCCACACGATGTGCACTTTGAAACCGCTTCATCAGGGACCTGAAGCCAAATATAAAAGGAGTGAGAGCAATGACACCATAGCTAAGCACAGCGCAGCAGTTTATTTATACAAAAACGAAAAATCATACCCAATGATCTTTCTCCTCATTTACAGGCTTTATTTTGTTCATCCAATCACCCAATCCTTTCTTCTTCTCAGCAGACTGTTCGACCAGCTTGGCAGAGACAGGAGGCCTGCTACTTCCCCCAATCTCCTTGGCCTAAAACCCATCATCACAAAACAATATTAGATTAATGAAGAGAAAGCATGAAACCTAGGACTAGATGTTATAAAAACGCAGGCTTAAGAGAGAACCTGAAACATTGCAGCTGTGACAGTGTCCAAAAGGGTGTTGGTGGTGTAACTATTCGATTGCAGTCTGATACGTTTAGCTTCGAAGTCTACCGGAGTCTTAGACCAAAAAGCCAGAATAGACGAATCTAGTTTCTGATTGAAAGAAATAAAATATATAATCATGCAAATAGCAACATTAAAAAAAGGTATTAAGAGGGGAGTAGGTAAGGTACTTCGCATCTTGTGATGTTCTCGAGAGGATATATTCTCAAAGTCCGGCTACTACTTGGATCAAGCATACGGAGACCATCCAAACCAATCTGCCAACAACAAAAACAGACAACTCCAAATTACACAAAAAAGCTACAAACTTTGTAACTTCCTAACATTACCAACGAAGCAAAGCCGACAAAGGATTTGAAACTAAGGACATCATTACCTGACAAAGAACATCAGTAGTGGTCTGTCCGTAGGTTTCAGCCAACAACTTGACACGAAACTTCTGAACACCGCCCGAGGCATCTTCCTGGACATCAGCCTTGGGGACAGCTCTAGCGATCTTAGCGGATTTAGAGCCAGCGGAGGAGGAGGAATCAGAGACGCTGATGGGGCGTCCGTAATCGTCGAACAAGGTCGAGTTCGATGATTTGGGCGCTGTTCCACGAGACCCGTACGGCTCAACCTTGCCTCCTCCTGAATAAGGATAGACTCCATCTCCGTAGGATGAAGAATCTTCGAACGCTGGGTACCCTCCTCCTCCTCCTCCGCTGCCAGATCGTTTGCCGTATAGATCTGAGGCTGATGATTCGGATCTACCGTAATCGCCATAAGAAGGAGTTGAAGAGTAGGATGATGAGTAAGGCTGTTGCGGAGCATGAACCAGAGGATTAGGATTGGGTGAAGGTGCAGATGATGGAGGAGGATCAAAGGGTGGATAGTACATGGGAGGCTGCGATGTGTAGGGAGGAGCAGAGGATCCGTAAGAGGATGGTGCGGGCGGGTGAATCGGGGGCGGTTGGTTCAAGGCGGAATAAGAATTAGGGTTTGTTGCCGGAGGAGGGAAGGAAGGAGGAGCTGAAGGAGGAGGGACATGTTCAGTGTTTTGCCCTCCATAAGGCGGTTGATAGTTCTGGGAGTAATCGCCGGCGCCGTAACCGCCGGTAAAAGGTGGAGCCGAGGCGTAGGTGTTTTGAGCAAGATCGGTGGGATTAGGAGAAGGATTAGGAGAAGGGTTTGGAAAGTGAGGAGGGTACTGGTGATGATGATGATAATAGGAATTGTAATCTCCTCCAGGTTGCATCTTTGATCTGTGAGAGGAGGAGGAAGCGTGGAGAAGATGAAAGATAGATCGGCTTTTTTTGGTGAGGAAAGGAGATTGTCTGTTTCGCGGACTACGTTAATCTTTTATAATAATACACGTGGCGTGGTAGGAGGCCGTTGATTTGTAGTTGGAGATTATTTTGACGCGCTTAGATACGCGGACAGATGATTCTCGCTGTTTTTCCTCTCTGTGCAACAAGTGCCTGCGAGGGAGGACAAAGACCCAGATTATTAACAATCAAATTGGGCTGTAAACTTAACTAAGCCCAATAATAAAGTCAGACTATATGAAAGTCGACTCTGCATTCTTTTGGATCAAGTGTTAGATGACGAAAGAATAATATAACATTGCATTCCGGGGGCCTACTGAATAGTCGATTGAACTAGTTTTTTCATTGCCATACACAGTTATGTTTTAGGTCCTTTGTCAGCTTTTTAGCCTATGCCTTAGCTTGTACAGTTCCACTGTTTGTAACATTCACAAGTAATAATAATAAAAATTGGTGTCCCTGTTTTTGACAGTAATCTTTAACAAACAGCTTTAACAAAAAGTTGCAATATTAATTAGATTCCATATGTGAATACATACATTGTCGAGAATGAAAGAGAAGAGAGATAGAGATTAGACTACATAGCATGAGTAGTACACACTGTCAACTCAAACGATTCACCAGAAAAGGAGTAAAAGACACAACAACACAGCTGAAACTATACAAAAAGCTACTCGAAATGTTCTCCCTTCACTGTCGGAATGGGTCACATATATTAAAATGGGGACGAATCAAATAGTTGCAATCATCAATCATTCTTCTTCTTTTTAGTTGGTTACCTAGTCTCTTTAGAGATGTTCTTTTTTAAATCACAAGAAGGCGCAACGGTTCTTGTTCTTTTTCTTCTTCTTCTGCTTTGGTGGCTGAAGCACCACTTTGATGGCTGCATCAAACACTGCCTTCACATTCTGCAGAATCCCACAACGTCAGTCTCACAACAAGAATATATGCAAACAGTGAGAATCAAGATATTGTTTGTCGTACCTGCTGTGTCTTTGAACTACATTCAATGTACACCGCAGACCCAATCAGTTTCTTCAGCTCCTCTCCCTGCATCATCATTCATAACAACATCAAGAAAACTCGTAATCATGGCAAGACTAACCGTGTTACAAGATTACAACAAGTACCTGGTTTGTAGTGATGGGTACAGCACCAGGATGATCTATGAAGAATTGTTTGTCATCTCGAAGGTCTGCAAAATACATACAAAAGTTTAGTAAAATAAAAACAATATTAGCATGGTCAGGAAAGAGTTTGGTTACCAAGTTTTGTGCCAACGAGGATGATGGGAACACCAGGAGCATAGTGCCTCAGCTCAGGAATCCACTGAGAGAGAATAGGAGCAGAAGAATCAAAATTAGACTAATGTTTATTTCACGCTAATGTTTTGATTATATAAGAAAATAGGCAAAAACCTTTTTGGCGATATTCTCATAGCTAGCCTTGCTGATGAGAGAGAAGGCAAGAATGAAAACATCAGCGCCACGGTAACTCAGAGGTCGTAACCTGTTGTAGTCTTCTTGTCCTGTTTTCAAACAAACAAAAGACTTAAGTCAAGACACACCGAAACAAAAAGAGTGTTTGAATGTTCAAAACCGGTTTAAAGAAGACAGATTATTATTAACCAGCTGTGTCCCACAAGCCAAGATTGACGGTGTTCCCATCTACAACCACATTAGCACTGAAGTTGTCGAAAACTGTTGGCACATAGTCCTGTCACACAATTTTACAGATCTTATGTTAAAAACTATCTTTGTACAAACCAAACTTAAAGCGAATATATTAAGATCAATTAAAAAAAAGGAAAATTACAGTGGGGAAAGTGTTGCTGGTGTAAGAGATCAGCATGCAGGTTTTTCCGACAGCACCATCTCCGACTGTAACACATTTTATGAACCTTGACGCGCTCATCTCCTCTGATGGATCGAAAAAAGTTTCCTCAGATCTTAGACATTCTGCTAATAACCAAAAAGCCTATTTCTCGCCAAAATCGAACTCGCAAGCACCAAGAAGTTGCAGAGGACCGGACCAAATTTTAAAATGGATGAGAGAGAGAGAGAGCGAGAGATTGATGACTTTGATGATGACTAAAGACAGAGTCGTTACATTACAACTATGTGCCAGCTAAGATGCATATATACTCTTCACTCCCCCTCCTACTTTATTAATATTTTTAATTTATTACTTTATTTATTCACCACTTGTTTTTGTGTTTTTATTTATTTTCATTTTCAAATTTTGAATATCTCTCTTTTTCTTTTCTTTTTTATGTCACGGGTTTTTGAATTTTTGAATAATACACAAAATGTCATGAATGTTTGTATTGCTATCTCTTCGTTTTATTTGTCTACGACAAGCGTACAAAAAGACATACGGGATAGATAGATAGACTTTGTATTATAGCTAAATATGGATATGCGATAATGGAAATCTATAATCATTGGATTTGGCAACTATCACCAAGAACGTGCCACTTAGTGTTACAGCACGATTCCTAACTATCAAACTCTTTTCTTTTTCTTTCTCAATTCCTTTAGGATTACGAAACATAGGCGACGAGAGTCCAAACTCCAAAGGGACGTGCCTAACTCTAACTAACTCAACCAATAACGATCCTCCATGTCACTGAATGTCCCATCATCAAATCATACTCACACCAGACAGTAGCTTCGTTGTTGAAAGAAACAACTCAAGAGGCAAATATAACAGCTCAAGAGGAGATTAGAATAAATAATTGCGGAATTAACCAAATATATATATATATAGAGGAGAAAGCGAGGAAGATATGAGCTAACCAAATCATTATATCTTGAGAAGTTAAGCTTAATACATCTGCCTGCCCTTCCTACCAACTATTCACCAACCATTAACCATCCCACTTTTCTTTATTAACTAACTCCATCTCAATTTTTTTTAAATATTTATATAATAATCTTTATACTAATAACCATAACTCTGCAAACCATCAACGAAAAACATGAATTTGCAAAACCTAAACGTGATCGCTATTCTCATTTTTTCGGTAAGATGGAAGATAAATCAGAACGTTTATTGGCCCGGTAATTTTCATGATACTCATTTGAACTATGGTTAACATATGGTCCATTATGTTTATATAAGCCCATTATGCTTAAAATCAAATGATAGCAACAAGCAGCAAAACAATAGTTAATCTAGAGACTTTACGTACAGTGCAAGGAACTCGAAACCAAACAAGTGTTCTTTCTTGAACCCTAGGAGAAGAAACACCCAAACCTCTGGTCTCAAGAAGAAGTTCTCCACTGAAGCTCAATCTGAACCCGACCATTCTTGGAATCAATCAGATGATACTTATCGTTGATTCTCCGATTACTCACCACATCAGCAAGATTAATCACTACGTACCCAAGAGCTTCCTGATAAGAGAAAACCACTCAATCAAGTTCTTGTTCTAGCTCAAAAATCAAAAGGGATTCAAAAACATCATGTCTTGTGTTTATACCTTAGACTGAATCAAGCCCATTCGTGAAGAAGTACTTATGACTTCAACATGAAGCTTATCGTTTATGGGAGGCTCATCTAACGGAAACTGAAAATCTTCATCCCATCTTGGCTCTCTGTTCTTCTTCACACGCTGCAAAATCAAACCAAAAATGTTTCAAAAAAACGCAAATGTTAATGTCTTTGATAACGAGTTTTAAAAGATTTTTTTTATTATACCTTTGTTTTACGCTCTTCTCCTCTAAACAGCAAACGAACGTAAGGATTAGTGTGGTATTTGCCTTCTAAATCTTCAGCTTCATGAACAATAACCACAAGCAATCCACCACCTGAAGGCGTTCCTTCTGGTGCTTTCTCTACCGCATTTGGATCGTCTAAGTTGTCTGGTATGTTATCTTCTTTAAAGGGTTTATACTCCACTTCCACCACGAGCTGTCCACGCGATTTCTCGCTAACTGGCTCGTTTGGTTCCATGGATTTCAACAGCTCGAGTGTAATGAGTTTTGGCTCCTCTGGAGTTAGGTCTTTAAGTGGAATCACATTCATTCCTATCTTATCATGTTTACCAACCTGAGGGCATTCAAATGAGTGGTTATTACCTAAAAATGTGAATCTTGGGACACACGCCAGTTCAGAAAAGGATTTGTTGTTACCTGTTCCCAGTCATAAACAATGAGATGCAATACTTGGTTCTCTGGATCTTTGACAACTAAATCGAATTCTTCGTTCCATTCAGGGTTTAGATTGCTGTGTTTAACAACTGTCTTTTTACCAGGAACTCTGTCTCCAGAGAGTGTTAGTTTCACATAAGGGTCTGATCCACCGAGAAAGTCTTTCTTCTTGAGCTTTATTGCTTTTATGACGTTCACGTTAAGCAATCCAACAGGCTTCTTCATTGCACTGCACGTCATGAAACTCAATATTTATCAGTTAATAGTAGTAGAAGTGAGACTTTAAGTAGGAAACAACAAAACTTACGTAGAAGGATCCATTATCTGTACACACAAAGTCTTTGGCCATAGGTACATGTTTGCAACCTGATCTTTAATGAGTTCCTACAAGTTTTTAGAGAGTTTAGTATCAACAAATAACATTTTTGAATGTTCAAAAAAAAAAAACAAATAACATTTTGGCAGGTGGGAAAGGCGATAATACAGCTTTGGAAGCGTCATACCTGGACAAATCCGTACAAGCCAGGGATTGCCATTACATCTGCACCTAGTAGCTTCAGTCCAAAATCTACTTGTGGCTGCACAAAAAAATCACATTCTAGACTATATGTCTGTGTGTGTAAGGTGCTATGTATAATATTTTGATCCTTTTTAGATTTAGACCTTATCCATAAGGGAGACAAATATGTTGGCAAAACAAGGGAAGGATGGAACCAATGGTTTCAGAGTAATCCTTGGTGTAGCATAGACTTGCAAATCAACCACCTGATGGTACAATCTTGAAAGTAATAAAGAAAAGAATGGAGAGGCCTTTCTTGGAGATGTAATGATCAAAAACATACCTGGACAGTGACTTTTAACCCAAATGCTTTAGCTGCAACAAGTATATTGGGATTCCCAGCCCACTTTACTGACAACTCCATGATTAGCTCTTTGTCATCAGTTGCATAAACTTTCATTCCTGCAATGAGAGTGAGAATCAAAACATATAAAAATGGAAGAAGAAGAAGAAGAAGAAGCTGAACAATGTGTATTTATGGGTGTTGATAAGAAGAAACCTTGGAAAGTTGGTGGTAGTGAACCCAAAGTGAGCATTTCAAATTCAACTGAATCTATTTTGTAGTTTGGAATTTGTTCAGCAATAATTGGTTTTGCAATAGACTTTGCCATATTAGAAATAGCCTGAAAACGTTATAAGATACATTGTTTATAGTAATTATAAGGAGTCATGAATGCAAAAACATGAAAGCTAAGAAGAAGAAGACTTTACCTTGTCTAGATAAGGCCACATATAGCCAATGAGCTTGTTAAGCCAGTCAATCTTCAGAGAGAACAACAGAGAGACTTTGTTACAAATAATTAGACCAAATATATATTACTCATATATACATTTAACTAAGAGGAAGTTGAGAAACATACACGATCAAAATCTGGATTTTTCACCCACAAAGGTATTTCAGGGAACATTTTTGCTATAGCTTCTGAATCTAACTCCATCAATGGCTTTATCTCAGGATCCTGATCAGTGATAAACAATTTTATAAATAAATAAATAGAAAACAATAAGAACGTTTCTTTATGATCCAATAAGAACATCATGCATGCATGCAAAAAATTGTCAGTATAATAGATGTACTAAACAAACAAAAAAAGAGTGATTAATTAAACCAAAGAGTTGAGAAGAAGATTAGAAGATGCCTGAACATCGGTAGATTGGTGATAGATGAACAAGTAGTAACCGATCAAGATTCCGATCGTCGTTCCGAATCCGAAACCAATCGTACCCAATATTGTGCTGATTATTCCCATATCTCATTCAAAATCCAAATCTTCTGGAGATAAAAAAAAGAAAGAAACTCTTTACTTAAAACTACAACAAAATGAAATCGAAAAAGAGGAGATCACATTGATGGAGGGGGTATTATAGTGTTAATAAATAATATTGATTTAGCTGTGCATTTACGTTATAAAAGTGAAATCACAAAAAAAAAAAACACAGACACATTACTATTTTTCTTCACTTGAGAGAAATTAATCACAGAAGAAACTTTCAAGAGCGTTATGTACGGAGTCTCCCTGTAACGTCCATTTGTTTGGCTGGACTTTACAGTTTCAGTGGAATCGATCGACAAATAAGGATTTTTGCTGTCCATTTTATCATACCTTTGCTTCAACTTCTCGTTTCCCATTTTCTTGCTTAATCTATATATTTATGTGTAATATTTTTTCTTTTCTTGTCTACTATACTGCTTGTTTGTTTAAAATTTATCCTTGTTATACGTCAGCAATTTAAACAAATGTTAATATGGTATGTAACTTATGTCCATAGAGATTTGATCTAAAGCTCCAAAAAATTTATTAATTAAAGAAATTTTGCATCTATAATACGAATGAACAAACCTTCTTAATTTACTATTAAACTACCCCATACCTCTGGTTAATACCAGGTTTGAGTGCTTGAACTTTTATGGTGTAGGAACTGTTAAAAGCATATCAACTCTTCATGGACCAAAGCTTCATATCAATCTTTAAAGTTTGTGAAAAATCTTTTTTTTTTCTACTTTTTTTTGTCAACATCTTTTTTTCTTCTTATATATATGATCTATTGATAAGTCGTGACTAAAATTGCCGACCACTGAAGAATTTTCATATACTAGACAATTATAGTTAGTTAAATTCCAACTTTAAAATATATTTTGTAATGTTAGCGGTCATCAGCAGTGAATTTTCCCTTTTCTAATGGAAAGAAAATTCCATCGTTAAAGATTCAATACTGCGGATTGGCTCAAACGTTAAAATGGTAACATTAAGAAAATTGCAATGTGTTGATACATAGTACGTAGGATTATTAATTAGTTTATTCGATTTCTAGGCTCAGTCGTTCGAATAGTAACACATCATTTGCATTTCAATTAAAGATTGTAAATATGTTTTAAATTGATATTTACGCAATAGATAATATCCATTCTTTCTATTATAATGTCCACCATATATAAAACAACTACTCGATATAATCTTTCTTGGTATTATTTTTATTGCAGGCACATGCAAACGATGCATGAAGACCGACCAATCCTATTCTAGAGAAACCTCGCAACAACAATGAATGGTTGGTGTGATGCGACGTGAGGTCATCAAGGAAGAAAGTCACCGACGTGTATGGTCAAGATCTACCTAAAGCAAATCCTACCCGTGTTAGACGGCTCAGATTCTCTCAACGGCTATTGTAATACTTATTTCATGATCCAACAGTTCACATTAACTCGGCGGTGACCGTCCTACAATGTTTCCCGGGACTTGTGTTGTATTGCGCGAGTGCAATGTAAACTTGAAGGCTATACCATAAAACAAATAAACAAAATAATTAGTGTAAAACAAATAAATAATTAGAAAAATTAAATTCTATATTAAACAAAATAATACACATTATTATTGGTGGTTTCGTTTATAAAAGGAAGCAGCAGTGCCAGTTCCTAGCAAAAGGTTATAGGGTTCTTTAGAGTGAGCGAGAGTACATTTTTTTGGTGTAATCGAGAGTATATTTTCATCAAACGATCTCTAGGATCTTGTAATGGAAGTTTAAATATTAACATGTTTTAGAAACTTTCTTTTTCTCCATTTTTATCAACTTATAGGGCTTTCGATCGTAATATTTGGTAGATCGTTGCCATTAAAACGCATATACACAAGTATTATCTTTCTCTGATCTCCCTTGTTTTTCTTGTGCGATATCTTCTTAAAAATCATCTTCTCGTCTTTGTTTTATTATTTTCGAAATATTAATCGATGGAAACAATATCTATGAACCATTCACCGGGTAAACAAGTTTCGGGCTTGAGACCATTCAAGAACCCTAGAAGGAGGAGTTCTCGTGGTAAGCCTTCACGTTCCGGCGGAAGTTTGGCTCCACCGATCAATCCAACGTTTTCTTGGGGATCTTCACCAGCGTATCCTCCTCCTTACTACTCGGAGCCTCCTCTTCAACGTCTCAACAGCTCTTCTCTCTCTCCTCAACAAGTCAGCAGCTCTCAACCACGAGTCAGGAGCTCCACTATCCCGCGAGCTCAGGCAAGAGGTACAATGTTTGAAACACTGCAGAAGAAAGTAGAGTAGGCATGGGCATTCGGGGTCCCAAACGGGTTTCGGTTTTATCCAATCGGGTTTTGGTTTTTCGGGTTTATCAAAATCAGCCCCATTCGGATTATATGAAAGTTCGGTTCCGGACCGGTTCGGGTTTTATCGGGTTCGGGTCGGAGTTAGTAAATCTTCAAAGAACCGGTACAACCCAATATACTTTCGGGTTCGGGTCCCAATCGGTTTTTCGGTTTAAAAGTACCTGATTTTTACCTATTTTATAACCAAAACATGAGTAAAATTTGTTCTTCAATTTTAAAATACATGATTTGTACCTATTTTGTAACTAAAACTTAAGTAAAAATCGATTCAAAAATAAGGAACATCAACCGTGATCATTCAAAATCAAACGAAAAGTAAACATATTTACTTATAAAAAGAAAACCAAATAAATAAAAGCATAAAATAAAAACCAAGTTCTCATGAAATGAGAAACATTGTTTAACGAAAACAAAATCTAAATCTAAATACTTCAAGATTCAACGGCCATCTTCAACCATCAACCTTCATGTAATAGAACCACCAACCTTCATGTAATAGATAAGTATTTTAGATGTTCAATATTTCTTAGTGTATTTTGGATAGATATTAGGAATTGAGATCATGTTTGGTACAAGATCTTTTCGAGGTTTTGAATGTTTCGGGTTCTATCGGATATCCATTTAGATTCGGGTTCGGTTCGGATAATACCCATAACCCGAAATACCACAAAACAAGATCCATTCGGTATTTACGTCGGGTTCGGATCGGTTCGGATTCATTTTTATCGGATCGGATTCGGTTTGGGTTTTCGGGTTCGGTTTATTTGTCCAGCCCTAAAGTAGAGTACATTGAAACTGTACCGGGACTAGCTAGAACCGGTTCGGTTCCGGTCCGGTCTAACCACCCGCGTGATTTCCCGAAAGGATTTGATGGTTATCCCGGTCCAGCGATCATGTTACTATCTCCTCCGCCGAGTAGTTTGCCCATACCTAGGTTTGCGATCAAACCGAAGCATCGTTGCAACGCAGAAGCTGCCGGGAAAGTGAATGACGTAGCCGCCGATAACATACGGCCAGCTTTACAGCTCCGGTGAAAGTGGTGCTACGTTAACGTTGACGATATTACAAATAATATCATCCCATATGAGACTTATGGTCTTGGGTCTGTCTTGTTTTTAAAGTGATAGAACTCTCTCCTTTTGTGTGATTTGCTAAGCCGTAACTTTTTTAAAGGCTCCGCTAGCACAAAGTAGCCTTGCTAGAATATATTTTCTTGTTTTGTGTTTCCTCTTTTTATCAATACTAATAATAAAGTTGCTGTTGAGTATAAGAGCATAAACTTATAAAAGCAATACACAAGGTTTTGATTATGACATTGAATACTTCAAGAGTTCCAAACATAAATGTCGGAAACATAACATAAAGTTTTGATGATGACACTGGATATTGTAAAACTTTAGTGAACCTATATTTGTCCACAACTGGGGCAAGTATAATACGTTGTTTGTCCTTTGTCTGATGATCCTGTCTATACGTATATAAGAAAATTAAAGGCGAAAACATTATTTGACTTGAAAGAGAAGACAAAGTTGAAACACAAACCTTCATATGTAACATAAACAATTTAACATCATTGGTCACTAATAACACAATGGTGGCAAATGCAAAATAGATTATTACTAGAAGTTACTGAGCAAAGATGTCAGGATGGCCGAGTGGTCTAAGGCGCCAGACTCAAGTTCTGGTCTTCGAAAGAGGGCGTGGGTTCAAATCCCACTTCTGACAATGTTTTATTTATTTTTTTGCTTATTTTTTTTTCTTTAACTAACCAAATGGTGTGGGCTTTCAAAATGGAAATAAGTATGCCCATCAGTTCTTCACTACAACATACACAGTTTTTTTATCATTGTCCTAGCCTCCTAGGATTGGTTATCTACCATAATATATAGATTGCTGTCAGTCAATTGAGGACATCTCTCCCTATCAATGTAACTCTTATATCAGAGCAAAATACAGGCAATGAAATAATGATAAAAGACTAATGAAAAACCATTTTCTTTAGTATGATATATATCTAAAACATAGCTTTATCGTCAAATTACAGAAACTTGGATGCGAAAATTACACTTGTTTCTCCACTATACTTGCCACTGAATGTTAAATCAGTAGACTTCAACGTTCCATTGCTCTGCCTTCTTCAACTGCTTCTTATAATCAAACCAGTCAATACCTAAACCATCACCAAACAAAACATCACAAAAGTTATTAACAATGCACAGGAGGTATCAAGATTTAAGAGTGTTCTCTCTTTTTTTTTGTCTTACCGTCATTAGCAGCTAATGAGACCATAATGTCATCAATTCCTTTCTCCATGCCCTTGAGCCCACACATGTAGACAAACGTGTTGTCTTTCTTCAACAACTCCCATAACTCTGGTGCGTACTGCGCCATTCTGGTCTGGATATACATTTTCTCTCCTTTATCGTTAGTTTCTTCTCTGCTTATAGCGTAATCAACCCTGAAATTCTCAGGTGCCTTTGCTTTCATCTTATCAAACTCCTGCAAATATTCAATAACAAAGGGAGGGAGGTTGATTTGTTTTTTTTCAATAGAAAGAAACTAAAAAGGGAACCAGAAGAAGAGTTAAAGTGTGTATGTGCCTCTGTGTAGAGCAATGAACTAGTGGTTGGTACGCCCAAGAACAGCCACGCTAAGCCATTAAACTGCATCACAATCATTGCAAAGACGTTAAGATTTTTGTTGTATTTTGTTCATAATCAAATATCTTATTGTCTAGAGCATTCACTTGCCTTGTAGTCATCATGTTTCTCGAAGAACATCTTCCACAAGAAAGACCTGAAAGGAGCTATTCCTGTCCCTGTGGCAAGCTGTGGTCGCCCATCAAGAAGAACAAAGGTTTTAGATCAAGACATAAGAACTTATAGAGGTTTAAAGGTAGAGAGACCATAATGACAGTGGCGTTCGGATCCTTAGGCATAAGCATTTCTTTCCCTACAGGACCAGTGAGCTTAACATCACTCCCTGGTTTCAAGTCACCTGCAAAGCAAAAAAAAAGAAATGAAATCTCCAAACTCTGATAGATGAAAAGAAGTTATTTTCAGTGGCACTTACACAAGAAATTTGAGCAAACTCCTTTAACAACCTCTCCTGCATCATTAGTGTAAACAAGTCTTTTCACACACAAAGAAACCTGCAACAAACCTGTTCACTTAGCTAACCAAACAGAACATATCACATTCATTGTTGACAAGAGAAATAGTCTATTACGGTTTCAGAGTTGCCGAGGTCTCCAAGAGCGCTGCTTGCAATGGAGTAAAGCCTGACCTTGTGAGGCTTCCCATTCTTGTCAATCCCATCTGCAATCACACCAACAGATTGGCCTTCTCTGTACGGTATTTCACCTATCAAGACAAGACTACATGGATCACAACCAAGATATGAAGAATCATACAAGTTATAAAGTAGGAGACAAGTAAAATGGAATGATGATCCAAAAACCTTGATGGCTGAAAACCATGTGCCAGGTCTCTCCAGGGGCATCATCAGCTGTGATCTTGGTGTTGAGAAGGACTTTGCCTGTGTAAGGCTCTTTTGGTCTGTACTTGTTGGTGATCACACCTTCCTCGTTCTTCTTTGACTCTTTCTCTACTTTCTTCACAGCAGGAGGAGTATCTGTTGTGACTTCGGCTCTTACCGAAAACACTCTTCTGCTTGTCGCTACATTGTTGCTTTTGTAGGAAAAACCACCCTACACAACACAACAACAACAACAACAAAACAAGAGAGATACCTAATCAAGATCCCATCAAAATACCAGATGAAACTCAAGACACTGGACTTCCAAAAGAAGTTCCAAACTTCACTAAACAACAAGCCAGAGACTCAATCATTATCCTGTAGTGAGAAGAGTTAAAACAATACCTTACCAAACCTGATCCTTTCAGGAGCAATGGCACAGCTTGTAGCTGGAAGAAAAGAAGATTTTGAAGATGTGAGAGAGACAGCAGCATTCAAAGCAGTCGCCATTATAGAGGAAATGAAATGAAACTAGGATAAAATATCAAGGGAGTATAAAAAGGAATCAGAAGGAGAAAGATAAGAAAAGAGGATTACAAGACATTTGTGTGTGTTTGGGTGGATGAGGTTTGATTTGAAGTAGAAGAAGAGAGTATCTTCTTTGATCAAACTTGTGGTTACGGTTTACTTGACTAGAACCAGCTTACATATCCCTTTTGTTTTTTTTTTTCCTTTAAAATATCTTCTGTGCATATATAAAGTGTACATAGATCAAGAGAATCATATAAAATCACATGTGTAATGAATATTCAAGAATGAGAGGAGCAAGAGATTAGACTAACAAAATCACAACTCTTCAGTTGAATCCACTTGAAATCTTTGTTACATTACAATGCTTGAAACCTCACAAATAATACATAAAAAGTGAGTAACAGCTGCTAGATGCAATCTAATGCTAAGGTTCCTATCTAAATAAGGTGAAGAACTATATAAGCTAATATACATCAGAGGGATGATCCTAAATACAGAGATATATTAACTTGCAATCCCCTAAATCTAACACAATCAGCCAATAACTCCAGAAGGTGGAGACTTTAACTTGGGAAGCCTAAACGTGGAAGTAAACAGCTTTGGGATCACTGAAACTGTGGCTGGCGTGGTCTTGTTCTCTCGTTTCCTCTTTGCGCTTTTAATTTCCTGAAATCAAAGATTCAAAAAATGATAAGCTGCTTGAAAATAAACCAAGACACACACGCATACTAAAGTAAAGATTCACAACTACCTCCTGATTAGGTGTTGATGCAGCTAGCTTCTCTTTCTTAGTAGATACGGTGTTACTATTGTTACCTTTGTCACGAGTTGTGCATCTAGTTAAAACAGGTGTAAAGCTACGAGACTTCTTCAGAGACTCTCGTTCCCGCGAGAGCTTTGAGATCTCCTCATCTCTCTTCCTAGAATCCGTTTCCATCTCAGCAACCTTAGCCTTTAAGCTTGAGATAACCTCATCTTTCTCTTGATTAGATGACTGAAGCTGCTCTTGAAAAGATAAAAGACTCGCTATTTTGCTATTAGCTTGAGAAATCTCGTCTTCTCTCTTCTTCAACTTATCAGTAAACCCGCTCTCGATACATTTAAGCTGACTCCAAACAAACCCATTCTCTCGTGAAAGATCAGATACTTCACGTTTCTTCTCGGAAGCGAGCTTCTCATACTCAAGCTTCAGTTTTCTCATCTCAGCTTCCAATGAGCTGCTGCCACTTTCCTTCTGCGTATCAGAAAAGGAAGAAAGCTTTTAGTTAAGAGATTCCACAACAACAAAAGATTCAAACTTTGACTTACATTTGTATT
Organism: Brassica napus; assembly: GCF_020379485.1. Lineage (NCBI taxonomy): Eukaryota > Viridiplantae > Streptophyta > Magnoliopsida > Brassicales > Brassicaceae > Brassica > Brassica napus. The sequence continues at coordinate 19,903,251 of NC_063441.1, forward strand.
GAGAGTGAGGAAATCAAACCAAGCCTTGAAGTCATCTCTCTCGTCCACTGTCTGTTCTGAAGTAAAAAGAACGAAACTTTGATAAGAAAGGAGCCAACTTTGAATTCAATTTACACAAATCTTCACTCACCTAGCTTCAAATTGCAAAGAGAATGATCCCTTTCCTTAAATCCAGACAAGAGATTGCATTTAGCGGTCTCAAAGAACTGCATCATCTCCCTCGTTTCAATCTCTCTATTCATCTGAACAGACATTGAGAGAGAGCGTGAAACCCCTTAAGAAACCATAACTTTTTTAGCCGAAACAAAGGAGAAGAGGGTTTAGTTCTTACAAGAGAGAGTTGTTCCTCGTGGTTACGAGCATCAGAGATCCAGTTCTCGTGTTGAGATTTGAGCTTATCTTCGAGGACCTTCCTGTCTTTAAGGAGAGATTCGACCTCGTCTTGTTTCGTCTGAAGAATCTTTACCAAAGTCTTGAAGAGTTTGTCCCAGCTTTTTCGATCCGTAGAATCTCCAGAAGATTTCTTACCCATCCTGCAATAAAAAACAAAGTTCCAATTCCAATCCAAGAAGCAACAGTCGCAGAAGAGTTAGAGAGAGAGAGAGAGAGGGGGAAAAAAAAGAGTTCCAATTCCGATTCGAAGAAGCAAAAGTCGCAAAAGAGTTAGAGAGAGAGGGTTAGGTTTAAGAGAGAGAGTTAGAGATAGATTTAGACCGTTGAGTGTATTTGTAGTTTAATTTACAGCTACACGCGCTCTCTAATGGGCCCTCTTAATTGGGCCTCGGTTCAGACATGATATGGGGATATGACATTTGTATTGGGCATTCGGTTCGATCTTTCGATTTTTCGATTTTTTAGGGCATGATTAACCCGAATCTCTTAGATGGGGTTTTTAATTCATGATTTGACACTTTTTCTTTTTATACTTTTTGGCTAAGAAACAGCTCTTATATCTCTTATTTAAGAGACGGTTCTTAACTTTTCTTAGTTAAAATTTTAAAAACGCTAAGAATCGTCTCTTAGCCGAAGATAAGAACATCAGTTAAGAGACTAAGGTTAATGATGATCTTAGTTAGAGATTCAGGATTCATTCGGATATTTAGAAAGTTCAATTCGATTCATGTTTGTTTTTTTGGTTCTCAGTTCAGTTCGGGTATCAAAGTTAAGAACCGTCTAATATCCGAAATATTTTTGGATCTCATTCAATTCCGTTTTTCTGTAAAATTTAGGTAAAAATCAGAAAATTGAGAATTTTAAGATTAAATATCAATTTTTAGGTTTTTGAATTAAAATTAGGATAATTCGCATAATTTAAAACATTTGGATAAAAAAATATTATGGTATTTTTTTTGGGTATTTTGGTTTATAAGTAATTATTTGATTATTTTAAAAGCTTATTGGCGATATAGCCATATCTGAATGATAAATTAAGTAACACTGATTTTGACATAATTCAGTATCAGGCTTTTTGGTATTTGAATTATTATTTAAACCGAACTGAAGTATGGTACGGATACGATTTGGGGATAAACCAAACCGGTTCTAGGGTAAATAAAATACTGTACGTAGATGCAAAAGAAAAGGAGAGACGTAGCAAGTTAGGTCGTTTGCAAAAAACAGAAACTATCAGCCTCTCACCTAACAGCTTCTCTCTACCTTCACCCACGTGTCTTCTTCGCGAAAGACATGGCCTTATTGTATGGTTGCGTCAAAGAAACATGCATTCTCCATTGAAAACGAAGACGAAGTTAGTAATAATCACACACTCATATCATCAGAGCCAATAGAGAGAGAGAGAGAGATCTGAAAAGATGAAGGCGGAGAAGAGTCCGATTCAGACCGTGATGTCGTGGATTCGCCGGCAGCCACCGAAGGTAAAGGCGTTTCTTTGTGTTGTTACGGCAATGACGATCCTCGTCTTCCTCAGGGTCATTGTACACGAGCACGACAACCTTTTCATCGCTTCCGAGGCTGTCCATGCCGTTGGGATCTCAGTTCTTATCTACAAACTCACCAAGGAGAAGACATGCGCTGGTATAATTCCAACCTTTTGAGTCTTTGTAATGATCGAATCGTCTGATGACGTTTTGATGATATGTCATCATCAACAGGGATTTCTCTCAAGACGCAGGAGCTAACGGCTTTGTTTCTGGCCGTGAGATTGTATTGTAGCTTTGTAATGGAGTTTGATCTTCACACGTTACTTGATTCTGCCACGTTGGCGACGACCCTTTGGGTCATCTATATGATCCGGTTCAACCTTAGACCGACGTATATGGAAGACAAAGATAACTTTGCCATCTACTACGTTGTATGTTATACCACCAAACTCGTTTTAGGCTTTCTTTGTTTTGACTCTATGCATGAGACTGATTTTGTTGTGATATCTCAAGTTACACATAGATATCTTGAGAGAGCTTCCTCATCACATTTAAAACTTGTTTAGTCGTATTAAAACAGTAGTCTAAGAGAATCTTGTTCATTGATAGGAGGAGTAATAATATTATTGTATCATTAGAATCTTGACATTGTAATATGTGTTTTTGAGAATTTTTTTTGTTTGTTTGCTTTTCAGGTAGTCCCATGTGCTGTTGTGTCTTTGCTCATTCATCCATCTACACGTCATCACATCATAAACAGGCTCTTTTGGGCCTTCTGTGTTTATCTTGAAGCTGTTTCAGTTCTTCCTCAATTAAGGGTCATGCAGAACACTAAGGTATATATATTGTTCACTTTTAACAAAACAAATACATGTTCTGTCTGAATCATCCTCAAAGTTTGATGTCTTCTTGTCAGATCGTGGAACCATTCACAGCACATTACGTATTTGCTTTGGGAATCGCTAGGTTCTTGAGTTGTGCACACTGGATCCTTCAGGTTCTTATGTTACACATAATATATATACTCTTCGTTATTTTATCGTTTTACATCTTCTGAATTAACGATTTGAGACGCGTGTAGGTGTTGGATACGAGAGGGAGGTTACTGACTGCATTAGGGTATGGACTATGGCCTTTAATGGTCCTTCTCTCTGAAATCATCCAAACTTTCATCCTTGCAGATTTCTGCTATTACTATGTTCAGAGGTAAAAACGTCCTTCTTACAGTATATATTAATTGCCAATGTATATTGTAGAAACTGTTGTTGAAAGAGTTTTAAATGTCTAAAGATTTGGAACCTCTTGTTGTTCTTGTGGTCAGTTTAATGGGTGGACAGCTCGTTCTGCGTCTTCCTTCTGGTGTGGTATAAGGAGCTTTGTGAAATGGATTGCTTGAGCTTGTATGGATGTTTAAACTTTTAATTTTATTAGAGACTTTGTGAGATGTAATTTAAAATTTTTGCTAGCAAAGAAGTCTTGGCTAGAATTAGTACTTTTTATAATAATGGTAATTCTGATCTTGTTGTGACTCGGTCCACTCGGAGAACATGGACGCAAACGGATCATCCAAAAATAAGATGAAAAACGCCGTGTTGTTCTCTAACATTCATGGAAGACAGCACCAAGTGTGAGGTCGGTTTTGGTTGATTGAATATAGAAAATGTTCCTCAAATATTAACTAGCGTAACGTGCAGAGACTGTGAATACCGTTTATTGGCTGAGAGGTTAGTTAATCCCCTTGACATATCTGCTAGAATTAATTTTACAAATGTTAATTATCCGAGCTCTCTTATCTCCTCTTCATTATCAAACACGTTATAGTATTTTTACGGGAAGATACACTGATACACATGGAATTAATTTCATCAGCCTTGTGTCATGTATACACGCAAACAAGGCATTAGTAAGTGGATACATTATGCTACGAAATAAAACATCAAATATTTAACAGTTTATACATATGATAAAACGTTAAAACGTGAAATTGTTGTTGATACACGAGCACATGAAGAAAAACACCCGAGTTATCTAGAATAACAAAGAAGAAGAAAAAGAGGACATGATCACATCACTTCTTTTAAGTTTTGACTACACGTAAAAACATTCGCGATCATGTACAATCTGGTCATCACGTTCTTTGTGAGACATATTATCAGTCGATGACTTGTTGAAAAAGTCAATGCAATCTGAGATAGCTTCACTGTAGTGAGAATGAGAGGAGTAGTACGAATTACTGCACGATATCTTCGGTGTCTCTAGCCTCTCGCCGCCACTCCGGGAGTCGGTGGTTTTGTGACGACGTACGGTGGCAGAGGAAGAAGAGGAGGGAACGATGAAGATGATCTTCATGAGAATCTTGCGGAATTTGCTGAAGAGCTTCATGGATGAAGAAAATCCTATGAAGGTCTTGTTGTGGTTATGATGCTGATGATGATTATATGGTTCGTTTATATGAACGGTGAAGGAGTTTGAGTGTGTATCAGGAAGAGTTCTCTGAGATGGCTTCTGCATAGTTTGGTATATATTATAAAGTTTCATATCTCTGCCTTGCATATGTTTTGCTTTTTTTTGCATATGTTATGTTTAATTTGTGAATTTATGCTCGTATGTATCGACATATATATACACATAGCAAGGGGTTGTTAATTTTTTCCTTTTTTAAATGATTGATTCCTTTTTCGGGTTTTTCCTTTTAGATGTTAAAAAAAGGTTTTCGACTACTAAAATACTGAAATTTGAAGGATTAATATAAACGTAACCGAAACAATTAGCTGAGAGATTAATGTATGATGTTGCATGTGAACAAATCATTTGTATGGGCTTCCTTTGTCCTCTGCAAAGTGAACTCCTTTTTTTTTATTAAACTCGGATATGGATAAATATATACATGGATGGATTAATCAGCTAACATCTTCTGGATGCATTTCTTATTTTATAATTAATTTGAAACCAACACAAGAGTTTAACTAAATTGTATAAAATTTGACTCAACTGTATTAAATTTATATTTTTGATGTAGTTTATCTTATCACATAGAAGTATGTTGAAATTTATTTTCATGAGACCGAGCTTTCGTTAACACTGAAGAAACATGATACTGATTGATTAGCGGTTAATCATGAGCTGATTATACATGTAATTAGGGCAAAATTAAAAGCGGTAGTACTAGTGAGTATAATCAGGTGTTGAAATAGTTTGTGGTCCTGCATCATGTACACTTTGGCTTTGACCTAGTTTTATTTAGTCACGGAGATTTGGGACCAGTCAGAAAATTAACCTCAAAATAACTAAAAAATCATTGTTCAGAGAACGAAACAGGAGTTCCAATTTTAAATTATGTTTTTGCAAAGAGGAGAAGAGGCTTTTGGTGAAATGATTAATGGCTGAGGGGTTGTAACTTAATTTATACTTGTTGGTATAGTTAACTTAAGACAGTTATGATTATGTCTTCTACTTTAAGATTAAGCAACACCTAGATAATCAAAATTAAGGCCAATTATTTTATCATTCCTATCATTATTACGACTGAGTAATTCAATTAAAGAAGAATATTTAAATAAGACTAATTATACTGGTTTAATGATGCATGAACTAGAGACCTTATGTGGATTGCTCAAAAAAATAGCTAATGACAGCCCAATGCATCTATTATGCTAATAAGGTTATAAGATATTCGTGGTTGGTCTATTTAAGTCTCTATGGTGGCCATGCTTCGCGGTTGGTCTATTTAAGCCCATAGGTGACTGAAACCTTCGATGCAAAATAAACATAACAAATAAAACCATAGAGTCTATCAGTCTATGCTTCAAAATCCGGCAAGAACAAAACATATAATATTTTCAATAGTCTTTTTTCTTGGCAATTACTTTTAGAATTATATTTGTATAATTGATGCACATTATTTTTTTAATTATTTTGCCATGTTTTTCAGAGACTAGCATACCTTAACATAGCATCAAAATTGTCATTAGTTTTTACTTTAAGACTATCTGCAAGCGATCTTACTTACCTGACTCACAATGATATTTGCTTCTGATATAGCTTTATACATCAAATTCGAACGAGAGAAACCCGATTGTTTCTAGTCACAAAATAATATTGGCAATTTTAAAAAGTTTCTAAAACTCATTGTAAATATAAGGCTTTTTCATTGCAGAAGTTGAAAGAATATATACAGAATCTCATTACAATGACGATGATGATGGTCATGATCTCGCTAGCTTATTTAGAGACAGTTAACTTGACAAGAACAATGATCAAAAGCATAGTCATCACCACCATTTCACTTACACATTTTTGTCAAAGGTTAAAAAGAAAAATATAATATTATTTGTTAGTGGAGGCGGAAGAGATGCTGAGAACTCCGGCCCACACTTGCTTCCTCACCTTTGCTCTCTGCGGCTGACTAGCAAACGAGCCACCACTTCCACCACCTCCACCGCCATTACCGCCGCCGCTCTTGTCTCCAGCTCCAGTTGTTGTTGATGAAGATTGGCCGCTCGGGTCACTCATGTTTTTAATTATTGTTTTGTCTTCTTGGAATCGTTGGTGCTAGCTAAGAGTGCTCATACAACAACAAAAAAAGAAAAGAACTGAAAGTGGATAATTATAGTCAGGGTTGAGAGGTGAATCTTTTTTCTACCTCTACTCTCAAGATTTACAATAATGTTTTTATTTGTAAAATGCTGATACATTGGCATGGTTAAAATGTATCAACCAATAAGAAAAAATCAGTCCTGACGTTAGAATCACTTTAATAACAAATTGACAGTACTATTATAGTTTTGGTTGATCTTATCTTCGAGATGGAATCTAACGGTGAGGAAGGGAAAACCATTTGTTATTATGCTGCCGCCATAACCTACCACGGATCTCCATTATTCAGGCCTTCACTCCTCAGCATGACGCATGCAATATGACGTCGTTGAAATGTTATAATTTTAAACATTTTCATTTTATGAAAAAGGGGAGCATTAGATTAAACTTATTTTTTTGAACAAGCATTAGATTAATTTCTTATAGATGAAAACCAGTGGGAATAACATATTATGATATATAGAGATATGTTGATTTTATTTACCTAACTGGAGATATTGCCACTAGATCCGCTGTAGCACACAGGTTAATTTCAAATTCGATGAAATCCGGGTTCAAAGCCCGGCAGTGGAATATTTTTTCGGTTTTTCGGTAATCTAAATTTCTAAATACGAAAAGATAAATAGGAGAGTAGTCTCAAGTCTGAGCAATTTACATCTAACTAAAAAGACGAATATGACTCCATTTTTTTCCCAATAAAATCGCTTATTCTTGTTTTAGGTTGACTTCGTAAGGAAAAAGAAACCACATTAAAGACCAGACCGAGTTTTGAACTCGTGTGTTTATTGTTTTAGCGTGTCCCCGTTGAACGAGCTTTTCTCAGACTCCCACGTGTGACCCTTAGTGTTTCCTCCATTATTGTCTCCCTGATTGTCTCTTTAGAAGATGACGCTCGCTTAATCGCAGACGCTGGTAACGCAGCAACAGTCTCTGACGCTTTCTCTGCCTCTGTAGTTGATGATGGCTGTGCTGGATCAGCGTTTGGTTTAGGGGCGGTTGAAGGTGATGATGGTGGAGGAAGAGGAGTGAGTTTGGTTTGTGATGCGCTTGGTTTTGCTTCCTTGGTTTCTATTTGCTGTTGTTGTTGCTGCAGCTGCTTACGAGGAGGTATGATAGGCTTTACAGATATAGGTTCTTTGGTTAGAAGCTGTGGTTTCTTGGGTTGTGGACGCGCCTGAGGACTAGAACCTGCTTGGCTCGCCGCCTTAAGATCCGGTTGTTTCTGTTCCTCTGCTTCTGGTGGAGTCTGCTTCTTTTCCTAATATTAAATATTAAAAATCAGAATCAAGGGAAATTCAGAAACATCATCACCATTGTACAAACAGAAACCTATTGTGGCTTCATAAGGCTTTTTGGTAGGTGCAGTTATTACCTTAGGCTTAGGTTTCGGTGTTGACTGTAGAGCTACAAACTGCAAGATATCAGTGACTCTTGTCTGTCCATAGCAGACCGCTTTTCGGCAGTATATCACCGCCATATCTCCAGCTCTGGTCCTTAGCTCAACCAAGTTGCGGTCGATTTCATTTTCGTGCTTTGAAACATATGGTCTAAAGAAAGAATCATAGACATATGTGGTTCCCTGTGGAAAGAAAGGATAAAGTGTAGTGAGATAGAACTCCAATGGAGCACAAATACAGGTACAACTCTTCTTTTCGTTAGCCCTTATAAATTGTACTTACTCTGGTCTTAGGGAACCAAAGATATATGAAAAACGCCAGCTTTGCCTCGCTGTACAGCGGAACCCTTGATGAAAACAGGACATAAACAACATAAACATATACACATCTCTGTTCATCTGAAAGTATTTCGATATCAATAACACCAACCATGAAGCGAAAGTATCCCCAACTCTTTCAAAAACGGTCAAAGCAGCCACAAGAATCCTGCAAGAAGTTTTAAAAAGGAAGATAAGACTTTACAGAAGAAAAACTCAAGGCAGAGACCGATGAGAAAGGGAATCACAAACCAATATTGGCACCAGAAACGAAGCTGCTGAATCTCAGGCTTATTCTTCTCAACAGCTTTGTAGCATTCATAAGCAGGATAAGCATATCCAAACACCATTCTGCCAACAAAACCAAAACTCAATAAAAAATCCATAATATTCTAAGATCAAGTAGTATATACTTCGGAAATGAAAAGATGAGAGTCATACACAAGTCCTCTGGTTAGAAACGATCCAATCATCTTGCTCACCTGATAAAAAAATAAACAAGAAAAAAAATGGTGATCCAAACTTAACAGACGCAACAAAAAACTCCCTAAAAAACTATGTGAAGTAGTGACAATAATAAAGAGGCAACGTATACTATTTCAACTAACAAGAAGAATCAATTCAATGAACCAATGTAGGTCATCAAACCAACTGAATCACAAGAAATCACTTGAAATCTACTCGTAAACCGTGAGATTAGTGTCGGCAGTGTCGAAGATTCAAAAATGCGGTAGGTCAGCTGAGTAAGAGCTAATTTAACTTCGATTTGTTCATTGTAACATCAGATTCCTCCTGCTTAGTATGAAATCGAAGTTTAACAAATCTTAGATAAGATAACACAAATTTGAAATCCATTTCTAATCAAACCGACGAGAGAAACCACAATAGCGCATCTGATTACAAGGAAGTACTAAGACTAGAGACGAGCTCAGCTCGATCGATCGATATCGATAAACACAATCTCAATCAATACCTCCTGAGAAACGCTTTCGGGAAGTTAAACGAGTACGCAATCGAATCTTAGAGCTTCGAGGGGAGCAGATTTTCGAAACGTCGGCGGAAGGAACGTGTTTGTCGGCGTAATGCGGCCGGCGACCGTTACGCAGTCGGCGGCGAGAGCACGAGAGCGGGGAAAGAGACAAAAATCTGAAAATAGTAATGACGGGGAAAATAAATTAAAATAATCGAAATTCTTTATTGAGCTTAGCTTTACTGAAATGCTGCCAGCGGTTGATTTTTTTAAATTCAACTCACCTTGGAAGGGGTTAAATAATCCTCTGCGGGTTGATCTAGTGTGCACTACGATTTCTATAGGTTAGTATCTTGGGATTTGAAATGGACGGTTTAGGATGTATGAGATATGGGGCGTAAAAGACTCGGTGTACGCTACTCACACTGTACCTTATTGCCTCAACTCTTAAAACCCAACTTATGATCCCCAAGCTTTTCTTGTGAATGCTTTGTTTGATCTTTTTTATACTTTTATTAACTTTGATCATCATTTATTTTCATTTGATTCTGTTGATCTTCCTAATGTGACGGTTCATGTTGTTTTCTAAAATAATTTATTTGTTTATAAGATTATGACAAAAATGGGTTTCAATGTAATTGGATTACATGCATCATTTTTTAAATTAATAATAATATATCACATCTAAAATAAAATATAGTGACTTTGAGTTATAAATGCATAGTTTTATACGATTATCGATTTCCTATAATTTTAAATCTATAGGAGTTTAAGAAATGTAATTAGTGTTTTCTAATTTACAATTAATCATTATTAGTTGATAAAAATATATTAAATATATAAAAATCCTACTATATAAAAAAAACTATTTTTAAGCCTTTTCAAACTGTCCACATCATCACAAATATTTAGAGCCAATGAAAGTTACATGTCATACATTTTATTTTACTGCCACATCACATTGAGTCTTAGCTCACTCACATATAATAATTCACGTTTCATGGAGTTCTTATTCTTTGTTGTTATCTGAAAGACGGTTGCGATTTCAGCCTCTCAATTTTCTTTAGTAATGTCAGATCTATCCACTAAACTTTCATTATACTTTTATTTGGCAGACATGGTACCCTTCAAACTCCCTCATTTTATAGCTTATATAAATTCTCATTCTCACTCGAAATCCTAAAAGACATACAAGCTCCTCCGTTGATGGTCGGTGAAATCTACCGGGGTTGATCATGTTGCTCAATTTTGACGATGTCTCCGCTGGCTTATCTGAATCTGAGTTCCGTTTTCGTTTAATTGGTTTGGAGCTGCTTATGATTGATGAACAAGTATGGACGATTATCTACAACTATTAATTCTCTCTCTATCTTCAATCCATCTCACTAATGAAATTGAACACAAGCTACAGTTGGTCAGGGATTCATCTCATCAAATTGGGTTGTACGACACCAAGGGAATCTCAACTGTGGAACAATCTATCAACTCATGAATTTCTTTGCAACAAAAGCTAATACATCTATCTACAGGGTTGTTGATGACAACCTTACCATCCGTTTCACTCACAGTTTAGTCCTCTCGGAGCTTCAAGACAACCCAGTTGTGATTCAGAGAGACAGGTTCAGGTTTCACTCATTCCAAGAGTTTGAAGCTAATTGTGATCTTCGAGGTGATTTGTGTGGGAAACTGACTTTCTGGTGCTAACATACAACTAATTGTTGATTTATGGAAACATTTATCCTAGAAGTAACCCACCTCAACTTGACTAATTCTTTAACTGTGTTGCAGATATGAGGTCATCAATGCACACTCTCTCAACCAACATGCGGTCTTGGATGGAGTAGACGGTGGCTGGCAGCACTCGGTGAGTTTTATTTCACCTATATCCTAAAGAGTGAGAAGATACGATTACATAGTACCACCAGCCTTAGTATGTATATGCCTGTAACTGTCCCACAATTATAATTGGCAATCTCAGGGGATAACGTCTAGCTCTGGGACCATGCTGCTAAGGAGTTCTATAGCAAGTTCAACGAAAGTCTCGCCGCACCTGCTGCTCTGTTAGTAACCACAGTGAACACTAAACATATTGGAGGTATAAAGTTTCCATGATTTAGTCAAGAACATCTTGATTTATCATGCACGATTTTATTGCAATTTTTAGTTGGCCAAAGGCATGAACCTAAGATCCCATCTATGTCTTAAACGTCTCCACATTTTGGTTATGAACAACATTTTTTTTCCTGCACGAGCTTATACCACCTTTACACAGCAAACTAAGTTTCCATTTTTGTGATTCTGGCCGTTGCAATAATTTTTAATAAACCTTTCTTTCAGCTCAATGTCCTCAGGTATTCTTCGACAATGTGTTGGCTCCTACCATAGACTACTGAACATGGTAAGTATTTATATGCAATACAATTAATATTTTTGAGCGCATTTGATTCATGAAACATGTTCAAGATTGGCGGCAAATCCACACATTGTTGCGACTGTAACGGAAGTAACCAAGATGGAGGGAGATCCTTACTATTGGAGAGATCTTTTCCTTTCTGAAACAAGAACCAGTTCATGTAAGCATACATCATAAGTACATTAAACAACAATGTTTGACCAATTGTAGGTGGTCTCTTTTGATTTTATCGCAACAATAGATACGTCGACCAGAACAAGGGGTGGTATTACATCACCTGCAGTGACTTCCATACTCAGGCTAACAGATGGCCAACTTCATTTATGTTTCCAAAAAATGTGGAGACTTCAACGTCACTGGAGTTGCAATGTACATTACACAACGCTTATCTTTCACTTTAGCTTAGCCTGTGTGTTCACGTATGATTTTCCTTTGTAACAGGTACCGTGTCGGTGCTGAGATCTCCGCCTACGACTATGGCGAGAAGGGAACTTTTGTGCTCCTTGGTAATGCTGGTCCTGAGCTAATTGGGAGGCAGGCGTCAGAGCTTTTTGACAACTACAGTGAGGTTAATCATATTCATCTTATATTTCACCTCCCAAACAATATAAACTGACTGAAGCATTTTGAAATGGCAGGGTAATGGCGACATGGGTGCTAACCATGAGATGACAGCTCCACAATGTATGGATACAACTGGTCAAACACACAAATTTAGTCTCCAGCTAGAACTTTTTAGCAACGAGACAAACCATAAATGTGACAAATGGTGTTTGTCCTTTTGTTCTTCCACTTATAAGAGTCGTAGCAGCACTCCTGGAGCAGTAAACGTCTGCAACACTGCCATAGGTGGAACTTGCAGCACATGGTCTTTAGCTGAGCCAAGTGCATCTAGCAAGGAGAGTGTCGTACAGGATAAAGCTAAGTACAAGGCATCGCTAAACCAGCCACAATCGAGGAACCCAAACCATGGTTGCTTGATAGAATCATTATCTATCTCTAAGTTGTTACCTTCTTTATCTTTTTTTTCTTATCTTCCACCTTTTCTTAGGCTTTAATTTTTCAACTAGATTTTGACCCGCACGTCCGTGCGGGTGTATTTTTTAAAATAATATGATGCTATTTGCTTTTTATGTCACTATTTAGGGTTAGGCAAAAAACTCGAATTCGAAGAATCGAACCAATCCCAATCCGAATAAGTAGTACTAAATCCGAACCCGAATGGATTAAATATCTGAATTATTCAAAAAGTTGGTATTTGAAGAATTGAAACCTAATCCGATCCGAACCGAATTAATTTGGGTATCCAAAATAGATTTATATACTTATATATATATATATATTAATTATTTTTAGATTTAATATATATAAAAACATCCAAAATATATATGATACTTTTAAGTTCGCATAAATGCTTAAAAAATATATACAAATAATTAAACGTAAATATCTTAAATAGTTAAAAAAATACTCAAAACTCCAAAAATACTTAAATAATTATTAATTCTCTATCCAAATATTTAAACCAAACCTATTTAAATTGGTTATCCAAATCAGAACCAAATCCTCAAAGATCTGAACTGAACACGAAATCCCAAAAAGATCCGAAAACGAATTCGAACGCCCATCCCTAATCACTATTATATACTATATGTGTTATCATAGATTACAAAATATGTGTTATCATATAATTAATCGTATTTTATACGTACCATCAAATAAGTTTTCTTATAATTAATAATATTTTATACGTACAATCATATAAATAATCAAATATATTATATTTTAAAATTTATTGTGAAATATAAAAACTATAATTTAAGTTGGTGTTTGAAATTGAGCTTTGTATTGTATTTTTATTATATATATTGAAAATATTTTTATAATAGTTATTGGAAAATATGTTAGTAAAAATCAAATTTTAAATATATGTAAATTTTTGAATGAATTTTGATATAAATTAATTTTAAATTATTATTTTGATTTGAATATATATATCAAGTAACATTTAATATGATGTAATGGACTTTCAATTTTTTTAGTAGCATAGACTCATTATTTTTTTAGTAGCATAAGCCCATTATTATTTTTTCTAACTTACTGCTATCCATGTTTCCAAACAATACTATTTTTTTAATTACTATTCATATTGCCAAACAATCCTAATGTGTACTTCAACTTTAATAATATAGATACAAACAGTTTGGCAGGATTTTTTTGCCAACAGCATTTTGCTTTGCAGTTTTAAATACACGTTTAAACTGGTATCATAATTACGTCTCCCTATTAACATAATCGTTGTCTGATAAAAATGCTAAATCCTACAACACCACAATAGTAGTCGAATTTGGTTAGATTAAAAAGTATAGTTCAACATACAAAATAGAATTGTAACCACTGAAGTCAACCTGAATTCCAACTTTAAAGTTAAACATTCTTAATTTGCCCTTCATATCACGGATATGCATCCAGCTTCTAAATAGTAAAATTTTTGTTAGAAATGTGAGAACTGAGACTATGAACATCCTATTCAAGATCAACCCTTTTAAAAATTATACGTAGTATTTGTAGACAATAACAATTTTTACCAAAAAAAACAATTTTTACCTTTTCACTCATCTTTATTTCATTAGAACTTTTTTTACATATTTTATTTATATTATATTTAGATTCACTAAAACTAATTCATGTTTGTTTATCTTTAGCACATTTCATCTATTTTAAGTAGATTTAATCTTCACCTAACTATTTCAAAATACTACACCAATTATTTTTATATTTCGAATGGATCCACATCGACATCTCCAAAAAAGAACGGTCTAACACAATGATTACATCAAAATTTGGGGGGTTTTACATTATCAAATTATACGCATAAACTTCAGAACACTTGATAGAAAAGGCTGAAATTTTCCAAACTCAAAACTATTTCCAAGCTCAAACTTTGGATGTGCTTTATGAAAAAGTTATAAAAGATATTATATATTTAAACTAAAAATTCTTTAATCAGATAATCCGCGCGTAGCGCGGACACGGACCTAGTGTATTTAAAAAGAACAGTTTTTCTTCTAAAATATGCATCTTTATATTCATGAAAACGGATGGAATATATCTTTATGTTCATAAGATTATGACACATTCATTTGTAGATTGGAAATATTAAAAACAAGCCACTGATAATGTATATTCTTGAAAAAAAAACTCCAAAAAGGAAAAGCTATATAGTTTCTGCGATTTGAGCATAAAACTTTTGATTTTAGGTTATATAAAGTATTCTATAATTTATGCATCATGATATATGAGTAGAAAGATAACACGTTATCAATTTAGCATGCTTTATATGCTTTCATGTCCCTTCTAATCCCTTATATACTAAAGCATAAGTCACTCAAACAATAAAATTTTGACATGTGTAATGGTTTAAAAAAAAAAAAATTTTGATTACGTAATTGCAAAATTATTAAATCACTGTTTTTCCTCGAACTGATATCATCACACGTTCCATGAATTCAGTAACTCCTGATACTAACTGCCTATCATCTCATATATAGAGTTCAGTTAACTATTTTTATCTTTTGATTCTTCTTTTTTGATTTTTCTCAACAGTTTCACTTTCTTTGTCTTTTTATGTAGGTTTTGAGTGCAGCAGATATCTTTATTCAAATCGATCATTTAAAAATCTGATTTTTATGATTCTTTCTACATGATTCAAGTTGATATCATACTTTACTTCTATTTTGTATTCTATTTTTTTTAAAGAGTGAAAACCAGAGATTTGTTTTAGAGGATATTACTATTAGAAGCATGAAGTTATTTGATTCAAAGCGTGGTTATTCCTGTGAAAGAGGTAAACTGATTACATTTAAAATTGTAATTATCTAAAATATGTTTAGATAGATGAAGCTTTGTACGTAGACATTTTTTAAAAAAGTTAGAAAAAAACTAGAAAAACAGAGTGCGGTTAAACATGTGTTATCTAGGTTTAGAAAATATGACTAAAATAAACAGAGAAGCTGTATGGGAAACATATGTATATCTTATTTATAGTTTGTTGATTTTACTATCTTTTTAACATCACTAATTTTACTAATCTATCAATGAAATTTCTACGAGAAACATATTTTAATATGAAAATGGGTGCAAGTAAATATTCAGTGAAATATTTAATCAAGTTTTATATGTGTTATCTAGGTTTAGAAAATATGACTAAAATAAAATTTTATTTTTATGCGTTGAATCATTATAACTTATCAGATAATTTGGAAAATAGTGAAAGTAAACCGTGCGTTGGCACGGGGATAATACTAGTTATGGAGTAAATGGCTTTCACGCCCACATCAAACTCCTCAAGACACCACAGCTGGACCCTAACCAAACGGTTTTCGCCAGTCTAATTTTGATTAAAACCGGATCAACCCGAACAAGAAAAAGGTTTGGTCGACAAAAAGGGGGTGAGGGGCACTGTTTTCCATTATTAAAGCAAAGAAAGTTGCACATAACACACTAACGTCCATATTGGTGGTGATCGGTGGATATTCACATCAACATTATAACGCCAACTGAATGCAAAAAGTAATGGGGGCCAATATTATATTAAAGCGATCAAATAAATTGAAGTTTGCGCGATATGGACGTGGATTGCATATTGTTGGGCCGAAATAAGTTGTTTACAAACCTCAGGCCCAAAGTTGTAGAGCCAGGCAAGAGCCCGCATAAGGGCCCATCCTTAGAAAACAAAGGGTGAAAAGGACATTTCACAGTATAAGCAATTATTACAATCCACAAACCAAAAAGCTTAAGAGGCAAAAGTGGCATTACGTGTGGATCTCGTTGACACTCCCATCACTGTTCTTCGTCTCCTCCCTCCTTCCTCCAAACATGATCTACCCAATCTCACCTTCACTGTTCACTCCATACTCTCCACTCCCCTCGCTTCATCACCAAGATCCATGTCTCTTCTGATCAGATCCTCCTACGTCTCTCAATTTCACACTCGAAACTCAAAACCATCCTCTTCCTCCGATCAAATCCCCTCAAAATCACTGCTCTTCTCTTCGTTCAACCACAACCCATTAATCAAGTTGGTGTATAAACGCAACCCGAGAATGCAATCTCTCTCCTTTCCTTCGTTAACGACCGTTAAGAGCTCCTTGATCGACCCAGACGGCGGGGAGCTAGTGGAACTGGTGGTACCCGACTCAGAGATCGAGCCGAAGAAGAAGGAAGCAGATTCCATGCCGATGGTGAAGCTAACGAAGATCGATATGGAGTGGGTACACGTGATCAGCGAAGGCTGGGCTAGTCCTTTGAAAGGGTTCATGAGAGAAGACGAGTATCTGCAAAGTCTTCATTTTAACTCTCTGAGGTTGAAAGATGGGTCTCTTGTCAACATGTCTCTTCCTATTGTTCTTGCTATCGATGACCAGATCAAAGAACAGATCGGTGTGTCCAAGAATATTGCTCTTGTTAGCCCTCAAGGAGACATCATCGGTTCTCTCCGCAGGTAAAGATGGTGGCTTTCAATGCAATCATGCCTCTAGTTGTTGTTTATTGTTTAAGTGTCGAAAGATGAAGACTTTGAATGGTTATGGATAGGCATGGGTATTTTTCAGGTAAGGGGCTAGAGGATCCATTTACTATCCTGTTTTCGGTTCTGTTCGGATAGGTTTGGATTTGGTTCAAATGGTAAAACTAGGAATTGGAAAATACCCGAAAAAGTTTGGTTCCGGTTTGGTTATTTTGGGTAATTCTGGTAGTTCGGCGGTGTTATCGGGTATTTTGGGTAAATTATTGAATAATTAGAATGATTTGGATAAAAATATTGGTTATTTTGGATATTTCGGATAAAAATATTCCAATACTTTGATGTTTTTTAATAATTTGGATTATTTTGTTTCGGTTCTGGTCTTTGGTTCCGGTTTCTTTTGCTCAAGGCCTAGTTATGGATATGAGTGGACTGATCTTCTGTTCTTTTGTATATGATATTGCAGTGTGGAGATATACAAACACAACAAGGAAGAAAGGATTGCTAGGACATGGGGAACTACTTCTCCAGGACTACCTTACGTGGAAGAACACATTACTCCATCAGGAAATTGGTTGATCGGTGGCGATTTAGAAGTTTTCCAGGCGATTAAGTACAACGATGGTCTTGATCACTACAGGCTATCTCCTAAACAGCTTAGGAAAGAGTTTGATAACCGTAAAGCGGATGCTGTCTTTGCATTCCAGTTAAGGAACCCTGTGCACAATGGGCACGCTCTGTTGATGAACGATACAAGAAAAAGACTTTTGGAAATGGGTTATAAGAATCCTGTTCTCTTGCTTCATCCTTTGGGAGGTTTCACAAAGGCCGATGATGTTCCTCTCGATGTTAGAATGGAACAACATAGCAAGGTTCTAGAAGATGGAGTTCTTGACCCGGAGACTACTATTGTCTCGATATTTCCGTCGCCGATGCACTATGCTGGTCCGACTGAAGTTCAGTGGCACGCCAAGGCTAGGATCAATGCTGGTGCTAATTTCTATATTGTAGGTCGTGATCCTGCGGGGATGGGACATCCTACTGAGAAGAGAGATCTGTATGATCCTGATCATGGAAAGAAAGTCTTGAGCATGGCTCCTGGTCTTGAGAAACTGAATATTCTTCCATTTAGGGTAAAGCAAAGTTTGTTGATTATCAGATTATGCTGCTTCAGATCATAATCATGTGTTCTTGGTCTGTGATTATTTTTATCCTTCAGGTTGCAGCTTATGATACAGTTGAGAAGAAGATGGCGTTTTTCGATCCCACTCGTGCAAAAGAGTTTCTTTTCATTTCTGGAACAAAGGTAAAAAGACAGTTTTTGATTGATTTTCGATGACAAGTTCTTGTTTTTTAAAATGGTTTTATTGTTTTGGTGGTTTCAGATGAGAACGTATGCAAGAACAGGGGAGAGTCCACCAGATGGGTTTATGTGTCCAAGTGGATGGAATGTTCTTGTTAAATATTATGAGAGCTTGCAAGAAAGCGATGATTCATCAAAACAACAACAAACCGTTGTTTCAGCCTAAAGAATCAGATCTTCCAGCCTAAAGTGATGACTGGCTTTTGTTTCACCATTTATTGTAATGGTTACATGTTTTTGTCTCACAAATGTTTTCAAAACTCTGAAACGAAATAATGTTCTTGCTGATGAGCAAGAACAAGACTGTTAATTTTAAGGTCTGGTTCAATAATATTTCTCCACGTCTTTTTCAGTTTTGGTTTGAGTAAAATAGAGCTCTTTGTTTCGGCCACAAGCGATCTAGAGGGGAGGCAAAAAAAACTCCGTTGCCGGGACTCGAACCCGGGTCTCTCGGGTGAGAGCCGAGTATCCTGACCAGCTAGACTACAACGGATTTGTGATTATATCGAGTCTTTCAAATTTAAACTATGGTTATCATATTGATGAACTAAATATGAAAAGAATGAGAAAGACGCATGTCATCAGTGCTTTAAGAGCTAGATAAAGGATTCATGTCAGTAACTCATCAGTTGACAATAAAAAGGTACTAAATCATCATATTGTTTTATTAATTATTGAAGTATTCCATAGAGTGTGCAAATGAAAAATATAATTAGAACCAGAAAGTCAAATGATTATCACCCATGTTTTGCTTGTTCCCATGAGAAACTCAAAAACTCACAATGCCACAAAAGAAAACCAAAAGTGAAACATATCATAAACATTACAAAAGGACTTGACCAAAAGGCTTTCTGAGTTCACTCGGCTCTAGACTGACCAGCACGAGACGAGAGGATGATACCAACAATGAGACCGTACAGCGCAAGTGCTTCAGCAAAGATGAGAATCAAAATCATTCCCACAAACAGCTTCGGTTGTTGTGCATTCGCTCTGCACAATACACACACAAATCACACACCACATTACAACGACAGAACATCTCTCTCAAGTCCAACTAGATACAAACACAACACCACAATATGACTTTGACATAGCATATCAAGAGAGAGTCTTTGCAGTGACAATGTGAATCAAAGACTCAAAGTATGAATCTTTGGCAGAGAATCTAGTTTTTTTTTTGGCAATTACCTAACACCAGCGTCGCCGACGATACCAATAGCCATACCGGCGGAGAGACCGGCGAGACCACAAGCGAGACCGGAAGAGAGATGAGCATAGCCGTCGAAGAGGTAGTAAGACTTGGCCTTAGGGTTGATTCCAGTACTGATGATGACAGCAATGATGAGACCATAGATACCTAACACACCAGCCATGACCACGGGAACAATCGATTTCATCACAAGCTCTGGTCTCATCACACCCATCGACGCCACGCCGACCCCGCTCTTCGCTGTCCCGTACGCTGCTCCCATACCTGAGAACAAGGATAAACCGATCGGATCGGGTCGGATCAGATCAAAACCCAAATCATGGATTGGATCTTTAAATGAAGAGTTTGATGTTACATGAGAAAACGAGAGCGGCGGCAGCGCCGAGGAATCCGAAGAAAGGAGCAGTTTCATCGCCGCTGAAACCTGAAGCCATAATTGCTCTCCGATGAGATCTGATCGCAAAGAGACAAAACGGTTTGATGTTTTGCGAGAGAGAGAGAAGGAAACCGAACTTATGTCAACAATGAGATTTAGTAAATTGCTGGCGGTTAGTCGGCGTGTAAAATTAAACCGGACTTAAATTAGCTGACCCGTTTAACCAGAACCGTACCAAATTTACTTTTTGGTGTATGATGCTTTGTTTGCTAAATGCTAATTGTGTATATTTTTTCCTATTACTAAATAGTTAGATTTTTAATTATCTTAAATGCGAATAATTTGTTTATCAGATTAGAAATTTTGTATATATACACTTATTAACTAATGAACAAATCAGAGAAAAAATGTTATACTATTAAGGTTTTACTTTTATCTAAATTCTATCAAGATGCATGTGTTAAAAGTGTAAATTTCGTAGGCCGTCGTGCTAGACATTAGTCTCTCGGCAGATATAACTTAGACACCGTGTGCATGATTCATGACATATCCTCTAAGTCTAAATCATGTTTTAAATTAGTTTGATATGTTTAAAATTCAGTTGGATAGGTACAATAATTAGAAGAGCAAAAAAAAAAAAAAAACAAGTTCTGGTAGGTATTTGAAATATAAAATGAACAGCTTCGAAGACTAGATCTTTTTATTTCTTACTTCTTAATACAAAATCTAATAATTGCAGTCTGGAAAATATGTATATGAATGTATGTATGAATAATGTAATAACGCAAAAATAGGAGGCACAATATTAGCAACATTAAAAAATATAGAGTCAACTAACCGCATTCATGAATAGAGAATGTCATCGGTTAATCATTTGATTTTGGTGATTCGGAATATAAATATTAATTCATAACTATAAACAAAACAAGAATGTATGTATATATGCAAGAAAGGGGGAAAGCGTCAAAATTGATTATAATGCAAATTAGTTAACTCGACATGTCGAATATGTATGTCCATAGTTTAGAGTGTAAAATGTATATGCATCAATATTTTTATTAGTTGTCCATTATTATAAGATAAATAGGCATCCAAATACCAAAAAGTAAATTTATGCATCTTATTGAACAACTGTCTTAAATAAAACCAACAAGAGAATGTGTGTACTAATAAGAATTGTCATGAAATTATGGTTTTGAAAACGAAATTTAACTTTACATACAAATACATTGTTAAGTTCACACCGCTGGAGCAGATATTATTAGTCTATATATGTATGTATGCATGAATGTTATATTTTTTATTAACTTAT
This sequence comes from Brassica napus, assembly GCF_020379485.1. NCBI lineage: Eukaryota > Viridiplantae > Streptophyta > Magnoliopsida > Brassicales > Brassicaceae > Brassica > Brassica napus. The sequence goes on from NC_063441.1 coordinate 19,924,609, forward strand.
AGAAAATTTGGGACAACCAAAATAATTAACGTGCAACGAACCAGGATGATTGAAAGCCTAATAATAATAGTTTACAAAAAAAAAAACGAACCCGATGAATAGCCCCTGGGAGGACTAAAACGTAACGGAGTTTGACTTGTATTATCTATAGTTGCATGTTTGATGTTAACACAACAACGCCATCATTAATTCGTCTTTGCAGCCTACCGAACTAATTAATCACAAATAAGCATAATCACATATTAATTCAAAAGGATAATGTAAAGTCAAATAATACAAATATTTCATTCGAAGATATCTTGTATATAATCAAAACTATCGAGCTAGGAGTTACCTAATACATGTATAATGTATTTTTGCAAATTTTTAGTTATGAGTGGGAATTATAGCGTCAGATAAAGAGTTTGATTTTGTGTGCATGAATCTTTTGCTAAAAAATTAACGTGCGGTTGTTTACCAGTTTATAATTTGTTCTGTCATTTATAACAAGTAAAATAGCGACGACCAAAGTAATTAACATGCAACGAACCACAAGAAATATAAGTGAAAGTTAATGTGTAAAACGTAACTCTCTTTACTTATTGTTTCTGACTTCAAACGTAACGGACTCTTGTATAATCTATACATGCATATGCATGTCTGATGTTTTTAAAGATGTTTGATGTTAACACAACATCTCCAATCTCCATTATTATTTCGTTCGGGTCTCCCAACTAACTAATCTCAAATAATCGATAATTTTGAGTTGATGTCAAATATAAAAGAAAGAGTATACAAAGATAATTGACGAAATGGTTCATATGTTTCACATACTGTCCCTGGCTACTTGAATACACCAAACATCAAAACATATATAAGTGAATACTTTTCCTACTAAGTTTTGCTTTTGAATCTTTAGATAATCATTGCGATGGGAACTAAACCAGTCAAATAAATTTAAATGATTTTGACGGCCTCTAAGAGCATCCCTATTAGGAGTTCACTCCTTCAAGCTCTCACGTTTTCCAAAAAAGAAAAATATTATAATATTTGTAGACCCACATATTTCATGAACCTATTCCTTAAAAAAATTTTATTGTGAATCTGGTTCGTCACTGTTTCGCGGGTCCCACGCCACGTGACGGCCCGCGATTGGTTTGGTAATTTTTTTTTTAAATAAAAAAAAAAATAATAATTAATTTCTCAAGACCTCCTCCCCCACTTTCACTAATGGAGATGCTCTAAAGTGTTAATTTACAGATGCAAAAAAGGCTGCTATACTTCAAGAAAAACAAAAACTAAAAGATAACGAAAATCTCATTTAGACCACCTCCATACTACCATAAAATTATAACAGATAAAAAAACAGGAAAAGTCAGAAAATATGAGCTACTGTGTTTCAATTGAGAGATTAATCAGATTGTGAAATATCCATTATATACCAAAATGCCATTTGTCATTTTTATTAATTAGCTTTAAGAAAACTAATCATATCATTTAACTATATAAAGTATATTTTTGGACTTTTCAGTTTTGAACTAAAAAACTATATTAATTATTGACTTTCAACAACTACATAGAATAACGTTTAATAATGTCCCATACACCACTATATAAACGAATAAGCCACGATACATTTACATCACAACACACTTAAATATCAAACAAGAACCTAAAATGGCAGCACAAGCCAAAACATTCTATGCTCTCTTACTAGCCTCACTCCAACTCCTCATAACAAGTCACGTGTCATTAGCCGCCGGAGGAAAATGGACTCTCCTCCTCTCCAACGTCGGAATCTCCGCCATGCACATGCAGCTCCTCCGCAACGACCGTGTTGTAATGTTCGATAGAACCAACTTCGGGCCATCAAACATCTCTCTCCCCAACGGTAACTGCCGTAACAACCCACAAGACGCCGTTTCCAAAATCGACTGCACAGCTCACTCCATCGAATACGACGTCGCATCAAATACGGTCCGTCCATTGACCGTACAATCCAACACATGGTGCTCCTCCGGTTCGGTCAGACCGGATGGTGTTCTCGTCCAAACCGGTGGAGACCGGGACGGTGAACTAAAAGCGAGAATATTCTCTCCTTGTAATAACAATAAATGCGACTGGGTCGAGATTAACAACGGTTTAACAAAGAGAAGGTGGTACTCTTCTAATCATATTCTTCCCGACGGTAAACAAATCGTTATCGGAGGTCAAGGACAGTTTAACTACGAGTTTTACCCCAAAACGACATCTCCTAACGTTATCGCGTTACCGTTTTTGGCCGAGACTAATGATAGAGGACAAGAGAATAATCTTTACCCTTACGTGTTTCTCAACACCGACGGTAATTTATTTATATTCGCTAATAACCGAGCGATATTACTTGACTATGTTAAAAACACTGTGGTGAAAACTTATCCGGCGATTCCCGGTGGTGACCCGAGAAGCTACCCGAGCACCGGCTCAGCCGTGTTACTACCGTTGAAGAATCTGGAAGCGGTTAAAATCGACGCGGAGGTTCTAGTGTGCGGAGGTGCACCGAAGGGATCATACATCCTCGCTTTTAGAAGGAATACTTTCGTGAAAGCGCTTGACACGTGTGCAAGGATCAAGATTAACGACGAGAATCCTCAGTGGACGGTGGAGAAGATGCCACGTGCTAGAGTCATGGGAGACATGACGCTATTACCTAACGGAGATGTTTTGATAGTCAACGGTGGTTCTTCTGGCTCAGCTGCATGGGAGCTTGGTCGTGAACCGGTTTTCGTACCTGATCTATACCATCCCGAGAATCCGGTTAACTCGAGATTTGAGTCGTTAAACCCGAGTACAATCCCGAGAATGTATCACTCCACGGCGATTCTTCTCCGCGACGGGAGAGTTCTCGTCGGAGGAAGCAACCCTCACGGGTTTTATAACTTCACTGGAGTGCTTTTCCCGACCGAGTTAAGCTTGGAAGCTTTCTCTCCGGTTTATCTTGAACCGGAGTTTGCGAAACTACGTCCGAAGATTGTGTCTCCTAAGTCGCAAACAACTATAACGTATAGGAAAACTATGAAGCTGAAGTTTAAGGTGGTCGGAGAAGTCAAGGGTCCAGTTAAAGTCACGATGGTGTTTCCCTCGTTCACGACGCATTCGTTTTCGATGAATCAGAGGCTTTTGGTTTTGGATAATGTTAAGTTTAAGAGATCAAAATCTACGAACTATGAGGTTCAAGTAAGGACTCCAAGATCCGCGTTTGTAGCACCTCCTGGTTATTATATGATGTTTGTGGTGAATGATAACATCCCAAGCGAAGGTATTTGGGTAAGGTTACGGTGATCCATATTTATAAATTCGTTTACTTCTTTAATTATTCGCTTCTAATGTGCATGTTTGTTTAATATTAAAATATAATGATGTCTTCTTAATTATTTGAAGACTTGTAAAGTTTGTTTGGGTGACTTTTTGTTGATTGACAACAAAAAATTGTATTTGTTGTAACTTGTAATAAGAATGTGTGTTCTTGGTTAAATTTATTTTTAATGTCGATCGGTATAATATCATACTCTCATTGACGTGTAAGAATATAAAGTCTAGTGCATGAAGAAGATCCAAGAAGTAAGTTCTCAAAAAAAGAAAAGATCGAAGAAGTAAGTTTTCAATATATAGAAACTATTAAAAAGGTGCTTAATTTTTTCCCCTCAATTTAACATATATATTCATGTAAATTATTACTAGTATCCTTTTACATTTGACACCAACGAACTACTGCACATAGCTATTTTTCCTACCTTCCTTTGCTAAACTATCAGCTCGTATATTACATGATCTAGGTATTTTACAGACGTTGAATTTAGCCATTTCCTCTTCAACGAGTTTTCTGATTTCTTCTATGTAGACCGGACAATGAGGAACTCATCGGTTGCATTCCCGTTGGGAACGTTTGGTATTGTGCGAGTTGTTTCTTGAGTAATGCTGAGTCTCCACAAAACGTCACTGGGCTGAAACCTAAATTTTCCATTTGTAGTATGGCAATACGGAGTGCCTCAGCTTCAGCTTCCAATGGCGAGCCAACAGGATCAATGGCGGCTTTCCCTTGGATTAGAAGATTTTTTTTTTTAGAGTAGTGTCCTAATGTCATTGTTTCTGTTGGCTTTGCAAACTCTGCTTGTACTGCTGGTAAGTGAACTTTAATCTGAAGTCTTTACCTTTTGTGTTAGTCTTCTTTTCCTATTATATAAAGTTGAATTGTAACTCTTCTGGTTTTTCAGCTGGAGGAGAGTTGTATATGTGGGGAAAGATTAAGAACTATGGTGATGATTGGATGTACCCTAAACGTATGATGGATTTAAGATTCGCCTTAAGTCAAGATTCCACCGATTGTGTATATTGCTTTGATGATAAACGTTACAATTCCTTATGCATGCAGTGGTTGGAACTTGCGTTGGATGGATTCATGAAGCATGCATCATTTTGATGGTGCAGACAGTTCTTGCATAAGCTGGGGTCATGCTCAGTGCGGAGAACTTGGTTATGGCCCCAACGGTCAAAAGTAATGCCACATTATAACTAACTTTAGCTTAAACACCTCATTTTTTCACCATCATTGAAAACCCTGCTTCTACTTTCTCGTTACAGATCCCTCTGCAGCGCCTATAAAGGTGAATATACTCGAGGGAATGCATGTGTTGGGGTGAGTTCTCAAGTGTTTACTGCATAGATAAATCAGAACTTTTTATAAATCTATGTTTTCTGCAGTGTGACATGTGATTTTTGTCATTTTGTGGTCATAGTTTTTTTTCTTCTTTTTTTTTTGGTAAAATGTTAACTATGGTCATAGTTGACAGAACAGACATCGTTGATCGTCTTGAATAGGTAAGCAAACAAAGAAAGCCAACTCTTCTTAATTCTTCGATTGTATTTGCGTGTCTGGTTCCTTATGAGAGGCTAGAAATCATCTATCAAACATTCGTTATTCTGATGTAAACCACATGGAGTGATTTTCTTCTAGAGAAAACATGTTCGGTTTGAACACTAATGTGTTTTGTTTGTTGACCAGTTCGGAAATATTATGTTTATTCTTTATCATAATCCACTCCTTTAAAACTGACTCAAAATAGTCTTTGGAGTTTGTAAAGTTGTAAAAGTGGTTTAAGATTATTTCTGTCGGCGAGTACGACAAAACAGTAAATAAATCCGCATGATGATGGAGATATGACTCGAGATTGAAGCAACTAGTGATGGTTCATTGGTTCTTAGTGTTTTTTAATACTATTACTACTATCATTACTTTATTTTAGTCTTGAGATTAATCATATTGGTTAAAGTCGTGAAAGGTTCGTTTCATCTTTTACACGCAATCCCTGAGCTTATCACTGAAGAACATTTTTTCCCTTTTCGCTATACCGACTACGGCTTCGTTAGTTTACGTTCTCCATTTAATTAGTATTCTCGTTACAAAAATTTGTTTAGTCAAGACGTAAACATAGTTTACTCGGTGGCTCGTTGCATGATCAGTGTATTTTAGTTTATTTGTAATCACGAGTATAGTATTAGTGTACTGTTCAATAGAAGTATAGAACATACGCGAGTCAAATTACGTAACAAAACAAAACAAAATCTAAGAACAGATCGAGCGGTGGCTATATCTGAGTCCATTTAATTTCCACTTGGTTGGTAGCCCCACATTTTCCTCTGTTATTTTTGTCGCAATGGCAAAAAACAACAAAGCTACATATGCTGCCCAGCTGGCGGTACTGAAGATATGACATGTGGACGTGGTAATAATTTACAAAAAGCATTGTCAATGTTACAATGAGTAGGAGTGGGTAGGACTCGATGAGTAGGTACGAGAGAAACCCCATACCTCTTTCCTGGGCTGGCCCATTAAAACCCATCTTAAATCATTTCCAGTTTCTTAACCTGTTCAAACTACACAATAAAGAAAGAACAAATAAAGCAATTTACCTGCTAAAGAGAGAAAGACCATAAAGACTAAAAACTTATGGATAAAGCTTTAACAAACGATTTGCTTCAGCTTATACTTTTTTGTTAGCATATCATTATCATTTTTGCTTTGCACTGCAGAAAAAAACATTTTTTTCTGTCAAAACTTTGAATACAGGACCATTAATATTAAATAAAATAAATAAAGTTGATAAAACCCTCAAATCGATCTAAAGTGCACATGACAGTCACATGCATCAGCAAACCAACATTTATCGACTTGGCATAATTGAATAATCCCCACTACATTCATCATTCAATCGAATTATATAAATGGATAATAAAAAAAGGTAAGAGAGGAAACAAATTAAAAAAAGTCACGAGAGAGAGATGACACTGACAGTGACAACGTTTTAACGCTTTTATTGGCACCTCAACGGACACAAGAGATAAAAAAAAAAAAAAAAAAGACTTGGCGGATTCCAAAACCCTATTTTAATCTCTTCCCTTTCAGTTCCGTCTTTTGCTTTTGCTCCATTTTCCAACGACACTCTCTCTCTATTAACTCTTTGTTTTTTTTCACTGATCCGACAACAACACCAGAAGAAGATAAAACGATGGGAAGATCTCCAGCTTCTTCTTGTCTCCGTATCATCGCTTGCTCCGGCGGAGACGACGCCGCCTCCGAACCTACGGCTAATGCTCTAGAGGTTTTGACATTTTACATTTTAAGAAGTTTCTAATTTAAGATCTGAGTCCGTTATTACATGCTTTTTGGTCGGTTTGGTTGTAATGGTTTAGTGTCTTGCCACTTAGGTCTCTTGTTTATTGTTTAAATCTAAACAATCCACTGTTATTCAAATGATGATTTTAAATTTTACTTAAAATCTTAGTTTATTAAATGAATGATCTAAATATAGTTTATTGTTATTCAATTTTAAAATTCTTTGTATTTTAAATTGATTTCAAATCATTATTGTGGAGTCTCATGAAGAAATGATTGTTAGATTTGGTGGATTGATTTTTGTTTTTGTTTTGGGGGATGTAGAGCAAGAGCTCTGGTGACAAGCGAGGATGGAGTTTCAGGAAGAAATCTGGGAAGCAACGAGGGGTGATGATCACTAGCGTTGCTGTCTCTGAGACTAGTCCTGCTTCTAGGAGTAGAGAGACTCTTGAATCTGCTCTTCTTCTCAAGTCTCCATCTCCTGACAATAATAACATTGTAGATGAAAAGCAGACGTTCTCTGTTGTTGATGATGAGAAGAAGAAGAAGAGTCAGTTGCCTGTTGTTGCCTATGTGGCTGAGCCTGTGGATGTGAACAAAGCAACGGAGGTGGCGGTTCTTGTGGAATCAAAAGGGACTGAAACTGAGGAGGATGGGTTAATTGGAACTGAGTTACAATCTAAGTTGGATGGAGCAGATGCTGATGATGCAACTGTGATAGAGAAGGACACCACTCCACAGGTTGAACAAGATGATGTGATCATTATCAGAAAAGAAGTTGATGATTCTGTTGTCATTATCATCCAAGCTGCTATACGTGGATTCTCGGTATGGATCTTGTTTCCTTTCTTCTCCTATCTCTTTGTACAATACTAGTTTATGAACCTGTGTTGCTGAGGAAGATCCGTTTTGAAAACTCTGCAGGCGAGAAGAGAACTGTTGAGGCGCAAGAAAGTTGTGAAACTTCAAGCTGCTGTACGTGGCCACCTTGTCAGGAACCAGGCCATGGGATCACTGCGTTGCGTCCAAGCTATTGTCAAAATGCAAACGATGGTCCGTGCTCGTCATTCCGCTAAAGATGGAAGCCGTGTTTCAGCAATCTCGGTAAGTTTTTTTGAGATGTCAGTATCATTTTTGTTTTCCCTGTACAATCTGCTGGACCAATAACGTTTCTTGTTTCACAGGATAAGGCGGAAACAAATGCAGCTGCACAAAAGCTTCTCGAGAACAAGTTTGCTAAACATGTATGTACAAACTCATTTTCTGGTTATTCATGTTTTTTTTTATACTCATTTTCCTTGCGTATTTGATTATAAAGCTAATGGAGTCAACTCCCAAGACGAAGCCTATCAGCATTAAGTGTGATCCAACAAAGCCTAGCTCTGCTTGGAGCTGGTTGGAGAGGTGGATGTCTGTTTCAAAGCCCGAGAAGACTCCAAAGCTAGACTTGGCATTGGAAGAAACCAACAATGCCAAGGTATCATCTCAAGTTGACTTGGTGAGCTCTGACTCAGCCTTAGAGACCGAAGCTGAAACTGGTTTCTCAAGCAAGGTAGTAGACCATCATGTGGAGCTATCTGAGACTGAGAAAACGAGCCAATGTGATTCACCGGAAGCATCTGCAGAGGTTGATCATGACTTGATGAACCAGTCTCATCCACTTCCTGCTAAGGATACCGAAGCTGGATATGTGGATGAAGAGCCTAAACCTTCTTTGAAGCGCAAGGCTAGCAATCCTTCTTTCGCTGCAGCGAAATCAAAGTTTGAGGAGCTAACGTCATCATCTGCTGGTTCAAAGAAAGCAATGACGCTCTCTTCTAAAGATTGTGTTTTAGGCGAAGAAGGCAAGACAGGTATAGATTCATCAGAGGCTAAAAAGGATCAGACTCTGGAAGAGGTTGCTCCAGCGGAGAACAATGGATCTGAGTGTGGAACTGAACTCTCTGTAACTTCTTCTCTCGATTCACTTGACAAGAAGTCAGACTTTGAGGGTGCAGAGTCCAAGGCTCTGGCTAAGCTTCTAGAAAACGGCACTCCTAAAGCAGACCAATCAGAGCTGATTGAAATTGATGTGAATTCTAAAACTCCATTGGCTACTGTAGAGGACTCTAAGGATGAAGTTGAGGTTTTAGTGACACAGCATGAATCAGTTATCACTACACCAGATTCCAAAAAGAGACGTGCAGAAGATGAATCAGGTCCTCAAGCAAACTCGTTACCTGAGGAAGCTGTAACTCCCATGACAATCACTGAATCTCAGGCAACGCCGGCGAGTCAAGCATCTTGTTCGGTAAATCCAAGATAGGAAAAATCCGGCAAGAGTGGTGGTTCAAGCCAAAAGAGGAAAGTTAGCAAGAAAATAGCATCAAGTCCCAAACAGGAGACTGATACTACAACAGAACAAGAAGGGAAAGAACAGAGAAGCGGGAGAAGAAACTCTTTTGGGTATGATCAAGAAGCAAGAGAAAGCAGCAGCGGAGGGAAAAACTCTATTCCGAGGTTCATGCAGCCAACACAGTCGGCGAAAGCTAAGGTTCAGGAACATAACTCACCGAGATCAAGCCCTGATGTTCAGGAAAGAGAGGTTTCGGTCAAGAAGAGGCATTCATTGCCGGTTGTTGCTAATGTGAAACAAGTATCTCCTAGAATCCAACGGTCTGCGTCTCAAGCACAGCCGGGAACAAAGGGTATTAAAAACTTATATCCTCCTATTTAATGCTTTGATAAAATACTGAGAAAACGTTTGATTTTGCTTTTGTTTGGCATTTTACAGATAGAAAATGGCAGAGATGAAGCTGACCAAAAGGAAAATCTTAGGGGGGGAGTTGGGGTAATTTGCAATATTTTGATGTTTGGTAATGTTTGTTTTCAGACAATCCTTAAAACTCTAATTTTCAGACAACCAAAGTGGACAGAGAAAGAGCCGAGAGTGGAGGGAGGGAGGGATAGTCTTGTGTATAGAGAGAGTCATTTCCGTGTTCTTTCTTTATTGGATTATTTGGTTTGGTTTGGTGTTTGTTTATTTGTTTGGAGTTTGGACATAACCTGATCAGATAAAAGAGTATTTTGGTTATTCCTATATTTTCTACACATTTCTCTTTGTGGTGTGCAATAATTATATGGACGACATACAAAAAGAACATGCATGAAGTTACCAAAGAAGGAATTATTTCAATAGCTTGTAGCAACTAGTCATGGAATGAAATAATTTGTGGACAAGAATAATAATACTACTACTACAAGTTCTGTCGTAAGTCAAAGTGGTTGAACGTATATCGTGGTTCAACCGTAAGTTTTACGTATGTATTGAGAACGTAGATCTGAAATTCAGTTAATCTACCATATAAGATACTAAATAATAATAATACTTTATTGGTTGGTCGACTGCTAAGACAAATTTTAAAAATAAACTTATTTACAACTATAATAAAAACAATTTTGCAATATGATATATCGTTTTCACCAAATACACAAATCTAACGCTGTAAAAGAATAAGTTTATGTTATATTAGTCTACTATGTGGAAAACGTTTTTAAAAAATAAGTCTAAACTATTAGATTATAAATTTATTTTAAGTTCTGAAACTCTAAAAAAATTCATATTAATTAAAGATCTAAGACAAATGTTTTTTTCAATACAGCAGGCACGCCTCCGGTCGACTGATCATCTTGAATTTGAGTCAATGAAACTGACTGTTATTGACTTAAATCATATCCAAAAACAGAGAACCAAAAATATAAATAGAGGGACCGTTATGGAAAATATACAGAACTAGGGGAGTATCTGGAGAAATGGGAAAAATAATGAGAGGAGGGTAAGCGGCTGACGAGACACGTGTATAAAGGGAGGAAGAAGTAGAGAGATAAAATGACGATGGTGACCTGAATGAAGGAAGAAGAAAGAACCCACCGGATCTAGGGCTTCTCCTCGACGGATTCAACACGCAGATGATTCTACCTCTCTGGATTTTTTCACAGCTTTTATCAAATTCTCTTCTCTCCATCTCTCCCGATATTCAAAAAAACTAGGGATTCTCGATGAAAACGATGATGATTGGTTCAATCTTAAGAGTATGCAGCAGGCTTGATTAATTATTGAGAGTAATTGGACCTTCACCGAATCAAAAGGAAGAAACTTTTATAGATTTGACAAGAAGTGAGTTTACTGTAAAACTATGAGGGCATTGCACAAATCCAAAAGGGTATCTTGGCCACCAGATTTTAAACTTTGCCAGGTAAAAAAAAAAAGAAGACATTTTGCAGCTCTTTCGATCGATGGAAGCTTGGATGGTTGATGTTTGTTTAATTTTTCTTCTAAAAATTGACTGCTTGGGAGATGATACGGTGGTCACTGGAACTGCAGAACTATGTGTATTAGTTTGATGACTTGATTTGTTGCTTTTGTTATGTTTTGTGGAGGAGTTGAGTCTCTGATTGCTTATGTAAGTGTAGATATGTGCTCTGTTTCGATTGATGTTCTTCATCACAATGGGATTAGTGTCTATAACTCTGCTCTCTTGTTTCTTTTTTCTTTGTTGCATCATAGTCTAAAGTTGTTTGCCCATTTTTTTGCTTCTTTGGATAAGGGTCTGATCCTGAGATACAACCAGTTCTATCATGGGTTTGAGATCAGTGTAGTCAAGTAGTCTGTGATGAGTTATTCAAGAGACCGAACCAAGAGGATTCGGACTTTACACACTCTTGGATGCTGTCATTCGCAACTTTTTTGCTGATCGAAATCTACATTGGTAAGGTAGCTTGGGGAAGATTCATTATCCAGCTAAGTTACTTACTGGGAGGAGGGAGGAGGAGGAAGTTACAACACTTTGTTTCATTTATACTTGGTTTGAAAATTAGTTGATTAGTTAGGCTGTCCTGGATTATGAGGTCCTAGTGTTATACATCACCACTTTCCACATTTATTGTTTCTTTCTAACTACCTAGATTCTTGTGTATGCTTGAAATAACTGGTCCTGTGGTAAATATTCACGTTTTTTTTGTGTAGTGATTCCTGTTTTAGGTCTGAATAGGCTTTAACTAGAATGATTTGATCAAGATTGTCAATTAACAATCTGGTTTTGATGTTAATTAGGTACGTCTCTTCATATCGGAGGATTCACCTTCACAAGTTGGATCAGAATCTCAAGATCACCTGCAAGCAAAGTCACATCCGAGCGAGGATAATCTGCCACCTGGTTTCGGTGGACCTCTTTCTGCAAATGAGTCTCAGATTAAGTTATCAGATATCCCTGTAATTAAGTGGAAATGCTCTATCCGGGTGAGCTTGCTGATCCCACTCTTTAATCTTTTCTTTTTTTACCTAGAATTTTTGAAAGTACTGATTGCAGTTCCCCCACAATGACAGTATATTTACACTTATTGTGGACATGGACATCTTCTTTTTCTCTATTCCTCTGAAAATTTAAACTAATTGTCTGACCGTATCTCTATGCTTTTTTTTTGAGTTGTTAAGCATATGTAAAATATATGGAAAAATATGACAGTAAAGTGCTCTTGGTTGGGTTACCCTTGTAGGGTTTAGGGTTTATTGTTAATCTAGCTGAGGATGTTCGTATGGATACGATAATTATGTATGTGGTGGTGATGTATGTTCAACATGGAATAACATGTGTTCTTTACAGATTCTGCTAGATGAGGAATGGAGAGTGGTTGCAGGGGATGAAAGCAAAGAAGTGGAGACGCAAAATCAAAGGGAATTGAGAGTTCTTGAAGCATTCTATCCTGGCGCATCAGCTATTCCTCCAAAGTCCAGATCCTATCCCCTACATATTCTATCTACACATACATATACATATCCCTTTTACTTTTTTCTGACTTTTTTCTTTTCAATCTGCAGCCCTTCGGTTCCTGCTGATGTTGACAACTCAGAGTATGATGATCAGCAAACCGTTGTCATCCCCATTCTACCTGTAGAAGACGATGACCTAGCAATGGATTCAGCATCTGATCTCCCAGCCCAATCTGGCGTGGATGTGGGAACAGAGCCATCAAGAACCGATGAGAACACATCAGTTTCTTCAACCCTCCCCGCAGCGTCAGAAATAATGGCTGCATTAACTGCAATTTCAAACAACAAAGAACTAGGCAGCGGCATGATCGACCAAGATCTGCTTATGAAAATCTTGAGCAACCCTAAGCTGGTAGAGAATCTTGTTGCAAATAATGGTGGCGCAGGTTCAGTCTCCTCCAACGCAAGTAGCCCCTACCTATCTGAAGCAAATGGAGTAGTAACCACAACACCTGCCAGCTCAAATGGACAATATTACCCTCAGCCAACGGTAACTCATACTCCTTCCATGACCTATCCTCCTCCAGCTTCTTCAGATCATCCCAACTATGGAGCACCACCTGCCAGAGATGCTAGTTATTACAAGAGCCTGATTCAGCAACATGGCGGGGAAAGACAAGAGGCGCCACCGCCGGTTCAACAACATCTCGGTTATCGTTATAACCCTCAACCTGGAGGAGGACCTAACCCTGAGATGGTAAATAGCAATAATAATAACAACCAGAGGCCAAGGGATTCAAAACCAAAGATAATGAAGCCGTGCATGTACTTCAACAGCTCGAGGGGTTGTCGCAATGGAGCCAACTGTTTATACCAGCACGATGCTGCAGCTTACCAGCCGAGGAATCCAAACAATGGTAATGAGATGCCAAGTGCAAAAAGAATGAGATTTGACAGGGACTGAAGCAGAGAATTAGCATACCACCACCATGCTCTTCTCCTCTTGGTGTGAGAGAGCTTGTTGTTAGCAGCAGAGCAATTTTTTCTTCTTCTCTCTTGCCTGGCTTTGCTGCTATATAAGTTTTATTTACTTTTTGAAACTATTTCTTGGTCTATTCCACTCATATAATATAATTAGGGAATTTTCACTCTCTTTTTAAAGGATGTTTACTTGATAGTAGCATCTATTTTAAATAATTAGTTAATGCGCAGATGAATGAGTACAATTAACAGATGTGAGTTATATAATTGAAATAAAATGAAAATTCTAATTAGGACAACAAAGTTTCTTATTACAGACTGTTTCAACTATTGATTCATTCATAACTCGCTACATAATCTTAAAATAGTTGCAGGTTTCAAATCAGAACAACACATCAGATGCTTACAATAAGATGGTTCTCCTATAAATGTTCATATTTGCTAAATTAAGTCTTGAGATCGTTAATGCATGCGCTGTTCAAAAGCTTCATTCCTTCTTCACTCATCTGCTGAACTTCTGTTGGCGACAGTATCCTTATGCACCTTACACATCCCACAAACTCCCTGCACCAGTTTATGCAAGTCATGTAAGTAAAAACAATGGTAATAAAGAAACTGAAGTTAGTAAAGTGAGAGAGAGAGAGAGAGACTTACTCCCATGGATCATCTCCTACAAGCAGAACATCACTCTCATAATCAACATACACAAGCTTCCATCCAGAGGTTTTTGGGCGTGTTAGCAAACCTTCAAGTCCAAACATGCACTCAATAGCAGTTTTTAATTCTTCATAGTCCCTGAAGCTTGTGACATCAATAGACCTCCCAACTGACCCGGTTTTTTGGACCTACCAAACCAAAGTTCAAAGTCAGATGATTAGAGAAAAAATGTATGCTTAGTGAGTGGAAGGAAATGAGAGTAAGCCTTTGTTACCTTGGTGTAAGTTCGGACACGTGGCGTTGCAAGTTTCTGCCATGACCCTTTACTATTCTGCTGCAGCAGACTAGTATCATCAAAATCAACATTGCTTGAAGATGTACCACCTGTTCCTCCAGAGTTATCTTGGCGAGAGAAGGCCTGTGAGTCTGCAAAGCTAGCAGATGTGATCTGTGACTGCACATCTTGAGCAAAGCTGTTGTTGTTCCCGACCAAAGAATGGAACTCGGTTTCTTTGATGGCACAGAAGTCATCAAGAACTGTGTTTGAGAGTGGAGGAGGATCTAGAATGTTGCTGTTTGTGCTATTACTCATACACATGTTCTGACAACCATAAAGGTCCTCCTGCTGCATCAAGGGACTAAACTGGTCAAACTTTAGACCGTTCAGCTGATTGTCCCACATATCCTGAAATGAGTTTGTTGAATCAGGTAGCACAATAGGTGAAGATTCGTTAGAGGATAGCATTAACGGTTGCTTGTAAGATCCAGCTAAAGACTGGAAGGAAGAGACTTGTGATGTCATCTCTTCCGTTTCCAGGAAAGAGAATCCATTTGTTGGATCAGACTGTTGTGGTGGGTATATCTGTTCAGGAGATGGATCAGCTTGTAAAGGAGACAAGGCACTTGGTTTCTCACTCAGCTCCTCATTTCCATGATTGACTCTCCCAGAGCTGTTTTCAAGATTTGTAGGAGCATTCATGCTTTGTGACAGATTCTGTTCTTGGCCACTTGTATTGGAGACAGAAGGATTGTTGTTGTCTGGCTGCACCTGCACCACCTGGTTCATCACCATTGGTTGCTGCATCTTCACATCTCCTAGTAAACCTCCATGCCCCATCAAAACATTCTGCTGCATCTCAGGCATGAAAGATGTTACAGCATTTTGGTTGTTGTGAGGTCTCATCATCATTTTCATAAGCTGCTCTGAAGCCATGTTTGGGAATGTAGCGTAGGGCAGTGGCCGTTTGATCAAGCTACCCCAATCGTTTTCACCAGCTTCAAATATCATTAACAGTTATTATGTATATCATATGAAAAGAAGATAACAATAAGTAAAACTTTACTTTTTAAACTTACCAAAGTAAGATGGATGGAGCTGGCGTTTGAGTCCTGAGGTCAGTGAGGGAAAGATGAAGAGACTTTCAGGAGTTTCAATATCCCATGGACTAACCCTAGTCGGCTTATCATTACATCCAGGCTCATCCCATTCAACTTGAAGGTTACGCCACTTAGAGCCAGGCCATCTCAATGGATCCAAGTCACTGATTCCAACAATGGTTCCCATGTACCTAAACATATATGGAAATGTGAACAACCAAACTATATTTAATAGGTAAGAAACAGACACATTGTGGTTATAGTGGAACACTAACCTACGTTTCCCTGAATCCTCAGTTTCAAACATCATACCAAACCTCATACCAACCGAGAGCTGAGAACCACATATCGCTTTACGGTACTTTGGTAGAGGGATCACAAACTCTGCTGGACACGCTCTGAAAACAAAAACACCAATAAGCTCTTGTCTAGGGATGACAGAAGATGTTTTTAGAATGGTTTAAGAGGTAACCTTGGATTAAAGAAAATCAAGAAAGGAGTGCGGTTTGCAGTTGCGTGAGCCGCAGCAGCAAGAACACCGATGTGCATACTATCCGCTGAGAGAACTGATGAAGGAAGAGCTGTCTGTTGCCGGTTAGCTCTCCTCACACCAACCATTAGTTGCGACTTCTCATCTCTTATGAACAAGACGGAATCTCCAGCTCTCAATCTCTTTGATCCAACAAACAAACTCCATCCTGTTGTTAGGAGATGTCTCTTTGGTTGTCCTGAGAATGCAAGCAAGAACTGAGCTCAAATATCAACTAAATCTATACACAGAGAGAGAGAGAAATCTGTTGGAGTTACCTCGGTAGATATGGCGAAATGTCCAAGTATTCTCATGAAGATCTCTAACTACAAGCTCCTGCGTTGGCGGCTGTGCTGTGTAGTCCTGTAGTGTATAGCAGTTCACATAAGCAGCAATTAAAGCAATAAGAACAAAAGCTTTTGAGACTCACCAAGGGTGGAAATAGCTTCTCTGCGGCTCTACGTGGGACAGAAAAACCTCCATGTGTACTTGTATCACTAGCGGTAAGAGTTTTGCAGAAATACTCAGATGGGTGCTTGCTCCCTCTTAATAGTCCTAAGTCTGGTACAGGTAACACATCTCTCTCCTGATTGCACAAACCATTTAAAAACTCAATTCACTTTTGCAATGTGTTTAGAAAAGGTAAGAAGTTGCAAGAACTTGAACTTACGGAGTGAACAGGTTGTAGACTCATCTGAGCGTAAATTTCATCACTGTCCTTGTCTGCCTATAAAAACAAAACAAAACCATTGTCAACATAAATTCAAACTATTTGCAAATGAGAAAAATTTGGGAAGGCATACATGAAGGGTAACATTATGGACTTGGCACATCAACTGAGATGGAAGATTTGGGTAATTAGGAACTTGAGTTGTTGCTGACCTTCTGGTTGAAACAGCAACCTTATTCAAAGTTGTAAACAATAATGTCAAACCCTGATACAATGTTTTTTTCTTAAAGACACCCAAAAAAAGTTACATACCTGTTCGCTATGACCTTGTGAGAAGTAGTACACTAAGCTACCAACTTGAGGGAGACAAACAAGAGGGCCTGCACAAGCGTGCCATAGCATAGAGTTTATCACCGGCTTTCTCGTTCCTGAACCAAAAAATATCAGGACAAGTTAACAAGATTTCAAACTGTCATTGGACTAAATCTGAAAGAAAAAATAAAACCTGACTGATCCTTTAACAGCTTCATCTCTTCAAGAAGAGTAGATTGAGAAGTTGTTGAAGTTGTTGTTCCTCCATTAACCAAACCATTTGTTTTCATCTTGTCCTCACCACAAGCCAATGAACCCATTCTGTTTTGTCTTTCCCACACTAAACACTAGGCTTTCAACTAAGATTATTTTTTTCTTCACAAAGTCTATATTTTTTTAGACACAAGAAGAGACAAAGAGTCTTATTGAGCAAACAGGCTACAAGATAAATCAAGAAACCAGAAGAATTAAAGACAAACCCATTTCATGGAATCTGGTTTTTTTTTCTTGGTTAAAGACAAAAACTCTTACACATGACAAAAACAGAAGAGAAGAGAGTAGGAGAGATTAAAGAACATACATAAAAGGGACTACACACAGACAAGCATGTCTCTCTTTGTGGGCCTTTTGCCTCTTTCTCTCTCTATTCTTTTCTCATACAAAACTCGACCTTTCAATGAAGAAGATAAACCAAAGATGCCATCATGAAGCAAAACAGTTTCATTCTTTTGTTTTCTGGATGCAAACAAGAACAAGAAAGAACTGAGAGAGAAAGACAAAAGCTTTAATAAATAAATAAAATTTCCTTTTAATTTCTCTAAGAAAAGTCCATATTTTTCTTCTCTCTCTAGATGTATATAACAAGCATGTGTGTTTGTACAGTTTTTTTTTTTTTTTTTTTTGCTTGGAAATGGGAAAGCGTGTGCATGCTCTTATCCTGCGCTTAAACTTTCTGTATATGGCGATGCCGTTGCAGCTTTGTTCTCTTGAAACGAATAATATTTATATTTTATTTGTTTCACATTAATTAAGATATCTTTGGTGTTGAGCTACATATATAAAAATGAAATAATGTTTCAACAATTTGCGTCAAAAATTAATAGAGTAGTAAGCACACGTAATCTCTGGTATGCACAGAAATGTAGTTGATTGTACAAAGTACTTTAAATGCTTATGTTATAAGTCAGATATTAATGCTTTAAAATAAGTACCATGAGTGAGTGTATATTTTATTATTCTAATATAATGTTACATAAATTTAATATTTTCTTCGAAAAGTGTTTTGCTTTTTCAACCACTTTGGTTGATTTAGTAAAATGTATACAAAATAATAAAGCGAAAATTTTGATTAACTTTATGACAAAGGAGGTTTCTTTTCTGGTAGCAAAAAATATATACTTTCTCGAAATGTTTTTCTTTTTCCTGCTAATGTTTGGAAAAGGGAACGTGAGTGATGAGACTTTGGAAGAAGGTTTAGAGAAGGTGCGTATGAAATAAGAGAATGTCAAACTGGCGTATATTAGCATGAAGCCTGAGAGATTAAAAGAGGAAGTGTATCTTGCAAGTGTAGTGTAATTTGTACATTTCTAACCATCTTAAGATCGTGTAACAACTAGCAAATCCATTAATCTATACCATAATATTTTAGCTAAAGTTATGCTTGGTCTTGTTTCATCGAACTAGCATCATCAATTCATCATCCAGATGAAGTGTACCATATTAATTCCCTCTACATTTGCAGCAGTTTGTAGCTCCCAGCATTCCCCAAGAGCGTGATTTTTTAGCCAAACAACTCTTATTATCGATCACAATACATTTCTTTTGTCTTATATATAATGGAATCATGTGAAAATATAAGTTTTAGAATTCAAGAAACAATAAAAACAAAAAGGTAGCAGGAAAAAGTGAAATGCATTATTTGGTGCTTTCGCGTCTGAAATTTTTGACCGCTCGGCACGCGTGAAGTGGACGGCAAATCAGGTTAATTATAATTCTGATAATCGTGGATTATAACTGTGGAGTACATATACATACGTTAGGTAAACCAAGCTCATTGCCCAAAAAGAAAAAAGGTAAACCAAGCTCAATGCAAAACTATTCGGTAACATACATACATTAATATGTTAATTAATGTTATGACCGTCAACCGTGGAGTTAACATAACTGTGGAGTATTAACGTACCTATGTTACATGTCTTAAAGTGGTGAACGAGTTATTTCAATTATCAAATCAAATGAATGTGATTGAGCATATGTGGATACGTTGATCACGAATGTGTACGTAATGTTACAATAATAATATGAAAATAAGGCCACGTCACATTCCATATTTGTGAAAATTCTATTTGATTCTTTCGCCAAGTAACCCTCTCCAACTATAATATCATGCCATCTTCGTGATTATCACATTCCTAACCGTTCAAATTCTATTATATTTGTTTTAAAATCATGTTCTCTATTTTCTCGTTTCATTAATTTTTCATTTTCATGCGTTTATTGAGTCTTGCTATTAGCAATGGATCCAATTCCAATAAGGTTTTGAGTTAAGAACCTTAGTTCCATTAATTTTAAAATGAAATCTGAAGTAAAGTCTTTTAAACTATATTCTATTTTTCACTCCATAGTGTATTAGAAAATGATTCTACTACATAAATAAAGTAATACATTTTGGTTTTAATTAATATTATTATTTTTCTTTAAAATAAAGTATGATTGGAATAAACCTAAATTTGTTTATAAAATTACTATATTTAAAAGGAACATTGAGTATTACATTAGATATGTTCTTAATACCTATAGTAGTTAAGTCGACAAGATCGGATTCATAGTCATTCTTAAAG
The DNA here is from genome assembly GCF_020379485.1 of Brassica napus. Lineage (NCBI taxonomy): Eukaryota > Viridiplantae > Streptophyta > Magnoliopsida > Brassicales > Brassicaceae > Brassica > Brassica napus. Next base: position 19,944,355 of record NC_063441.1, read on the forward strand.
TATCTCCAACTATACTTCATAATTTACTATTAAATAAAGTTTAGAATTAAAATCGTTTCAATTCCATTCAATTTTTTACTTCACATATAGAATTAATATTGATTATTCAATAAATTGAATATATTTATTTATTATTCATTATTTCATTTTTCACTAAAAATGTAGTAGAACTAGAAAAAAACTCAACCTTCAAATTGTTTTATTTCAAAAGAAAAAAAAATGAAATTTTACATTATAAATGGTTTTATAACGCAAAGAAAAAATTGCTATTTAGTGGAATTCTTGTTAAAAACTACAAAATGAGACATTTCACTATAAAAAAAATTTTCTTTCAAATCTTTGTGTCTATTAAGTTAAGTTTTAGCTTTGTAGTTTGTACACACTAGCTCGTTTATTAGTGGGAAAATGGTTAAATTGTCTTCTTTGCCATCACAAACGGAGTTAGCAGTAATATCCAATCCCAGAAGGACACGTAATGGTCTTCATACCAGCATGTGCCTTTGCGCACGCATCTACATGGATCGACGATTTTGATCCGATGGTCAATATTTAAATAACGTAAGAATCGAACCGCACGCGCTCTTCTACATCGTTCAACAGCTTCGTAATTCACCCACGTTTTTTCTCAACTTCCCTAGAATATCTCCCAACCGTCGATTCTACCAACGTGTCATCCATGCAAACGACTGCTAAGCTCTACGGCGTCGTTCAGAGACACGATCACGAGTCGCCACAAATGGTCACAACTCGCATAACTTGTTGGTCCAATTTCATAAATCTAATTTTTGGTTTAGCTGTAAATTCAGTATGCGTTAATTAATTATCTATATTATGGTCGTTGGAAAAAAAAATCACTAGTGGGATCATACAGCTGCACAGAGGAAACTGTAGACTGTAGAATAAAAAAATTTACAAACGATAGGAGTAATCATGCCGCATGATTTCTGGCACTTGGAATTTTAAAGCTGCAAAATATTTAATACTAGTACCATATAGTAATCTGCAATAAAACCATAACTACTGTCCAAACCATTTAACTACCAGTCTACCACTAATCATATTTTTCCTTATCCTGACTTGTATCTTTTTCTTACTACTAATTATGTATATTTAATTGAATTGTATAAAAAATCAAGTATTTTGCCTTTTAAACCTGCAGTGTATTTATTTGCTCACATTTTTCAAATTATTTAATTGTTAACAAATGTTATAATAAAAGAAATTGGTCATTTTTAATGGAAAGTCACTGGTTACATGAATTAAATGTTAAAAATATCTAGTCGTTCAAATTGATCCATAAATCACAAATAAATTCCATATTTTATATCGGAACTGTATTTCCATTAAGAAAAAGTGTCTTATTTATTGATTTTTGACTCGCGGCAAAACTTTAAACTATTTTTTTTATCAAAACAAGAAAGAATAAAATTGGAATATAGATGGACCCCATAATCCTAAGAGTTAAGCCAGAATAATGGGAGTGACGGGACGTCTCTTATGAGCTATTGGTACGTATAGAGTAGGATCATTCAGTTATGGATCAGTGGGTCTTATTACAGAATCTATTAACAATTTTAGATTCAGGTTTAGTCAATCTATGGATATTGACCCATCCCTAGTTTTCAATTTTCAAACACTAAAATCTTCTCTTTTATTTTTGAGAAATTGGTGTCAATGCACCTAAACCAACCTCTATTTTGCAATATACCCATTATCTTTGACGCCAAATTTCCTTCCCATTTTGCCCTTACCACCTGCTTTTCCCTACACCATAGACCCTGTGCGTTGAGTGTCAGGAGACTCTCTGCGTTGAGTGTCAGGACAGGACACACATCATTTTCCATCGGTCTAAGCATTAGTTCAACCTCTAATAACCACCTACTTTCAATTCACTGATTCATTCCTCTTTTATCCAATTTTTTTTTCTTCTCCTAAAACCAAAACTCTAGTCAAAGATAGTGCTTTGATTTCTTAATCATAAGATGGAAGAAATCATCCTCCCTTCGAAAGTGTTTGCAGCTGGCGAGGAACCGACTGGTGAACGAGGCAACCATCATGACAATGCTCTTGATTGAAGCTCACACCTCAGGTGATGTTGATCAATGTAAGGCTATCACTCCTTGCATTCTCGCAGAAGCTGCAAAACAATTGGCCGTTAACTAACAACATTGGACCCATATGTGATGATGTTGTGGGACTTAAATGACAAACAATCCACTCATTAGTTAACATTTTAATTACCAGCTACCATATGTAGGTTACATGTATCGTGCCTGCACTAAAACCATGGTGTCCATATTTTAGACATGTGGTCATATTGATCTTCATAACTGATAAACAATTCACTTATCAGATAACACCCTCATTAGCAACTAACAACCCCCACATAAGCCTTATTTATATATGAGGTGAGTATCTGATAGATTGTAATTTTCCCTCCAAAATGCTAATCCACTACCAAATCAGATAAAAAATCATTATCAACTGAAAGGTATGTTTCATGCATGTTTGTTTACACAAAGAACTGGGTCTTGTTTTTAGTCACATGTAGGTATTTATAGGTCATAAATGATAATCCATCCTCTTATCAGATAACATTTTTATTATCAACTAACAATACTGAAGGGAATCCATATTTAGCTATGCGGTGACATTATGATAGCCTATAACTATCCTGTCAAACTGATAAACCAATAACAAAACATATAACATATTATTTATCAACTAAAAAGTTATGTTCTATGCTTATTGTTTATCTACTAAAGACGGGGTTATTAACTTATGTGCTGACATTAGTGTACATAACGCCAAGCCATATAAGGCTGACAATTCCATCTGATAAATAACATGGACACAAGTATTAGTTAACGTATTCAAGTATCACCTACATATAAACATTATCAGGTAATATAGAAATTAGCAACTATTGAAAATGTTAGCCTGTTTGCTAAATACCTAGAATCCCATAATCATCAGAACCGTCGTCGTTTGGTAGGACATCAGCCGTTCCAAATTGCTGGGTGTGTGAACCTGAACCTGAACCCAGCTCCAAGTTCAGAAAGTGCTTTCCATGATCGACAGTGTCCAGCATCCTACCCTTCCTCTTATCAGATAATGCCTTCCTTACACAATCAACTTCAGGAATAGCCGTTAACAAAATAGTTGACAGAAATAATTCGTGTTAGCAACAAACACATTCTCTTACCTTTTTTGTAAACGAGTTGCTACCCTTTAAATTCTCAATCACAGTTTTCGTTTTAGATTTACCTCTCACACAAATCTCTCTGTGTCTCCTAAGTTATATATTCTACACTAGAAATCCTAGTATCAAGTACCCTTTTCCATAAGATATCATAGATCCACTTTTTGTTCAAAAAAAAAAAATAGATCCACTTACCGAAGCCATTGGAGGCTGTATAAAAAATACTCTTTATCCACCAGATTCTTCAGTGAAGCGTCCTCTACAGTCAGGTCTACACCTGCAAACAATTCTACACCAAATTTCTTCTGCATATCTTCTCTGACACAACTCGTAGTTCAGCCGATGATGTTATCAAAAAAGCAAGGGTATTATTGTCCTTCTAGGCCCAAAAGGGTAGAAGGCATTTGGAGTTTATCACCACTAGGGCATTTAACTAATATGAGTCTTTTTTGGGTATATTTCACTTAATCTCTCTTTATTTTTTTACTATTTATTTCTTTTAATCTAAAATAGAACTAAAAGTCTAAAATATACATTATTATCTCATAACAAGGGATCATATAACATAATAGAGAAAAATATAAATCACTACTCTATTTTAAGTAAGCTATGTTTCTTATATACTATTTTAACTTCATATGAATGTGGGATCCTAAGAGATGTAGAATTACAAACCAAAAACTCGTAGCATGCAACTAAAAGTTATGAAAAAGCGATAAAAAAAGGAAATAAAAGGGACCAAGAAAAGAAGGCTTGTATTATTACATTGAGAATGCGTAATAATGCCAACAGGAAAAAAAGGCAGATAAATAAATCATAACAATCAGGAGGAGAGAATATAAGAACAATCATACTTATAATGAACATTCCATTTACACCTACACACACACTCAACACATCAATACACATTACATATACGGTGCCATAAAATGAAAATGGTTACCATACGAGTGCCGTCAGTTGCATTGCATAAAGCCATATACAAACATATGTATATAAGACTGAAATATACGATCATCTATACTATACGGTTCTATAAAAGAGAGAAATGGGGCGTGGAGTGAGGGAAACATGGATACTGTGGGAGCTTTGTAGGGTTTGAAGCCGACATTTTTTTTCTGCAAAGTTTATTTTTAATCGAGCTCTGTAAAAAGGAGAGTCCATTTCTTTGTTTCTTCTGTTACTTTCTTTTCTCCAAAGCAACACTATTCCTTATCATCATAGCGCTATTATAGGGATAAATGTCAATAAGAATAAATAACGAGACTCCAAGTTGAAATAGTATACATATTAATCTTTGGTTATATACTATGAAAACCACCATCTATACTTGCATACACAGTAAAATGTGATGGATAAAGTTCACGGTGTGATTAAAGGTTATTACTTTAAGCAGACAGAAAACACATGTAAAGAAGTTATAACAGTTGTATTTAGTGTCGTAGCTGCAATTTTGTCTATTGTTTAATTAAAGTAAGCAGCTACTGGATGAAGGGGTGAATTAGTTGCAAGAAATAGGTATTTGGTATGAATTATTGGTAGTTTAATTTATGTTTCTTGACCACAATAATGGTTATTTAGTCAAAAATACTCAAAGATCTGCCCTGGCTCTCTTTATTTCTATGCTTACTAATTATATTGAAACCTATATATCCTTCTCCACTATATATGCTTAATTTATGTTTCTTGACCTATATATCATTCAGATTAATAGATTAAGCAATTACGTAGGGTCATAAACTTCCAAACATTTTTTTTTTTTTTTGAAACACAAACATTCATTACTCAAACAGAGAGTTAGGTACCATTTAAGGCATACAATACTTGTTCATCAGCTAGACAATTCTTAGCTAACATATCAGCTTCCATGTTTTTCTCTCTAGAAATCCATCGAAACGAAACAGAATCAAAAGCAAGAATTAGTTCATTGATATCCGCTACGATACCGTAGATTTCCATGCTCATAACATTCGTCTGCAACGCCTTGATCAGAAGAGATGAATCAGATTCACAACAAATTCTTCGAAGCTCCATATCCTTGCATTTTTGCAGAGCGGCTCGCAAGGCCAGGCTTTCAGCAACAAGGGGAGATCCGACGAATTCTGCATATAGTGCGAACTTGCACGACCGGTTTTCCGTAGTTATTGTCCAACCCAGACCTGCAAGCAAAAGACTTTCATTCCACGCAGCGTCAGTACGAATCAGGGCACCACTAGGCGCTACAACCACCGGAGTGCTCTGTTTTTTCTTCACAAAGCATTCTTGAGTTTGGCTAAGATTCCATTCTCTGGCCGCAGCTAAGGCCCGAGTTGCTGTTTCCTCCGGTGTGATGTACTTGTTGTTGAAACACACATTGTTCCTTGCTAACCAGATATGCCAAAAGATCCATGGGGTAAGTTGCTGAGAGGTCAGTCCCACTGGCGGTAGTACCACTTCATTGCGCAAACTCATAAACATTATATCTATATATTTGGTAGTAGAAAACAAAACTATAGGGACGTCCTTTAATGATTTTCTCTATGCCATTTTTTTGTTATAATCTTATTAGTTCAACAAGACTCAATCGTACGTGGTTAGTCTCTGACTGATTAAAAGAAAGTAAGAGAACTGGGCCCAAATGAACCCATTATTCGTTAATGGGCTTAACAACTATCTGTAAGTTTAAGAAACATTTTAAAGTGCGTGGTTCGGTTCCATTTTCGTCACTAAATGATTCGGGTACTATTACAAAATGGTTATAATTTTTTTGGTAGAGAGAATCTATGTATAGTTTATTAGAAAAGTTTTGTGTCCTGTGTTTAACTACTCTGACATCTAACGTGTCTCTATCTCCATCTACATGTTATGGCGCCCGATTTAGAAGATCTTTTGCGCAGACATATTTGATACGATATGATATTAAAAAATTAAGGAGGTTAAAGAACTTCGAGATCTTTATATAATTTCATGATTGATCAGGAAGATCTGAAACATTTTTAAATGTTTTTGAATTTGCTACTAACGGTATGGAATACGAATATATGGTTAGTGAGGAAGTAGGTGTTCTCTTCTTTTTCTTGCCTTCAATAATATCGCTTCTCTTTATTATACGATGATTTATCTTTCGTTTTCATTTGAGATTCAGTGAAGGTTGTTCCACATCGCAAACTTGAGTACTCTACAAGCAAAACTAACATTTCTCAAATCCAAAAAATCAATGATATATAGTACCTGACTGCTGGATGAATTGTGGTGTATTTCAATATATTATGTGGGGAGTTTTTCTAAAACTGTAGGATTAGCGTGATCATTGAAGGATACGTAACATCCTGAAAAGCTATGTTCAATACTGTGTGAGAGTAAAGATGAAACAAGAAAAATATCATGATGATTTGTAAGACTAGTCGACAAATGTTTAAAAAATTTGGAGTAATGACCGTTGAACGGTGTTGCCTAGTGATAAAAATGGCTCCGGCTGAAGTTTCCGCCCTGAATTTAAAGTAGCAATGGCTATTCATAGACGTTTTAAATGACAAAAAAAACTTAGATTTCTATGGATCTCGTGAAATTAATTTTTAAGTCTAAAAACTTTTGAAATCCTCGTAGTTGTAAAAAAATGGTGTGGAATCCACATGCAACTCTACAAACTGTAAAATTATCTTAATTTGTAGTGCAATATATATATGAAACTAGTGTAATAGGCCCGCCTGACAATCGGAAACAATCTTCCAATGAAAGATCGGCATATGAACTTTGTATCATGTTCATGTCAGAATTATGGGAGAAGTTGAAGAAAGCAGGGAGAGAATAACGATTAGTTAATATAGTTGGTGCCAAATGGCAAAAGAATATAGAAGGCAAAAGAAAATTTCAACATTCAATGATTCCTAAATTCCTAATCAGTACAATACAATGATTGGGTTAAGACTGAAAACCACATGATTAACAATATTTTAATCACCCCATTCATATACAACTTTGACTTCTCATGCGCACAGCATACTAACACAACGTACCTACCAGAAAAGTTAGAAACATATCTGTAACTTTTGATTTGGTTATGAGATTAGATTCTGATGATTAAGTCGCTCAAAGTGTTCTATCATTAAACCTCTTCATTTGCTAAATACTAGTATATCAAACGGTCTTTCTGATTATAGATCCCCTTCATGCCAAATCATTAGTTTGTTTTCTTCATGTTACCTTTCGTACAAATAATAAACAGTCGTAGTTTGCTATCTCCAAATGACATTTGTATTAAACCAAACATATAAAAAATGACCTATACCTATACTTTTAGGTTTAGTTCAAGATTCAAACTTGTAAATGAACTGGTAACCATCACATATCACGTGAAAATTAGGAACAAATAAAAAAAGTACCTATAGATTTTTTTTTAAGAATGACTAAGTAGTTTATTCCTTATCATATTTAATAAAGAATAATATTGTTCTATATTCTTCTGCAGAAAAATGAATGGAAATTATAAACTATTTTTTTTATAAATGGTAAATTTTTTAGAAACGTTATATTTTTCGTTATTCTCTAGTCACTTTTCATATCCTAAATACAGAAAACGAGATATTGACGAGTTCGTAAATATGTCGAGAAGACAGCTTACATGTCACATGAACAAAACCACGAGTTAAATTAAATCAAACAAAAAACACAAAAACGCTTTGGAACTCAAATAAGCCACGAGTGTTCTTAAGCATTTAGGAAAATAATTAAAATTCAAGACTGGCTTATAAAATGGGTACCGGTAAACCCTACAGTGTGGACACAACTATACAACTGCTTATGATTTCATGAAATATCGGTGTAATTCAATTTTAGAATTCCAATCATATAATATCCAATCATATTCGTCCACTAACAAAAACAAATAACTGTTTTCAAATGATCACGATGTTACAACTTAAAATATATATATATATATATGAAAAGTGTATAATTGAGGGCAGAGTTTGCAGCTAGATAAAGTCGGAAAGAAGTCTTAATACTATGCTTCGTATGGGCACTCACATTTTTTCTCGTTTCTTGGAACTCATCACCTTCTTCTTTTCCACCTCTTTGTTATTCTCATTAGCATGTGATGCTTGGAGTTAGAAGTGTATTTTAGTTAACTAAAGAGGTATCATGAAAGTAAATTGAAACCAGCAAGTCTTCCCGTAATTCATCTTGATCCGTGCCATGGTTTGTCTTATATCACAATGGGGATTTTTAAGTAAACCTGATTTAACTAATTACACGAATTGATTAGTACACATATAATATGATTTTAAATTTATGTATATATGAATATATTACATTCAACTAAGTGACTAACTATGAACATTTTTTGCAAATCCCTTTATAATGAAGTATTGGGCCAAATGATCATGAAAATAAAGTTAACTCATAATGCAGAAAGCTATCTCAACTTTAATGTATCGCTTAATGTTGTTTAAAGTAATGCTGGGAAGATATTTAATTGTATTGCGTATTTGTACGATAATTTCTTTTTATTCAATTGTGACATTTTCTACTCAGTCATCCTTTTCATTCTAAATTATTTTTGTCTCTTATAAAAAATAATTGACCAGGTGATCATAAATCATATAATGTCTTTTAAAATGCTAAAGTTAAGGATAATTGGAGGCCTGGTTATTATTAAATTGTTGCAATCAGATTCAAATGAAGCCTTCTACAATTTATATTGGTTTTCACTTTTCATACACTAAATTTTCATGAGCTGGTCTCTGAACTGGCTTGCCATTGACGTACTTCACGACTTAATCAAAACCAGTAATCATTTCCGGATAACATTTGAAATCACATACGTCAGGACTCAGGGCCTACTTTATTCCTCCACTCCTACAATCAATTCTATATAACTTTATTTGTATAATTGCAATGCAAGGCTGTTATGATCTTCCGCTTTTATTATTTCCTTTTCTTTATTAACATTATGTTTATATCTTTGTCCTATCAATTTTTGGATATCCGATATATACCCACCGTTAATCAATAACTTACGAGTAAATCTTAACATTTTTGCTGAATAATAGAGGAAATTGAACAGTTATTCCCTCCGTTTTAATATAATGTATGTTTTGGAGCTTTCACACATATTAAGAAAACACACAATTTTTTATTATAAATACATTATTTTTCATGATTAACTATTTTCTATAATTTTTAACCAATCAAAGTTCAGTAAACACAATTAATGTTTTGAAGTTTACAATTTATCATTATTACATGCATTGAAAATGTAAAATATATATTTTTTATAAACAATTTTTTTTTCTAAAACATAGATCATTTTGAAATGGATGAAGTATTACATTATATTTTTTTTTTTTTTTTTTGACGTCAAAAGGCTATTCTATTACTCAAACTTGAGGTGGTCTGGGTAACCAAACCGGAATAGAACAACCAACAAAATGTAACTCTCTACGAAAAGATCTAGCAGTCTTGGCTAGAAAATCTGCTGTCTGATTTTGCGCCCGTGGAACGTAAGTGATGTTGAAGTCCGGGAAACATATCTGTAACGTCTCTATTCTCTCCAATTCCGTCGCAAAGCTTGGCCACGCCTGAGGATCCTTAACCATAGAAATCAGTTCCTTACAGTCTGTCCCAAAGCTCTGGCAGGTCGAGTGCTGCAGCATACTCTCCATCGCCCACCGCAGTGCTTCTACCTCTGAATGCAAGGCTGATTCACGTCGAGGGAAGTTTTTTGTCCCCATAAGCTGACTATTCCCAGAGCTATCCATCAATGTCCATCCACATCCACTAAAGTTAGCTGAAAGTGTCCAAGAACCATCTAATAAACAAATATTTCCCAAGCATACGGCTTGGGGTTCCTCATTTATAGTGTCTTGTGATACTGCTTGTACCACTTCATTAGCCTCAAACCATGCGTGGCATTCACTTTCAGCATGTCTAACTAGTTCCAGAGGATCTCTATCTATTCCCCTGAAGAGTTTTTCATTCCTAGCTTTCCAAATGTACCATATTATCCAGGGATAAGGATCCCTGTCTTGCTCTGGCTCCATGATACTATTTTTCCTCCAGAATAGATAATCCATGTTTGTGTAGACGCTCGATACCGGAAAAATATTTGGGCACGTCGGAGTTGAAGATAAAGACCATACTTGACGGGCTGGTGGGCATTCAAAGATTGCATGTGTGACAGTCTCCTCTGCTTCTCCACATCTTGGGCAGTAATTATCACACCTCATATTGCGTCTAACTAAATTCCTCGTTACTGCCACATGACCAGTTAACAACTGCCACATAAGATGGCACATCTTCGTAGGGGCCTTTAATTTCCACGCAAAGGCCTGGAGCTTTGTAATACTTGGCTCCAAAACTTCCTTCTCCTCTGTTAACTTTAATAAATTCTGCGCCACCCAATATCCAGATTTAACCGTGTATTGGCCACTCCTTGTAAAGTTCCAGCAGAAAGAATCACGACGGTGAGTTGAGCTTATGGCCAAACTCCTTATGAGTGGTATATCCTCAGGATGAACATAGCTCTCCAATAGTCCCACATCCCAATCCTTCAATCCCTGATCAATAAGATCGCTTACTCTCATGTTAGGATTCATCACAGGAGCTATGGGGGCAGCTGGCCTAGCGGGATTCGATGGAATCCATGGATCCTCCCATACCTTAACCTCATAGCCTGAGTGAATCTTCTGTCTAATCCCAAGTAACAGCAATTTTCTTGCAGCAGAAATGCTAGTCCACACATAGGATGGGCTGCTAACCGGGCCTACTCTCAGTGGTGAGCTCAATCTATAGTACCTTCCCCGTAAAACTCTGGCGACCAGGGAATCAGGAAACTGTACTAATCTCCATAGTTGTTTCGCCAGAAGCGCCAGATTAAACTCATGAATCAGTCGGAAGCCAATTCCACCCTCCTCTCTGGATCGACAGACCTTCTCCCATTTCGCCCAATGTATTCCCCTTTTTGGGGGATTCGAGCTCCACCAGAACTGAGCAATGGCACTTGCCAAATTTTCACATATCTCCAATGGGAGCAGGAAAGTTGACATGACGTATGTCGGAAGAGCGAGCAGAATGGATTTAATCAGTACTTCCTTTCCACCTTTTGAGAGCCATCTACCTGTCCATCCATTCACTCTATGCATCAGCTTATCTTTCAGAAATGCAAAAAGTTTGCATTTAGACCCGCTTATGTCTTCGGGGATGCCTAAGTATGTTCCCATTCCTCCTTCATTCTGTATCCCAAGTGCGTCTTTAATCTCTTGTCTCGTATTTGCATTAATCCGCTTACCAAAGAGTAAGGAGGATTTGTCGAAGTTGATGCATTGACCAGATGCTTGACCATATTTCCTGACTACTTTCATTACTTCTTCACATTCACGGGGCTCCGCCTTACAGAAGAAAAGGCTATCATCAGCAAAGAGAAGGTGGGATACCGACGGACACGTGCGTGTAACACGCATCCCTGTTATCTTCCCTTGTATCTCTGCATGATTAAGAAGGCTAGCGAGCGCTTCCGTGCATAGAATAAAAATGAAAGGAGACAAAGGATCTCCTTGTCTTAGTCCTCTACCTGGAATAATATTCCCTCTTGGCTCTCCATTCATGAGAACCTTGTATTTCACCGATGTAATGCATCGCATGACCCAGCTAGTCCAAGTTTCTGAGAATCCCATTTTACGCAGGACAGCTTCAATAAACGACCACTCCATCCTATCATATGCTTTGCTCATGTCTGTCTTGATGGCCATCCTTTTATTTCGTCCACTTGGTTTCGTTCGCAATGCGTGGAACAACTCCTGAGCGATCATAACATTATCTGAAATCTGTCTCCCAGCAACAAAGGCTGACTGGGTCTCCGATATCAAACCTGGTAGCACTTTTTTCAACCTCTGGCATAAGACTTTAGAGATTATCTTGTAGCTGACATTGCACAGGCTAATGGGTCTGAATTGAGTCATTGCATTAGGCTTTGATATCTTCGGGATGAGACATATATTTGTGTCATTCAGTCCGTTCGCCATCGTCCCCTCGAAAAGAAATTTATTAACCATAAGAGTTAAATCCTCCTTTACTATATCCCAAAATTTCTGGTAGAAAAGTGCAGTCATCCCATCTGGCCCTGGAGCTTTCTCTGGGTGCATAGCAAAAAGTGCCAATTTGACCTCCCATTCAGAGACCGGAGCTGTAAGGTCGTCATTCATAGCACCAGTTATCGTTGTTGGCACCTGAGCCAGCGCCTCCGCGATCTCCTCCGGGATCGATGATTCAAAAATCTGCCTGAAGTAACTAGTAGCAATGGCTACAAGTCCTTCCTCATCCTCAATAATATTCCCATTCTCATCTAAGAGCTGCGTGATCTTATTTCTTGCTCTTCTTTGCTTCGTCAAGGCATGGAAAAATTTTGTATTTCTATCTCCCTCTCTCAGCCAAAACACCCGACTCTTTTGCTTCCAGAACATCTCTTCCGCTTTAAGAGCATGTGAGAGTTCCCTCAGAGCTGCAGCAATTTCTTCAGTTGTGGCATTATCATCTGCATACAAGCCTTCCACCTTTTCTTTAAGTTCCTCCACTAATTTTGCCGAATTGACATTATTTTGCTTCCGCCACTCACTCAAGGCTCTCCTGCAGCTGGCAATATGTTCCATAATATTCGCGTTTGGAGGAAGATCAGGAGATTTCCATCCATCAAGGATAACTTGCCGTAGATCCTCATTATCCAACCATCTTTTATCAAATTTAAACTTCCTGGATCTTCTCGTTGGCTTTATGAGTATGTCTGCAAGAATCGGACGATGATCCGATCCCCATAGCCTCATATACTTAACAGTCGAGTGGGGAAACTTCTCATGCCAGTCCGCATTTCCCACTGCTCTGTCTAAGCGACATCGAACTGTTGATCCTCCTGCTCTCTTCCCCACCCAAGAAAGCATATCACCCGTAAAAGGAAATTCTAACATGCCACAATCATTAAGCATCTGCTTAAAAGGAAGAAAAGAGCTATCAGGGCGTTGTCTTCCTCCTGTTTTCTCGTTATGACATGTTATCTCATTAAAGTCTCCTATCATGAACCAAGGTCCATTTTTAGTTGTTGAGAAACGCGTAAGACGTTCCCAAACCTCATCTCGTCGTTCCAAAACAGGGTCACCATAAACAAACGTCATGAAAACTTTTATTCCATCAATGATTGCCTCAATGTCAATCATTCTGTTATTCGAAAATAAAACATTAACTCGAAAATCATCCATAAAAAATAAAGCTAAACCTCCGCTAAGGCCAAGTGGCTCAACGGTAAATAAATGATCAAATCCTAAATCGGCCTGAATGTTTTGCAGCAGCGGCCTCCTATTCTTCGTCTCAGAAAGAAACACAAGTCCTGGGCGATGCTTCTCACACATCTCCGTAAGGCGTCGAACTGTGAGGTCGTTTCCAATCCCTCGACAGTTCCAACTGAGTGTCCTCATTTATACTCATGTGATGAGTTTTTGGAACCCATCAATCCATCACTTTTGGACACTCCATTGGAATCACCACTTCTCTGCCTCTTTGAACTATGGTCATGTTTCCTTGACCTGCTCGAATCTCTAGCCATATGAGCTCCGTGAGACGAAGAAGAGGACTTCCGAGGAGATCCTCGACGAAGGATCTCAAATTTTTTGCTCTGAAGGCCCAAAGGGACATTCATTTTATTACTTTGTCTGCTGTGCTTCGACCCTTTATTATCAGGTTCTGAAGTTGCAGGCCCCCTCACAACACTGCTCACAGCCTGCTGCCCTTCTCTCTCTTCCATCTCTTTGAGGTCAAATCCAAGTAAATCCTCATCTATCCCTTCACATTCCATCATTCCATCCTCCTGATTGTCCTCAATATCCATGTCATTCAAAGCACCAATAATCTGATTGTCTGCAGGAACGGTTACCGGCTCGTGGTCACTAAGGCTCGTGAAAGAAAGAGAGCGAGTAAGCTCCTTTGCCCGCTTTGTGACATTCTCCTCCATGTCATGGTCAATACGTGATGGCGTTACAATAGCACTGGCCAATCTCTTAGCACCTCTAGCACTGATACACTCTCCTGGCCTGCCGCTTTGATACTCAATCACACCGTGGGAACCATTTTTACTTGTACCAGTAGGTTGTTCATAAGGAACAATCTGTCGAGAGCTTGTTGGTGTTGACGCTGGCGCCATTGGCGCTGAGACTGGACGCTTAATAGGCACAGCTTTCTCGCGCCAAGTCTGCTTCAGATTACGGTCATACGGACCCTTAGAAGCTCCATATCTATTGCTCCGATTAGGATCATTATGGCGTCTCATGATCCTATCAGAATGCGTAGCACGGAGATTACCAGGCTGATGCGTCCTTTGTGCATACTTCCTGTCATCCTCGCCATACCTCGACTGAGCTGCGTGTCTGGCAGGTTCCATACGTTGCCCATAAGGCTGACGGTCGTATACATTTGGCCTCTGCTCAGTGTGAAAGTTATGATGCTGTGCCTTATCCTGTGGAACCTGCATCCTCGTAAAAATACCAGGTCGCTCTGGTTGAGACTGAAGCCGCGATCGCACATCCAAAGAAGGACAATGATCCTTCTCATGGGTAAGCATACCACATGTAGAGCAGTGCTTAAAAAGCTTCTTGTACTTGATTTCAATGGTGACCTCATCTCCGTCCTTCGACTCCACTTTCCTTGAGAATTTGAGGGGTTTCCTAGAGTCCACATCAATGAGCATACTGCCCTCAGCCACATCCAAAGAATCAACATGAACATGGCCTAATCTTGCCCCAATGTTCCTAAGATTTGTATCCGTCCAAAGATGCAAAGGGAGGCCAATCACTTGAACCTTAAAAGGAACGATCCACGGGTAATCATCATGAACAATGGGTTCCCATCGCACCAGCACAAACATACAGAAGTTAAAATGGAAAGGACCCTGTCGAAGAACAGAGCTGAGATCCTCTTCGGAAGTGAAATTAAGGAGAAATTTCCCATTGCCCAGGTCATTAGCCGTAATGCGATCTTCCATGCCCCATTGTGATGGCATCTTCTGAAGTAGCTTCTCAACGTTTTGTTTCTTCAGGTTGAGAACCTTGCCTATAAGCGAGAGACTGAACTCGCTAGCAACCAGTGAATCATCCTGATCCATCAGAATGATCGGCGCGTCATCATCCTCGTAAAGGATACCTTTTCCTTTCATGTCTGCCATGTGGCTAGAACGTGATCTGTAAGATGACCCCATGAATACTTAGCGTCTACGTGATCCTCGTATAGGTTCGCCGAGCCAAATCAAAGAGATTCGTGCTGTAGCTTGGGGACACGTGAGTGATCAGATGAGAGTGGATGCGAACAGATCAGGGAACGTGAACGCAGCGGCTAGTTCTGGTGACCTCCACGTCAAAGAACGTGATGATCAGAGGGATCAAAGCTTCTAAGGAAGCTCCAATCTAGCGTGGTCAGAGCGTGGTGATCAGATCCGAAATGGTTCTCTCCACCAAGCGAAGCGACGAAGCAGCAACGGGAAGCGTGAACAAGACGGCAGCTACGACACCTCCAGGAAACGCCGTGGGACCACCTCGATACACAGGGAGTGTCGGATAGTCTCCCCTGCGATGATGCAGAGACCGCCGAGTGCAGAATCGACGTCAAGTCTATCTGGATCGTGGAGTCGCCATTCTCATCCCCTCCTGAGCGGCTAGGGCTTCTGTCGATATTCTTTTGTATTACATTATATTTAAAATGGTATTCTAGTGGGAAATAATTTCTTGGTTATAAAGTACAGTATATAGTAGAAAAGGTCTTCGCTATGAAAAAACAATCCTTATTTGTTTTCTTTTTGTCCAACCACAATCCTTATTTGTATAATAGCTTTGCAAGGCTGTGTTCTCTGCTATCTCATTTCCTTCTTCTTTTTTTTTTCTCATTTCCTTCTGTTACAGAATAAAATAACCTTTTCCCCCAATTCTCATTTCCTTCTTCTTTAACTTTTGGCTTGTTTTGTTGCCATTCTACCCCGTGATGTAATCAAATCTAGTGTAACGCAAACTGATAAAATAACCAACAAAACACAATTTCTTATTTTTCAAACAAATATCTAAGGGAGGGTGTCAAGACGTGGCGAAACCTTAGAAGTTGTCAGAAGACGCCGGAAAGATATCTGCTAAATACAAAGCATTATCCTGATTAGTGCCTTAGTGATTAATATGTCTCTTAATGCTTCTTACCAACATAAACATGGCATGTGCAAGCTATGACCACACACACGACCACTTAATTAGTAGTACTAATTAATTAATGATTTTTCTTTTATTCTCGCTTTTAATCCTAAATTAAATAGACATTAAGGTTTAATAAAGTAGATAGCTGCAAACTGTTAACTGAAAGTCATTTTTTTCTTACGTACTTGAACTTATTAGTTCCATGTGTTACACTTTATATCATACTAATTTTTTACAAACTTTTTATTTTGTTATATTTTTAGAGGGTGAGATAGCGACCTCACTTTTATTTCTATGGTCCGTGAAAGCTATGATTAGTTATTTTCTAGCTTGGAAGATAAAAGAAGACTAAGATTTTCAATTAGGTTCATCCCCCCCTCTGCTTATTATAGCTAATCACCGGCTTATAATGAAAATAATTTAGGATACTTAATTAAGGCGATAGTTTTTAAATAGTGATAAGCTGTTATATATTGCATATATGTAAGTTGTAGACATATGTGCAATATAGTGGATTAGGGCAGAAGGAGACACTACAATGCCGATGCATGGCATTTAGATGGATGGTCATGCAATTATTATTGTAGCAATAATGAAGTATGCAGAGGCAAATAAGATTTGGTTATAAGAAGGAAAATTGAAAAGAGACTGGAAGATCCTTAAATCCAACAAGTGGGGTACGTGCGTACCGCATGAGGAGGGGATGGCACCCTACCCTCCCATATCACTTGGTTAACCCACGTACATTTATGTTAAATATTTTTTATGTTTTATTTCTACTCGTACTTCCCTTATAGTTGCAACGCATTATTATTTGTTGCAGATATTTACCATAATATACGAACATGTATATTCAAGTAATTCGATAAGACCGTAGCGTCTGCGTGTTTTGATTTTAATTTCCATGTAGTGAATATAACGATGTCAATCATAGATTTTATTGATTTTAACGAATTTGAAGAGCTTAGGCACATCATATTTGACCGAGAGTAATGTATCATGTGCATACTATGGATTTCAATATTTCATGATTCATTTTAAAATTTAAGATATAGATTTTGACTCGTCCTTAAAATAGCGAATATATATTTTTGTTTTACATTTGTTTAGAAATTTATTTTTTAGTCATATTTGTAGTTTCTTTGTATAATATTTTTCTTAAATAATTAATAAAAAGTTTTAATAATTATATTAGAATAATTAGACCATACCTATATCAATAGGTCATGTTCATGTTTTAATAGAATAGATAATTATATTTTTAGTCATATTTGTGTTTTTCTTTGTATAATTTTTCTCTTAAATGATTACTAAATTTTTTTAATAATTGAATTAAAATAGTTGGACCATATCTATATCAATAGGCTATGTTTCTGTTTTAATATAATTGATTAAAATAGTTGGATCATGCCTATATTAATAGGTGTTTTAATAGAATAGATATTTTTAGTTATATTTATGTTTTTTTTTGTATAATATTTTTCTTAAATAATTGATAAATTTTTAGTAATTATATTAAAATAGTTAGACCATATTATATCAATAAGTCATGTTCTTGTTTTAATAGAATAGATAATTAGTTTTTGCATAATTGGTTTGGCTGCTTGTTGTGAGAATATTTTTGAAAAGCAAGATACAAAAATACCGAGATGGGGCATCGCAGCACATGGAGACATTGACACATTACAAACTACAAAAAAAATTAGTGCCTTGGTACGTCGTGATATATTAATTCAATTTATGTTATTTCTGGAAAATAAAATTAAGTTGTTTGGGGATACAAAAAGAAGCATCTCCGGTTATCATTTAACCGCTAGTGATGAGAGAGAAGCTTATACAATTATATAATGTGTTTTGCTTATCATAAACATAAATTAATAATTAATAATCTTAATAATTCCTGCAAGCTGCTATCCATGTGGTTGGTTTTTACTTTCAGATTTTCGTCTGAAACCGAACTTTTAAAAGTTACTTAAAACCTAAAAAAAAATTAGAATTTAACTAATTTTATCTTGGCAACATTTTAATGAATGATTATTCAAATTTAAATTGTCTTTTGGTCAACAGAGTTAGTGCCTTTTGTTTTTTTTTGCCAACAAAGTTAAATGTCTTTTCATGTTTACTGTATAATCAACAAAGTGATAGATACATCAAAATACGAATCTTATCCTGATATAAATTAACTAAGGGCCAAGTATTTATTCCCATAATCGGTCCATCAACACAATTATCAAAAAACAAAGACTTTTAAAATGAACCACAATACTAATTAACAATAATAAATACATAACCCTAATCAAAATACAATCACTAATTCGAAAAGACAGAGAAGACAGTTCCGTAATTATCTCAAAAACCTGGTGGCATTTTTGTATTCCCTTCACTATTTAAACTTCGTCTCTCCCAAATGCTCAAATCCCTCCCACCTGCTTTCTCGTGAGAAGAAGAAAGAAAAACAGCAGCTCAAGATTCAGTCTTTTCTAACTAAACAGAGAAGAAAGAAAGAGACAACAATGGCCGAAGGTGTCGGAAAATGCAGCAAGATCCGCCACATTGTGAAGCTCAGGCAAATGCTCAGGCGATGGCGAAACAAAGCACGTTTATCTTCAGTCAGCCGTTCTGTGCCGTCGGATGTTCCATCTGGACACGTGGCGGTATGCGTGGGAAGTGGCTGCAGGAGATTTGTGGTGCGCGCGTCGTACCTGAACCATCCGATCCTGAGTAATCTCCTTGTCCAAGCTGAGGAAGAGTACGGTTTCGTTAACCAGGGGCCGCTTGTCATCCCGTGCGAAGAATCGGTTTTCGAGGAAGCTATCCGGTTTATTTCCCGGTCGAACCGGTGTACTTGTCCCGAAGATCTCCAGAAATGCCACGGAGGGGTCACAAGCAAGCTTGATCTTTTGATCGAATCTCGACCGTTGCTTCACGGGGTCGTCGATAAAGCCGTCTGGTGATTCTTTTAAGATCGACGGTGAAGAAATCAAAATTTTGAATAAATCGTCATTGACTAGGCTGAGTTACCACCAAGTCGGGTGGTGCTGATTTTAATCCCCCTTGGGTCACTTTTTTATTTTATACTATTAAATATATTTAATTATATTGGTGGGTTTGAATCGGGTGGCGAGTTACTCACCGAGTAGTGAAAGAGACAGCGGTTAAAAAGTGTGTGAATCATTCCACCGAGTCATCCCGGGTTCGAAGCCAAGTTCAAGACTGTAAATGCAAATAAGACAGATGAACGTTTGGTCTGATGGGAAATAGAGAAAGTGAGTTGATTTCAAAGGGCTTTTGATTTGAATATTAACACCTTCTCTTTTATTTTTCCATAAGTTTTAGAATCGATATTTGTGCTAAGTACTTTCAAATATCATCATTTCTTTAAAATTTATCAGAACTTTGGTAACAAAGTACAAATCTTCGACCCTTCCATAAAATACAAACTACTAGGGGGTTGTTTGTTATAACGTTTAACTATGAGTATATTTTATGGATTAAAGTATTAATATATATAAACATTATTTTGCAGGAAAATTTAGAGTGTTCCAATAGAAAAAGTTAACAACGATAAAATGTTATTTATGAGTGAAAAGTGTATCCGACCAAGGCCATGTGAAAGAAAGACTATTAGCCCATTTTCTGATTCGCCTGACTGTGTTCAACTTCTTTTTTTTTTTTTTTGTCTTCACTTTCTCCACACAGTAAAAAGTACAGTTTCCGGTACACATATAATCATTCGCATTTATTGGAATGATTTCTCGCGGAAATTGTGTACTTTAGATTGTCCATCGAATCTCTGAACTATTTGGAAAAAAAAAAAACTCCTATAACTCTAGACTAGTGCTAAGAGAGAGAAGAGAGAAAAGAGAGAAAACGCGTGGGAGGAAAGCACCGACGTCCGGCGGCGCGTTTGCGCGCGTGCCGGCGCCGGTGGCTCCCTTATTTGTCGATCCTCGCTAGGTTACCCTCTGTGTGCGTCGATCTGCTGTCTTATCCGATATATTTTCGGATCTGGACTAGGGTTTTATCGCCGGGAGAGAACCGTCTACGGCGGGTTTCAAACGGCGGTAAGCTCCCTTTCTCTGGCTTCGGGGTGAGGTAGGACGCGGCTCGTCGCGACAGCTTGTTAGTTTTTTGGGTTGAAGTTAGGTTTCATTCCGGGAGGCGGAGGCTTCGTTTAGCTCCGCCGTCGCCGTTCAAGTTTCCGGGGGGTGGAGGCTCCTTTCAGCTCTGCGCCGCCGGCAAAGCTTCCGGGAGGTAGAGGCTCTCACAGCTCTGCGCCGTCGGATCTTGCACCGAGGGGTGAAGGTGTCCTGTACCTTGCCTCGTCGGCTCTGGTTTTTTCTTCTTCTGCTTAATTTTTAAAATTAGTTTATAGGGCCTTAGTGTTGGTTTTTTGGCTTTGGTGATGTTTGAGTTCCGTGGGTGTTTCTCTCGTTGGTGGAAGAGAGAAGCGACCGTTTCAAGTTGGTGTGTTTCGGTGAGCCGTGGTTGTTACTCTGGTGTGTGCTCGAATGGTGGTGGTGATGATCTCGCTCCGGCGATTGATCTCGCCGGTAAAGATTTCTCTGGAGTACAAGACGGCGGTGATGGAGAGTGTTGGTAGGTCTTGGGATCCGGCTTGTCTCGGTGAGGCTTGTTCCTATAGTGGCCGGTTAGAAGCGTCCGTTCTCCGGCGTAAGTGCTTACGGTGGCGGCGACTTTTGCGGGTTTGCTCCTCGAGGTAGGGCGAACCGCGAGTCGGGTGTTTGGGTTCGAGGTTAACGGGCTTGGGCCTAAGCGGGTTGTTTTGTTTAAGTTGGGTTTTGTGGTTGGGCCTTTTTGGTCTTTGTAATTCTCTTTGGGCTGCGGGCCTGTTATCTATTATAATTCAGTTGGAAAAAAAAAAACTCTAGACTAGTGCTAGAAGTTTAAAAGGTAGTCGAGATTATTGATGTGCTCTCTCCATAGGCTATTCATAATGTCTCTCATGTCTATGTTTATGTGAAGAGGAGATAAGTATTTTTTTTTAAATGATTGTTGATAAATCTAATTCACTATTTTATTCAGCAAGGACTATTGTATCTGTATATTTACTAAGGAATAGACACAACTACAAAATTTGAATAGTTGAGGCATCATAAGTAATTAATTGGCATGTTGGAAAAAAGCATATGGAAACTATTCAATTTTTAACATGTTTAAAAAAATTTAAACAAAATGATATAATTTTTAAAAATATGACATGACATTATTTAATTATGGTATGTATAATTTTGTTTATAAATATTTATATTTTTGCAAAAAATTATAATATAATAATGATTAATAACTTTTATATCATTGTTATAAATTTCCTTTACAAAGATTTGGTATTATCAGCTATCTGTTTTCAGTTAAGCATAAAATTATAAAGAGTTGAAAGGAATACACTTAGTGAGAAAGTCAAAAAGGTCATAAGACCATCTACAATGCTACACTAAAATTTACTCTATATTTCACTCCAAAATAGAGTAACTCTATTATAGAGTTGGATTTGCTCCAATGGTTACTCTTTAATAGAGTGGAATATAGAGTAATCTTGTTTTTTTACTCCAAATATAGAGTGAAAAAATAAGATTACTCTATATTTCACTCTATTATAGAGTAACTTTCAAATTCAACTTTATAATAGAGTTACTCTATTTTAAAGTGAAATATAGAGTAAATTTTAGTGTTGCATTGGAGATGCCCTAATACTTTCTAAACCCCACAAGAATACGATATCTGGCATATCTTCTAACATTTTCTCTACTTTAAAAATCACCCCCATATATATAAAAAGAAAGGAGAATTCGGCCAAAAAAAACCTCAACTTTACACGAATTGCCAAAACAAACATGAACTTTGGGGCTCGCCAAAAAAAACACCAAACTTTCATTGACTATAGAATTAATTAACAATGTTTTTGCTGACTTGCCAATTTAGCACGCCGTCAACAAATTTAACAGAAATATTTGACGTCGTTTATTATTGACGTTAAGTGAAACGACGTCGTTTTCAAATTAGATGAAACGACGTCGTTTTACACGATTTGAAATTAAAAATATGTAAACCCCTGGATTCGAACCCAGGTTGGTTGGTCAAATAGGAAGGTATTTTACCACTGGGCTACTAGCACTTTTAATGTACTTACTAACATGTTTACTTTTATTTGGTACATATTAAATATAAAAAATTCTCTAAAAACTTAATAAGATCTTTAAAATTCCAAAAAAATTAAAAAAATAAAGAAGATTTTTATAAAATTAATTTTGAAATTAAAATTGAAAATAATTTTTTTCTTTTTAAAAAATAAAAATTCTTCCAAAATTTTCTAAAAAATTAAAACGAACTTTAAATTCCAAAAAATTGAAAAAAAAAAGAAATTTTTTATAACATAAATTTTGAAATTAAAATTGAAAATAAAATTTTATTTTTCTTTAAAAAAAATAAAAAAATTATTTTTCTTTAAAAAAAATAAAAAAATCTTCCAAAAATTTCATAAAAATAATTTTGAATTAAAATTAAATATTTGTTTTTCTTTAAAAAATCAAAAACAATTCCAAAATTTTCATTTTTTAAAAAAAATCCAAATTTTTTAAAATTATAATAAAATGCAAAAAATTAAAGTTAGAATTATCAACTTTTTATGTGTGTATAATTAATTTCAACTTTTAGCAAATGTATTAAAAAAATTGAAAATTTTGGAAGATTTTTTATTTTTTTGAAAAGAAAAAATAAAATTTTATTTTCTATTTTAATTTCAAAATTAATTTTATAAAAATTTCTTTATTTTTTCAATTTTTTGGAATTTTAAAGATCTTTTTAAGTTTTTAGAAAGTTTTGGAAGAGTTTTTATTTTTTAGGAGAAAAATAAAATTTTATTTTTAATTTTAATTTTTAAATTAATTTTATAAAAATCTTCTCTATTTTTTAATTTTTTGGAATTTTAAAGATCTTATTAAGTTTTTAGAGAATTTTTTATATTTAATATGTACCAAATAAAAGTAAACATGTTAGTAAGTACATTGAAAGTGCCAGTAGCCCAGTGGTAAAATACCTTCCCATTTGACCAACCAACCTGGGTTCGAATCCAGGTGTTTACATATTTTTAATTTCAAATCGTGTAAAACGACGTCGTTTCATCTTATTTGAAAACGACGTCGTTTCACTTAACGTCAACAATAAACGACGTCAAATATTTCTGTTAAATTTGTTGACGGCGTGCTAAATTGGCAAGTCAGCGAAAACATTGTTAATTAATTCTAAAGTCAATGAAAGTTTGGTGTTTTTTTTGTCAGCCCCAAAGTTCATGTTTGTTTTGGAAATTCGTGTAAAGTTGAGGTTTTTTTTTGCCAAATTCCCAAAAAGAAAGAGAATAGTTTACAAAATACACATGTCCTTTTCTATATGTACGAGCACAGTACTGCCACTTGGAATGACATGAAGTCTGTATCTAATTTATAGTTGGAGTTATATATGAGATCGTTTTTATTGGATTCGTATAAATAGCTACAGAAAATATTATTATTAGACAGAACTTAATTAATTTCTTGACAAGAAAAATGGTGAGAAGATTCTTTGGAAGGACAGCGAAGAGAAACCCATTAGGAGTCATCGATCCAATCACGGAACTTTTGATTTTTTATATTGCCCTTACCTTCTGATCAATTTACACCATACCCTTCCTCACGCTCATTGTTTTCTTTCTTTCTTGTTTTACAAACTTTTTTTTTAACAATAATTCAATAAATAAATGTAAATTTTGGAAAACTAAAGAATTTTGGTGTTTAGGGAATAATAAGATGCTATAAGAGTGCTTCGAGTAAAATTATGATCGTTGACCACTTTCGTTAAATTTGAATCTTCACACATGGTTGATGGTTTACGCATTATAGAGTTTTATATTTTTTTTTGCTAAGGAGTTTAAAATACCAAGGTTACTTGCAGCTGTATTTATTTCAACTAGACCAACATGCATACAAGTTCATGTTCATGCATTATAGAGTTTGATTTGGAATTTTGAAAACTTAAAAAAAATACAGCTGCAAGTAAATTTTTTTTAACAGAAAATCCACCTGGGTCAGTTGACCCATGTACCAACACTGTGGCTCCGCCACTGGTTAGGGCTATTTCCGGTGGGTACGTATGTCAGTATGTGTGTAGAGAAAACTGAAACCAGCGGCCCTTCTGTCTCTTACGTCCTGTACTTCTGTGTAGTCTTATTCTTTTAATTTTTATATATTTAACAAATCCTCTTCTAAGTAGTTGAACTAAATACAGTTGGATAGTAATGTATAATGTATTCATATTGTTTCTCATCAAGTTAAACCAAATATTGAAACTCAAAATGTTAGAACATCATTAAGAATTTCTGATCATTAAAATTAATAAAAGGTTCGCTCGTTTTTCAACATGTTTAATAGATAAGGCTTTTATATGGCGGCAGCCGCGGCACACTCAGGGGCGGACGGAGTGCATCGGGTACGGGGGCACGTGCCCCCAACTAATTTTAAAATTTTCTTTAACAAATGATGTAAGTACATATAAGTGCCCCCAACTGAAAAAAAAAATACAATGAAAACTTTGTTGTGCCCCCTATTAAATCTACTTAATTCTGCATCCGCCCCTGGGCACACTTAAGAAATCGTATTGTTTAGCCTGATGGTGGACTTCGATTTTGAAATAACGAAGCTAAGTTGCATTAAAAGAAAATGACTAAGATAAACACAAGCGAATATATTGGGTCGATCTTGTGAGGCTAAATACTGTAGAGGAATTTTATCGCGTAACTCTATACACGTCTCTCACTTTTTCTAAGTTTATCAAACGACTAAACGAGTAACACATTTACACATTACATACCAAACTCTATAATCATTATAGACTAGTAGACTCTCATTACACACGAATACTTATAGCCCAATATATATATACTGGTTATGATGTTAAAAAGGAAAGAAACGAATAAGTGAAGTAACCGCCCAAAACTGTGAAAAGTCATACAGAAACTAGGTACGCTTCCAAGCCCGGTTTCTGCAGTTCTGCTGCGGTATGCCTTTCAAATAGCCCTGCATTCTCTCTGGAGAGAAAGGAACGAGCGACGCCATGGTTCAGTACCAGTGCCAGTGGCATTCCTGGTCCGGTTTATTTACCGCCAAGTCAAGAATTATTGCCTGTCTATCTCAGCAATGGGGAGTCAAAAGCATGGAGCTCTTTTTCAGCGATGGTTTGCTTCACAAGCATAAATTTAATTTTTTATGTCGGGTGTAAGATTATCTTTTAGATAGAAGATTCAGTTAAACAAGTAAAAAAAAAAAGGCACGCTTCCCTGGTTCCATGTCTTTTATATACCAACTTGTTATTGCACGTCAGAAATTTTTTGAGGGGAAAATCAAAGAGTGAGGAAAAGAGGAAGGTAAGATATGTCACATTGTTTGCCAATTGAGGAAATGGTTGTCAGTTATACATATCGATTTATTTCTCTATTAGTTTTTGGATTTCTTTCAGAGGCCCTATCGATTGAAAAGTAGCCTGGCTTTAGATCGATATCGCTATGTAGTATATGTGACCAGAGCAGGGTTCAATATTGTTTTAGACTTAATTAGGAATTGGTTTAGCTGTCATTCGTGAAGGTGACATATGGGAATAAATACATATCAAGACATGGCCGGATTTCGGCGCATGCCTCTGAAACATTGGTTTGGTCCCAAAAAAATTAGAGGTCTTTTACATGGACATAAATCTCTAAAATTAAAAACAAATTATGAAAATTCTTAAAAAAATGTTTCAAGCCCCCAAAATTTCAGATATATCAAGATTGTGTTAAGTTCCATTGGATATCTTTTTGAACTTCTGAGAAATGATTTTTAAGTAAATTTGAATGCCAATGGCACGTAGCTTAGCCCAAACTGTTTTCACTAGCTAGGATGTGGCCGAGTTCTTCACGTATATTCTATCCAACTTCTCTATATTTAGAGTGTTTAAATATGATTTTTGGGTACATATAAACAAAAGATAAAAATAATTTTATTAGCTCAGGTGACTTGATCTCGGTTCACTTTTAACATGATTTTCATCTTTTTGTAATACACACGAAAGACATCAATCAAGAATATTGAACCGCATGAAAATTGTAAGATCGAGTGCGGTTTAACTGAGTTACGTACCCCTGCCTCCCATACATAACATAACTTTAGTTTGTGAATAAAAAACTTTATAATGTAGATGGTAACTATTTGGTTGTTTTGACTAAACTGTAACATAGTATTATCTTTTCCCTGTAAACCCTCGGTAAAAGTAATTGAAGCTCCATGGAGTTCCAACTTTGGTAAATAGGCCGAAACAATGAGGCCTGTTATAGACTTTTATTAAGAATATTAAATCAGTTGGATAGGCTGGGCTTTATCACTCACTCAGTTTTATTTCAATAATTTGAAACCCAAACAGACCACCCTCCGCTCAAAAGAACCGGTTCAGTTGGTAACTTGGGATAGATGGGAATGGGAGACAAGATAC
Organism: Brassica napus; assembly: GCF_020379485.1. Taxonomy (NCBI): domain Eukaryota; kingdom Viridiplantae; phylum Streptophyta; class Magnoliopsida; order Brassicales; family Brassicaceae; genus Brassica; species Brassica napus. The sequence goes on from NC_063441.1 coordinate 19,971,259, forward strand.
CGTCAAGTGATTCAGTTACAATTACAAAACCTAAACAGTTGGTTAATGACGTGATAACCCGATTTATAAGGTTTAGGTTAGGTTGAAAGTTGAAACAGAGTTTGGTGAAGGCCAGCAACACCACACAAACGTGCACTTCAAAAGTGTGTGCAGTGTAGTACAAATCTCTCCATACCCTCTCATCATCATTCTTTCTCATGTTCTCATTTTTCGCGCACTTATATGTACAGGTAGTTATATCTTATTATTATCATTACATAAAAGAAAATATAATTTAATGATGAGGACCAGCTCTCTTCGATGTTATATATTTTCTTGTTTTTATAGTTGTACGATTTAAGAATGAAGTTTTTTTTTTTTTTTTTTTGTCACAAGATTTAAGAATGAAGTTTATATATATATATATATATATATATATATATATATATATATGATTCATTCGAGAAACTGGACCACCTAAGTTTCTTCGGCAATACTTGGTGTGCATGAAGATGAAGTTGTCTACCAAAATTTTACCAAAAAAAAAAGTTGTCTACCAAAACGTGGTCTAAAAACAAATACAATCACGAAAAAATTGATTGTATTTCAGATAGGTTAACATATTTCTCTTTCAAATCATTTTCCCTAAATAAATTGGTTAATTATAATTTATAAACAACACCAGGAAGGATTGTTTAAGACTTGAAGTCTGAAGACAGGACTATGAGTGGTTGTCGTTGACGTACATACATCAATGTATATATGTATAGCCTTTATTTCGGTCTCATCAGTTACTAAAAATGTGCATAACATTTAACTTCTCTTCTCTGTTTCTCGTTGTTTTTTGTCTAATGAGGAATTGCAACGTACGAACGGACGAGGCCAGACGCACATGCTCGTTACCAAGTGTTTCAGATTCCCCGCATATTTGTTTTTCTAAATTTGTTTATTTACCTATTTTGTGAAATCATTCACGGTGTTACTTAGACAGTAAAAAGTATGTTCGCCGAAACAAATTGATTTATAATTTTCTATGTACACTAAGATATTGATTTAAGTCTAAGATAGTGTTACCATTTATAATGATCAAACTCTGAAATTTCTTAATTTACATTACAAAAGTTATGCGATCGACCTCATTTGTTTTATCATGCATATACTTCTGTGCTTGGAGGCTTCGTGTGATGATTTTAATACAAATGGTTGGAACCGGTAACGTTGGCTTTGATCAACTGTGTGTTTAATTAGTTTTAAGATTTGTCACTAATCAAGTTTTGGATGTTAGTGAACTAACTACAAATGCATTTAGCTATGTTGTAAAAGTAAATGCATTTAACTGCCATGATTATAACTTGAAAGAAAGACGAGAATCCACTCATGTGTCTCTCTCTCTCGGTCATTATTTTCAAAGAAGGGAAATTAAATATATAATGATCATTATAGCTAACTAATAATTAAAGTACATACGTTAAATTCAGGCGTCCTGGGTCCTGCCACAACCGGGAAAAGACCCATTGTGTTCTAAATTTTCTTTTTGTTGATAAAAAGTTCTTATAAAAACTCCTTCAAGATCCTCAAGCTAAATTCATTATCAACATAACATTTCTACTGAGATATCTCCCAAACAAAACGGATAAACTTTAAATGAATTGTCATGGACATGCCCCAGTAACATGAATTTGAATAGTGTTCGTTCTTCTTTTGGTTTTGAGGCAGATCACGGAGGTTCCATAAAATGGTTTAATAGTATAATCTGATAAGGGAAGGGACAAATATTAGCTGGGTAATTAATTACAAGAGGGGTTTACTAGAAACATAATGACAAGAGAATGGCCCAACTCCATCACTTCATGTTTGTAAATTGTAATTATAACTTCGGGGCCTATTCCTCTACTTTTATATTCGTTATCTACCTAAACTTTTTTAAAATACAAAGAGTTACTAAAAAATATTGAAATATCGTGAAACAAATACTAATCTATACTATACTAAAAGACAAATATAAGCCATGGAGAAGGTGTCCACGTAGGATAGAAAAATCAACCAATCAGAGAGCCCGAAATTGCCACGTTATTTTATTTATTTTTTCGTAAAAAATGAAAAACAATGCGAAGGAAATGATCGAACCCGGGTTATTATGACATTAATATAGGACAGTTACCACTAAGCCATTGAAACTTTCTTGAACACATATACAAGAATCACTAAGTATGTAATCACAAACTCTTATGTACAATTACAATAATATGAATTCAACTTTCAAGACTCCGATACTTTGTTTTGTAAAAAAAAATAAGTAAGTGACTAAGCTAATATATTCTTTGAAAGTGTGAGAATATTGAAAAATATGAAAAAACATAGATTTTTGTTTTCGTGACAAAGTTAAGAATTTTATAAAAGTAAATTTAACATATAAATTTCCGTGACAAATATGAAAAAGCATAGATTTTTGTACAATTTTGACTAAACAACTCAAAACATAGTTCTCTAATGTCTTAATAAAATATTATTTAAGGGTGCAATAATTAAATATATCAATTCAATAAATTTTGTAATTTATAGACAAAACAATAACACAACAAATTTTGAAACATTTCAAATTTTGAAACATTTGTTTAACCTATCGATTTCTTTTCATGAGAATCCAACTGAACAAGATAAAAAAAAACAATTAGATTTACAAATATTTAATTACCATTTTATTCAATTTTGATTAATTTCAAGCTGTAATAATGTATCTTTTTGAAGTTACAAAAAATAATGTTCTTTCTTTATTACACTAGCATTATATATAGATTCTATATACACAAATAAATATAATATAACAACATAAGATTGCTTTCTCCGATTCATATGAAATTTTTTTAAGTTATCCACCAAAGCAAATTAATTAAATCAATCAAATTGTTAGAATACAACAAATTAATATATAATTTTATTTTAAATTAAATTATTTAAATGTGTATTTTCATTAAAAACAAAATAATAAATAAGTAAAAATGATTCGATGGTAATTTTATGACATATATATATATATATCAATTCAGTGAAAGAAATAGAAGCTTAATATGGAAAAAATCTTAAATACAAAAAACTCTAAAAATTGACAAAAAAACTAATAAAAATTAAACTATGATATCACTTGAAAGCTTCTTAGACAATATTAATAAAATATTTTAGCGATAATTAGACAAATTTGATTTTTTTTGCCAGCCAAAATTTTATTATTAATTAGCATCAATTATTTCAAGATGTTTAAGAATGGATGGACCAAAAAAAATAGGATGGACATAAATGATATATGAACTATGAATAGTACTTTGTAAAACTGACTTAGATAACACATATGCACATCCATTTTCAGTCATTTTTGATGCCTAAATTCAATTACTTTAGAGTAGTTATTCCACAAAGAGATCGTATGAGATATTGTTTTGATATTCAGATTTGTTTCTTGACTTTTAAGAAGATTGATAACTGTAAAATGCCTTCTTCGAATATAATATGTCTATAACCGAGTCCCCAACATGAGACAAGGTTGTTTAAAAAGTAAATAATTTTATTTTTTCTTATATTATATAATAAATATATATTATTTACTGATAATAAAAATATAGTTATTCATCTATCACATATATCTATGCAAATATGCGAATCAAGTACAACCACTACAAGAAAACATATTTTTTACGAGGGCAATATACGTTGTAACTTCGTCGTAAACGGGGTGTTACGACGAATGAACCGCGAAACACGTTTCGTCGTAAAACGCCCGTCGTAACCGACGTTTCGTCGTAAATGACTTGTTAAGTTTACGACGAAATATATTCCTCGTAAAGCGCAGGGCAGAGATTCGTCGTAAACGACACGTAAAATTTCGTGGTAAACTCCACGTAATGGATTCGATGTAAAGCACACGTAAACATTTTCGTTGTAACACCCTCGTAAATATTTCGATGTAAACTCCACGTAACATTTCGATGTAAAGACCACGTAAAATCTTCGATGTAAAAGACTCGTAATTATTTTCGACGGTAATCAGTTGTAAATGTTTACGTCGAGCCTACATCGACGTTTCGTTTTATAATATATTTTGAATATTATTTTTAACCTCAAATATATATATATATAAAATTTGAATTTATTTAAAATTCTGAATTTTAAATAATTTTAATTTTAAAACGAAATATGAAAATAAAAAACATTTATAAAAAAGCATTTAAAAGTCATAATATTTAAATTCATAATACAAACCGAAAATATTAAAAAAACTACATATCATCGAAGTAGTCGGTGGGGTTGCTCGGCTGTTGACGGGTTGGATCGGACTCTTGGGGATCTCGTACTGGCAACCCAAGAGCGGCTCGTCTCTGACTCAACATTCTCTGCATAACCGGGTTTCCCACGGCCATCACGTCTAGCAAATCCTCAAGAGAGTCTAAACGAACCTGCTGGCTATCCATTCGAGCTTTCATCTGAGAAGTCTCTTCATCCCGTCTCGAAGTGTATGACGAAGTTGCCCTTGCAACTTGGTTAACGGAGCCTATACCGACTATTCGGCCCTTCTTTCTAGGAGCCAGCTATAAAATTAAAACATATATTAATATAGTTATAAAAAATAATGAAAAAAAAACCAACTTCACTTCCCTCCATTTTCTCCTTATCGCTCTACTGAATTGGCAGACAGACGAATGACTCATGTTCGTTATCGTTATCTTCGAAATAGTAATTGGTGGTTCGAGAAGAAGAGAGTTGTGTGTTGTGAGGAAGAGAGTTGTGTGTTGTGAGGAAGAGAGTTGTGGGAAATGACATATATATAGAGAAATATGGTAAGTTTTACATGGATTTTACATGGAAAATTTACAACGCGTTTACAACGAACTTAGGTAAGTTAAAGCACTTTCAATACACGTTTTCACCTTTATGTAACGGTAACATGATTCGTTGTAATGTCGATGTAACGTTTACAACTATTTTGCATTCCACGTACTTTCGTCGTAAACTTACATTAACTTTACGACGAATACATTTCGTCGTAAATTACCATCGAGTTTACGACGAAGTCATGTCGCGTCGTAATTGCGTTGTAAAGCTAATGTAAATTTACGAGGAAATAATTTCCTCGTAAAATGCCGTTGTTACTGCTACGTTTTCTTGTAGTGAACAATCAAATAACATAATAATTTTCACAAAGAAAATTAAAAAAAAATATTTATGTTATATAGTCTTATTTTATATTCTTTAAATAATATAATACAATATTATACATTATTTTTTTAGAATTGAGAAATACATATAATATCTTATCTGCGCGTAGCGCGGTTAAAAACTCTAGTGTACCTAATAAAGAGTGGTACGGGGAATGTAAACATCTCAGTACGCACAAATTTTAGAAGGAATAATTGTTTACACAAACTCTTTTCAGCGTGTCCACTGTAATATTTTTAGCATGCTTTTAATAAAAGTGAGCAAAAAAAAAAAGACAGTTCCTCACAATGATAATGATTTCCAAGAGAGTAAGCAAAATATCAGAATAGAAGTTGGATCATGTGACTTTTACAGAACAGAATCCTAAGGAATGTGATGTAATAAATAAAATAACATTTTGATGATGTTGTTGGTAATAATAAAAGATATGTGAATGATTTTTTTTCAAGTAGATTTTTCTTCCCCAGAGAAAGAAGTGGAGTAAAGCTGTCTTGTGCGCTGGTGGTGTTTTGGGGTTTCATTTTTTCAAATATAATAACAAACTATTTTCTCCAAATGTCTTTGGATTGTTAATTATACTTTTAAAACCCTTTTTTGGCCATGAAAAAATGATAACGTACGAACAAAGCAAAGGCTGTAAAATAAAATTGGTCTATTTCGAGGTAGAAAATCATTCTCTTGTAATCATCGCTTGTCCACCACCGCCAGATCTCTTTCACTCTTTATATTTGCTTAGTGGCTAGTGTTACTAATTAGAGTAGCTATTAGTTAACCTTTTAAAAGTTAGATTTGTTTATCTTACCAAATATTCTTTTCATTTGTCTCATATTCTAGTTGTTTGTTACTGCTATTTCTATGATTAAAAGGCTCTGGACAAATGCTCATACATTTCCCAAATATAGGACCATGAGATGTAATATAATCTCATCCAAAAGGTAACGGATTCGTTACCCAATCATGCAATTTTTAGGCTTTACACTTGGTATGCTGAATCAAATATTTTGGATTTAAAAATAAAATAAAAATAAATGTTATAAATTTATTAATGTAAAATTGGTATGTTAATGTTTCTCGTACTGATTCTTCTATATACAAAAATTAATAAAGAAACATATACTTACCAGATAATGAGACTATTAGTTTTTCGCATAGATATAAAATACCCTTAACATTTTTTTAATTAATCAGGAGCAAAGATTTTTCTATACAACTTTGGGAAAATCTTGTTAAAGGGATTATGGAGAGTTCTTATACAAGTTCTTGGTCAGAGATCATGCGGTTGGCTGCGGAGGGTTGTAACATGGATCGAAAGAGGCTTTTCTGTTTCCGTTATGCGTTTCACATTGTAATATATGGAATATGGAGAGAACGAAACAGAGTTAGGCATGGAAAGAAGCTAATGCCTATAAATGTGTTGAAGAAGGTGACTCATAAGGGGGTGAGAAACAAACTTAGTGTGATGAGAGCTAAAGGAGTAAAGGGTATGGAAGATGCTTTGCAACTCTGGTTTGGTACTAGAGTGTGATTAGCTTTGATTATTTTATAGGGGTTTTGTACAGAGTTTTAACTCTAGATTGATACAAGGGTGGCATCTTTTGTAAAAAGATTTTTTTGAGGAATAAAATTTAACATTTTTTCAAAAAAAAAAAAATCAGGAGCCAAGAGGTGTTTCGGCATTCGGCCCAAATAATCTCCTATACCCAGAACCAACCGATGCTAATATCGATGACATGGTATAAAGCATTAAGGGCGCAATAAAACCAGTTTTCAAGTACTAAACTACTAATCTAATGTACTATTGGTAAAATACACGAACTTGTGAGTTACTATAAATAGTTATTTTATCAACCGTAAAGAGTAAATATCAAAAAATAATTGTGTATTAGAGGATTTAGTATAACTTATACAGCATATATTGGTACATGTTTCATATATTTAGATATCTCGTATAACAAAATATTTAGGCATTTTCGAAATCTCTATTGCATTATTTTACAAAAAGAAAAAAAAATCAAATTGCTTTTTTTTTTTGACAAAACAATCAAATTACTTTTTCGAAATTATGTAGCCAAATTAAGTAATTTTCGCCATTTCATATATTATTTATTTATATTTTATAGTGAATACATACGTATTTATTTGCTTATGAATTTAAAGCTCTGGCTTAATTCAACGTGCAGGATACTTTCACATGCACCACAATGTAAATATACCTACGTGGCTATTCGCATGTGCACTGAACTTCCGCGAACATTTTCTAAAGTCTAAATTGATATTCTCCTTTTATGTTTTCTTTCTCTTTTGGAATTTCGTCTTGCAATTTTTTTGTCAAATTTATTAGCTGATAAATATATTGATATACATCAGGCAGAAAATAAATAGGAATTTAATGTATATATCATATGATAATTAATGTTGTCCACAACATGTGTAAGATTCGAGTTTTGTTTCAGCTACCTACAATCATTAAAGTACTACGGGATACATATGTATACAGTCTATATTTAACATGTATTTTGTGAGTAGTTGATGTACTCTGTCTTTGTTATAGCTAGCAAATGAAGATTTCTTGGTATTTTAACGTAGTTGGTAACAGTTAACCGTATTAGGTCAGTATTTAGGTTTAATTGGTTATCTCTATTTAAATAACGTTAAACAACCACCAAATTAATTAAAACAAATAACCCATTAATCGTTTTTTATTGAATAGCAAGGTCCGGATTTTAGTGGTAGTTGTAATAACAATGGTCCAGTGGATGATTCCTAGATAATATTAGTCATAAATGTAATTGCATAACTGCGGAACTGATTGATATAGTATTATCATATACTTTCAATAAGGTATAAATTAATACGAATTTTATAGAATCTTTATAATAAACATATACCAACTATCTTTTGGATCGATGTAGGTCGGTAACCAGTATTAAAGTCTTTAAGTTAAACGTGTTTAGGTTATCGATCAACATCAACAAGTTGAATGAGTAGTATTGATCTATTTTGTTGGTAGTACTTAGGATTTATCTAAAGTGTATTATCCACCAAATATTGAAGAACAAATAAGAAAACGAAAAAAAAACACTGGACGCATAAAATTATACCCAGAGTGATATTTTTTTTAAGTAATAAATTGTTCGTTTCTCTCTTATATTTTTTTGTTTTATGTGTAAGTTTGTCGTTTGGTCGATGGAGGCTTTTTCACTTCAAGGCAGGGCATGACCCCAGCTAGTCTCACCATTAACTATGCAATTTTTTAGATGAGTTCAATAGTATTAATTAGTGTATCATTTAAATACACTGTACTTTATCATTTTGATAAGACAAATATTAAGGATGTGTGGCGTATTTTCTTCTTTGTAAATTTTTCCTTGTATAGGGATTGCCGTTATGATTATTGAAAGATAAAGCGTACTGATACACACACGTACTAATGTAATGACCCTAGACAATGTAGACATATCACGTGATGAAAAGCGCGTTACGTGGTCTTTTTGTATCTTGACCCACCTCTAATTACTTTTTCTTTTAACATTCGTCAGTAGTCACTAATGCCATTCAACACAGCTCATCATATTCCAAACTTGGTTAGAATGATAGAATCCCATAACTTTTTAGACGATTTTTAATACAGTACTACTTATCTTCATATAAATATGAGAATCTCTTTCTTTTTTTATTCGTCTTCGTGAAGTTTTGGATATCTTTATATACTTAAGCATACTATAATGAATCAGATTCAACTATATCAAACGAATAACATACACTACTGATTAATAGTCTATCTATTGTTACGGGTCAGTGAAGCTACGAACAATCAATAGCAAAAGCAGACAACAGCCGTCAGATTGATTATGAGAATGGAAACTGTACAGCGTATACCATGGTTAGACCAAATGGTCAAGCGTGTGAAACAAAGCCACGGGTTTTTCTTGCTGTCAAGCTGCTGTGTTTGATTTCGACAATAGTTGGATGTTGACTTTCTTCTTTTTTTTTTCTTTTTTCCTCTCAACGATTTTAATTTCAAAAACTAGGCAGACAAAACTTAAAAAAAAATATATTTGATTGACACAACTTTCTAACGTATATGCATATTTATTTATTGACGCCATTACTTACAAAAGTTTATTCGGGTGGTGAGCATCTTATTTGAACAAAAAAATATAAGTTGCTTATTTTTAGTTTAAAATTGGATAAAACGTGTAGGTAGACAGTAGATAGTAGACATATTAGATGATATACCAAATGGAAGTGACTATGATTATTATGTAAAGTCGAAGCTATTTGATCCTCTTTTAAAAACTATATTGTATTTATCTCTATTTTCGAATTGAAAAAAGTTGAAGCTGATAGTCCATTTTTATTTTATTATTAAGTGAGATATAAGGATAGTTAAGAGATGGAAGTAGACGCTTCAACCTAGTTAATATATTTAGTCGATTTGTTATTTGGTCACCACTCTAGGGTAGTTCCATTTTCCATATTTATCACCACAATGATTCTATTATTTATACAATTAATCATTCCTGATGTAATCAGTCAACGTAGTTAAAATAAGAAATTGTAAATAAAATACTCCGTGTAAGAAACTGTAAGTATTCACATGCACGGTACAGTGAAAAAAACAATATCAAAATAGTTATTTAAAAAAAAATAAGTTCAGTAATCATTGTGTATATAATATATAGCCAGTAAAAGAAAGGGTTTCACCATTGAAGTCTAAGTTTCCAAGACGTTAGAGATTAATAGAGCTTTTAGGATAGGTTTTTATCTAAATATAAGAACTCGTTTTTTAATTTTTAATTAAAAAAAAACTAAAAATCGGCTTTTAAATAAAATATTTATTTTATCTTATTAATAAGAAGCAAATAAAATAAGAACCCCATCCTAAGAATACTTATTAATCATCCTCTAAATAATTAGGTTTATTTGCTTCTGTCTTTCCATTAAATGATATTGTAGAGCAAGTAAGCACATGTGTTACATGTCATTCTTTGACTATCGTCGTGGTAAGAATTAACTTGAAAAGCCTATTAAGAAAATAGGCTAGTGTATACGGATTTAGTATTTTTATTTGGTTTCGGCTGACACAGGTTTCGTATTTAATAGGGAAACTATCTAAAACTAAATAGAAATGAAAAAAAAAAACAAATGTATATTAAATCGAATTAGTAATTTATTATGGTCAATTAAATATATAAAAAAAAAGAAAGAAAGAAGAGAAAGCGTTGTTTAAAGAAGAGCCTCTGCTACATTTTAGGCTTTAAAATGATACAGAAGGCATAGCTTATTTTCACCGTCACCGTCACCTTCACTAACACCATAGCCCACCACCACCACCACCACTCTTCTCTCTCTCTCTCTCTCTCTCTTCCTAGAAACAGAGTTGATTCTGTGTTTTCTTGTTTTCAATCTGTATGGTGGTGATTGACTTATCTCCTGATAGTTGCTTTCTGGAGATTCTGTTTCACTGCTGCATTTTGAAAATTTCCGGTTAGTTTCTTCAGATTTGACTCTCTTTTCTCCTCTTGTTTCTGTTTCATTTACACATGTTGGAAGCTCATCAAAAATCAGAATAAACATTCGTTTCTGGAAACTACTTTTTTTGGTCGTTGCTCTGGATCTCTAGTGACTAGAGTTGCTTTGTGTAGATGGATCGTAAGAGCTGGCCATGGAAGAAGAAGTCCTCCTCTGAGAAACCTGCTCCAGTCACGGACCAGGACCAGGTACTTCATCTCTCTTTCTCTCTCTCTACAGAGAGACTTTGAGTTTTGATTCATTTTTTTAAAAATAAACAGGAAAATGGGAAGAAGGCAAGCTACATCCAGATCTCCTTTGACCAATACTCTCATCTCAATGGTTTGAAAGATGACGTTCACAAGTACGAGGCACAAGTCCTCAACCTACAAGATCACATCAAGGAGTTAGATTCCAAGCTATCTACAGCTAATGCAGATATTACATCCAAGGAGGCTTTAGTCAAACAACACTCCAAAGTCGCTGAAGAAGCCGTCTCAGGCTGGGAAAAAGCTGAAGCAGAAGCGTCCGCTTTGAAAACGCATCTCGAAACTGTGACGCTCGCCAAGCTCACCGTTGAAGACAGGGCTGCGCATCTAGACGGAGCTCTCAAGGAGTGTATGAAACAGGTAAGGAGTCTAAAGGAAGAGAACGAACAGAAGCTGCATGATGTCATTGTAACCAACACCAACCAAATGGACAAGATCAGAGACGAGTTCGAGTCCAAGATCCGAGAGTTCGAGCAAGAGCTGCTCCGTTCCGGAGCTGAGAACGACGCGCTGTCAAGATCACTGCAAGAGCGTTCCAACATGGTGATAAGGATAAGCGAAGAGAAGTCACAAGCAGAAGCCGAGATTGAGCATCTCAAGAGCAACATAGAGTCTTGCGAAAGGGAGATCAACACTCTTAAGTACGAAACCCATGTGATCACCAAAGAGCTCGAGATCCGCAACGAGGAGAAGAACATGAGCATGAGGTCAGCTGAAGTGGCGAACAAGCAGCATTTGGAAGGTGTCAAGAAGATTGCAAAGCTGGAAGCCGAGTGCCAGAGGCTACGCACTTTGGTAAGAAAGAAACTCCCTGGTCCTGGGGCGCTTGCGCAGATGAAAATGGAGGTTGAGAGCTTAGGGAGAGGAGGAGACTATGGAGACCATAGACAAAGGAGGTCACCTGCTAGGCCTTCTAGTCCTCTCATGTCTCCATTGTCACATGTCTCTGACTTCTCGTATGACAACATGCAGAAGATTCACAAAGAAAACGATTTGTTGACAGAGAGGTTACTTGCAATGGAAGAAGAGACAAAGATGCTTAAAGAAGCTTTGGCTAAGCGTAACAGCGAGCTTCAGGTTTCAAGAAACCTCTGTGCTAGGACAGCAAACAAGCTTCAAACATTGGAAGCTCATAGGATGAGTAATCCTCCTAGTATGGCTTCAATGTCTGAAGACGGAAACGAAGATGCTAGAAGCGTAGCTGGATCTTTGATGTCTGACCTCTCTCAAACCAACAAAACAAAGAGTGCTAACCAGTTGGAGCTTATGGATGATTTTCTAGAGATGGAGAAGTTAGCTTGTCTGCCAAGTACTGATTCTGATGCTGAGATTCCACCGCTGAAGAAAAGAATCTCTACTTTGCTTCAGTCTCTCCCCAAAGATGCTGCTTTCGAGAAGATTTTGGAAGAAGTACAATGTGCCATTGAAGATGCAGGTGGGCCTAATGTAAAGGAGATAGCCATGTCAAGTGAGACTACAGAGGAAACAGTTACACAAGAACTGGCTCATGCTCTTTCTCAGATATACCACTTTGTTTCCTACCTTGCGAAAGAAGCAACACCGTGTCAGTACACGTTCTCCCAAAAAGTTCACGAGTTATCTGTCACTTTGGACAGAGTATTGAGCAAGGAGAAGACTCTGGTGGACTTTCTGTTTGATCTCTCTCGTGTTTTAGTAGAAGCTAGTGAGCTGAAAATCAATGTGGTGGGATTTAACGCATCTGAAGTGGAGATTCACAGCCCTGACTGCATTGATAAAGTCGCTTTACCGGAAAACAAAGCTCTAAAAGATTCATCACGTGAGCATTACCAGTGTGGTTGTTCTCAGAGCTCTGATTCCGAGATTCCAGATGATTGCATCGGCTACGAACACAAGCTCTCAGCAGTTGCTTGTACATTTACTTCAGAAGAGTTTGAAGGATTGAAACTCGAGAAAGAAAAAGCAGAAACCAACCTTGCAAGCTGTGAAGCAGATCTTGAAGCAACTAAGTCGAAACTACAAGAAACAGAGCGGCTTCTTGCTGGAGTGAAGTCAGATTTGGAATCTGCTCGGATGTCTAATGGCATGGCCGAGACACAGCTCAAATGCATGGTGGAATCGTACAGATCTCTGGAAACTAGATCATCAGAGCTGGAAATCGAGTTGAGTTCTCTTAAAAGCAAAATAGAAAACTTGGAAGATGAGCTTCATGAGGAAAAGGAAAACCACCAAGAGGCTTTAACCAAATGCCAAGAACTCGAAGAGCAATTACAAAGGTATATTTAAAACTAAACACTAATCTCTTTATTCGCCATAAACTAAGTCTCTAACTTCTGTTTCCTACAAAACTTTAGGAACAACCAAACCTGCCCAGTAACTGAAGCTGCTCCCAAAAGCAAACAGGACAATGAACTAGCAGCAGCTGCAGAGAAGCTGCAAGAGTGTCAAGAGACTATATTGCTTCTCGGGAAGCAACTCAAATCCATGTGTCCTCAAACAGAGCAGTTTCCTTCTTCTCCAAGCCAAGAACAAGCCCTAAACTCAGAAGAAGAAAATGAATACGCAGTAACTTCCACAAATCCTCAAGACAAAACATCAAGTTCGCCTCCATACAAAGAAACACCATCGATGACTACAATGAGATCTCCTGTAGGGTCGAAACATAAACACACCAATTCAAACTCATCATCCTCCTCCTCAGGACTTACCCCTGAGAAACACTCTAAAGGATTCAGCAGATTCTTCTCCTCTAAAGCAAAGTAAACAAAAAAGTACAAATCTAACTATGCTTGTATATCGTATCTATTGCTATGTAAAAACATCCGTATTGGATCAATAAGACAGAAAAAAAAAGTTACACACAGTTCTTTAAAGAATCTCCAGCACCTTGAAAGAAGAAGGAAGAAAGCACAAAATCAGCAATAAAGATTCCGACAAGAGACATGACAACTGCAGAAGTTGTGGATTCTCCAACACCTTTAGCGCCTCCCTTAGTAGTAACTCCCCAAGAGCAACTAATCACAGATATTATAGCACCAAACACTTGAGACTTAATCATGGCACTCACAATGTCCCACGGTCTAAGCGCTCTATGAGCCGAGTCCATGATTATGTTAATACTAATCCCATAAACCGCGTCAGATAGCAGAGCGCTCGAAGCCATCCCGACAGTGAAACACATGAGCGTCAAAAACGGCAAGGCCAGACACGAAGCGATAACTCTCGGCGTGATGAGATAATCAATCGGGTCAGCTCCCAAGACACGTAGCGTATCTGTCTGCTCCGAGACTTGCATTGTCCCTAGCTCAGCAGCAAACGCGCTTCCCATTCGTCCAGCGACAACGATGGATGTGATGACAGGACTGAGCTCTATGGAGAAGGCGAGAGCCAGGACGCCTCCGATGGATCTGTTGAGGCCTAGCCTGGTGAATTCTCTAACGAACTGGATGGTGAAAGCCATGCCGAGGATTTAGCTCGCACCTTTTCTCAACTAAAAGAAATAGCAAAACATAACTTGGGCCGCTATAAAGCCCAATATGTTTTACAAATGAAACGTGGGCTTACCCAGTTCTTCAAGGTACTATTTCACCAACTATGTATATTCCATATTTCCACCAATCGATGCCATTATTTTCGTACCGCAAGAATACATATAACAGTCTATATATTTCAAACATTTCATTGTAGAAACATACAAATGTAAAATCACATAAATTTACTCCTACAACTAGAAGTACAACCGAAACTGTTACATTTTAGTCAACACACAAATAAAACAATCAAAATATCAAAATATGATTTAATTCACACAAGAAAAATTAAACAAATTTAAAATTTTAACTTAATTAGCTATTACGTCACTATCACGATTCTCTTTGTGAAGCCTGAAGAAATAAGCGGCGGCGCTCAAGACGGCAGTGATCAAGGCAACACCTTTGAACACATCAAACTCATCGTCCATAAAATTGAAAAATATCACCACAAGAACCGACACGATCGGCCACGTGACAACACTGATCACATTCGACAACACGCTCGACACAGAGAACACAAGTCCAACGATCCCAACCCAGTAGACCTGCCACGAAACGGCTTGGCCCACCATAGCCATCACGTAGGCGCCTTTCCCCTTGGAGAACTCATTCATCTCCCTCTTCAAATCGTCCTGCTCCCCGGCGATGAGAAGCCCCGCCACGGAGATGATGGTAGCGACGAGGGAGGAGAAGATGATGACTTCGAAAACTGAAGCGAAGCTTGGTCTTCTAGATTCCGTGCGTTTGAAGATATAGTTGTCGAAGACGTTTTGGATGTTACACAAGAGGAGAGAGAAGCAGACTCCGGCGAAGAGAGCAGCCCACGCGCCTCTCGCGTAATTCTCCTCGGCTTCGTCGGGCTCCCCGGCGAAGGCCGAGGATAACGTGAGAGCTCCGGTGGCGATGGCCAGAGCCAAGGAGATCACCACCCACCGGTTGAACTTGATCTTGTTGACGAGGCGCGCGAAGACCGGAGTGAAGAAAAGCTGCGTCGTGTAGATGAGGGTGAAAACGCCGAAGGGGATCTCGAGCTTTCCCATGGCGGAGAGCCTAGCTTGGACCGTCATGACGATTCCGATGCAGATGTAGATCACGGTGAGGGATTTGTAGTGGAAGTGGTCGGAAGGGTGTTGGTCGCGGCGGTTCTTGGCGGTGAGGTTGAGGAAAGGGAGGAGGAGGAGAGGGAACGCGACGGTTTGGAGGAGGGCTTGTGTCCAGACGCCGTCGTTTTGGCGGGACTCGTCGTACTCGCTTCGGTTGATTTGGTCGTAGTAGAAGTTTTCGAGGAGTTTGGCTACGGATTGGCCGACGATGACGAGGATGGTTGAGAGGAGGATCGTTGGCCAGTGGTTTGGTTTCCGGTTTGAGTTTCCGGTTTGGTTTATGAGTGTGGTTGAATCACGCTCGATGTTGATTGGAATCTGCACAAAATGTTCTGCAAATAGAGAAGAGGAAGATTGTAAGATATTAGAATCAAATTATTCGCCGAAGAGAATCATTTGGACAGAGTATTATTATTACCTTGTGGCTTGGTCTGAAAGATTGGTTGGTTCTGAGCCATGATTTGGAGCTGATTATCAGAGATTTTTAGTTCTACCGTATTGTCGGAGATTTGATTTGTTTGTTGCGTGTTGGGATGTTTTGGAGTGGATGAAGATGATATTTGATTTGGGATAATAGAAATGTGTTGAATATATATGAAAAAGAAGTCTACTTGGCGGCGTAATGGTCAATTAAGTGAGCTCATGTCTACGCGTCGTTGTTTCATATTTTCTTCGTTGCTTCGTCAGTCGTCGACTCGTCGTAACCAATAAAATACTAAACCACTTACAATGATGATACGTTGAAACTTAAATGAATTATTCTCTAGTCCAAACAATCGACAAAAATGGGGGTTGATAGTAGTCATCATTCAGTTTTTTTTTTGTGTGGTCAACGATATTCAGAATTTGGATTTACGATTCGGTTTTTAGTTAAATCAATTATTAAGGAAATGACATAATAACAAATATATAGTGCTCGTTTCTTTTTATCATGGGAAATAAAGATTACGGGATTATCCAACTTTCTACGTTACGGGAATTGGACAAACACGGTGCCCATTCTGGCAGCCCTCGACGTATTAAAATATCTTAAATGCGTGTCCTTCTTGTTATTTTTATACTCTTAACAGAGTTTGATATCATCTTCGCACCAATATTGCATACTTTTTTGGTAAATTGAAACTTACAACATCTCTAATATTTATATGATAGTATTAAAATAGTGGACTCCTTCATGACACTAATCCAATAAAAAAGTTATATTTTTCCACACAAAACAGGTGGAATTTTCCCATTACCATGGATTATCTGTGGTAACTACTTCGCAAATCAAGAACTCGGATTCAGTGGTACTCAACGCAAACACTAATCATTCTCAGGCCAAATGATTCTCTGGAGATGATTTGGATATGACATGATAAGTGATCAAGAGCGATGAATAAACAAGACAATTCCTTTGCTGCTCCTTTGACAATTTATTTATTTTTAGATTTCAGTCTTTTTTTATCTTAAGAACGTCCCCACACTGTTTGTACGACGCTCAACTCATTAGACCCTTAATGTCTTTTTTCAACATTGATGAGCAGAAACTATATAGCCCACAGATTTAAAAGCTCTCAGCTACACTGGACCCCTAATTTAAACAATATAGCCCAATACTCAAGTCAATGAACACTCCTCTCCTCCCTAAGCTTTAAGGCTTTATAAAGAAACTGAGGCAGCCAATATTGATGCATAGCTTAAGTAGCAAAACCTAACCCTCTGTCAATAGATTCAAAAAGTCAAAGCAACTAACACTATCCATAGATTATACATTTCTTTCAGTCACCAACCAAACACTCATCATCTGCACCAATTTTCGACATGTGTTTATAGAGTTCCTCCATTCATCATCCGTGTAACAGCTTCAGTACTAAAGCACTATGGGGCATTGAAACTCTGATCAAGCAAACTTCACTAGCTAGCAGATTTGCAGGCTTTTCAATGAAATGCCAACTAGAGAAGCGTGATTAAGAACCATACTTGCACCAGTAGAATCATAGACTATTCTTTTATCAGAAATGCAATAAAGAAAAACCTTTTTCTTGATCAATCCAACTACATGATATTATGGTCATAGATGCAATCAAGGGTTTGGCACGGAAACTGTGATTAAGCAAAAAAATATAGATAACAAAATAACATTTTAACAGACTTTCAGTGAAAATTCCAACTCAAGAAGCAATGAATTAGTATTAAGAACATAACCAGACTATTCAATCGGTCAAGCAAACTCATTTCTTCACCAAAGGTCCTACCATTATAGAGGCAATCAAGGATTTGGCACTGAAACTCCGTTTAAGCAAACTTCTGTAGATAGCATTTTAACAGGCTTTCAATGAAAATGCCAACTCAAGATAAGCATCACAAAACTATTCTTTAATCATAGAGGCAATCAAGGATTTGTCATTGAAACTCCGGTTAAGCAAACTTATTTAGATAGCATTTTAACAGTCTTTCAATGAAAATGCTAACTCAAGAAGGGAAATTACCACAAATAGCATATTGATAGTACCACTTTTCATGTTTACACTAATCACTTTTACCATCACTTTTAATGAAGGGTAAAAGACACTTATTCACTTAGGATTAACTAATTTAGACTTAAGGTTTAGAGTTGAGGGGTGGGGTATGATTTTTGGAATGTGAAATTTAGGATTCTAATAAATATATAAATAAATACTTAGAAAATATAATTATTTTTAAAAGATAGTTTCAAAACATAATTTTCTATTTTCAAAAAGAAATTTGAAAAAAAAGAAAATAAAAAAAAGTTTTGGAAAAAAAAATTTCAGAAAAAAGTTCGAATTTGAAAAATTATAATTCGAAAACATAAAAAAAGTTATTTTTTTTTTTTTATTTTTAATTATTTTTATTTAAATAATAATTTATTATATATATAAATAACAAGGATATAAGAGTTTTTTGCTACTTAATGAAGAATGTAATTTTGAAAATGTTCCTTTAATGATGGTAAATATAAAAAGTGGTAGCTTAAAAATGGTAAACATAACTTTTCCCCACTCAAGAAGCATCACAAGACTATTCTTTAATCATAGAGGCAATTAAGTAAAACAATTTTCTTGATCAGTCCAAACTATACGATCCTAGGAAACATCTCCACCATCAAGCACCTACGTTTCTAAAAAATTTACACATTGATCATACATAGTAAATTAAATAAAATATTATCTGCTGAGGAGAGGAAGACAGTGTTAGCCACAAATGAAGAAATTAAAATTTAATGAAAAATATTTGTTGTAAATTAAATAAAATCTTATCTGTTGATAAAAAGATGCTTTGTTCATTCGTGCATGTGGCCAGTGGTTTGTTATGATTCTTCTTTTGTTCGAAGAAAGTAAAAGAATAGAAGTCGAAGAGTGGAATCGAACTTGGGACAGCGGATACCCTCTTTCTTCAGCATTGTTCATCAATATTTCCCATTAAATAAACATGGAGTTGGGTGCACACAAAAAAATAAACATGGAGTTTGTTACAAAAAAAATAAATTAAATAAATTAAACATGGTGTATACTTACAGAAAAATACTAACAACCAACGCACTGACGACACTGACATATAAAAGCTAGGGGAGCTAATGAGATTAGATACCCCCAGTAATTCGTAATCGGTTTCGAATTAGATACGTTAAAAAATATTAAACTAATCAATCGACGTAGACTAGTAGACAAGATGCTTGGACCACTTTAAGAATGGTGATTGTTCCTGTAAAGATTATTGGTAGAGCGATTAGCCAACTCATGTGTCATTCTCATATGTTTTAGCCAAGGTACGACCTTAAACTTGATTTGAGCAGTCTTCTTTACCAGATAACCACGTCATGTGTCATTCTCATATGTTTTCTTTAATGGAAGAGGTAACTGATAGTTAGTACGTAGCATGGCTTGAGTAGATTTAATTGAAGTTGAAAGCTCCTAAACTCCAGTGCTACCTTGAAAGTTTTCTTACTAATATGGGCACCAGGGAACTGGACCATTGTAATTAGGAAGGTTCAATAGTGCTTATTTTCTTCGTAATCTTGGGAGATATGATTCTTTTTGATGAATATATGATTCTATTTTCCGACCACGACTTCACTTTGAGTGGAAACGAGAATGAGCTGCTTGCAATAACGTCTATTCTGTAGTATAGTTCCAGAAAATTCACAACCACAAACGTAACCTTTTCTTCCATTATAAATACTCGTCAAATGCCTACTATGTGTCACAGTAGTCAGCTATCTCTTCACTTCACGAGCTTCTTACACTTGCTTTGAGTCTTTTTGAGATCATCTTAGTCTGAGAATGGTATTAGCAACATCTTTTGTTTAGCCTCGTTCCTCTTTTTATATAAATGATTGTAGTTACGATTATGTAAGATTAACTTGAAGTTGTTGCTGCAGAATGTTCAAGGAAAGCCTGCTTCAGTTGGACCATGGGGAGGCCAAAGTGGTCATGCATGGGATGATGGAACATTCACCACCGTAAGGCAAATAGTTATAGCACATGGTTATAGTATAGACTCCATCCAAATTGAGTATGACAAGAATGGTACCTCGGTTTGGTCTGAAAAACGTGGAGGAAAAGGAGGCATTAAGTTTGATAAGGTAAGTCATATAGACTATTAATCCTTGTTGTTTTCAGAAACTGATTACCGTTCTTGTGTTGTTAAGGTCAAACTTGATTACCCGCATGAGTATCTGACTTCAGTAAAGGGAACGTACAGTGCCTTTGACGTGTGGGGCAATCTATGTGTCCGGTCGCTTACCTTTGAGAGTAACCGCAAACTATACGGACCATTTGGTGTTGAGTCAGGTACATACTTCACTTTGCCAAAATCAGACTCGATGATTATCGGGTTTTATGGGAAGGCTGGTTGGTATCTGGATGCTATTGGTGCTTACCTTAAACCAATTCCTAAAGAGACTAATCCCACGTCGAAAATGGTTTTGCACTCACCTCAAAATGTCCCTCATGGTGTGAAGAAACTCGAGCACTCGGGGAATATTCATGGAAGTGTAGGCCAAAAATTTGATATGGTTGGACTTAAACAAAAAGATTCAACTTTGTCTTCTCATGAAGGTCACGTTGATGCTGAGATCACTAAACATAAGGTGAGTGCAAGACTTTTATGTTATACATTTAGCTCTCTCTTTACCGTTTTGACCAAAAGAGTATGGATTTGTGCTTATCAGTTGGTGACAGATACTGAGAAGTTGCAGCCAAAAGCTGGAGGTGGTGTGAAAATACATGGACCATGGGGTGGAATCGGTGGTATCATGTTTGACGACGGAATATATACCGGTGTTAGACAGATCAATTTGTCACGCAGTGTTGGGATTGTATGGATGAAGGTGTGCTATGATTTTAAAGGACAAGCTGTGTGGGGAAGCAAGCATGGTGGCAGGGGAGGATTCAAACATGATAAGGTGTGTGACTTGGAAACCTTTTTTTTTTTTTTTTTTTTAATGCTAAATTACACTTCATATATCAGTTTTTTTTTTAATATAATTTTTTTTTGTATCTAAAAGTTTGAATATAATTTGCAGATTGTATTTGATTACCCATCAGAGGTTTTAACACATATAACGGGAACATATGGACCGTTGGTATACATGGGACCTAATGTGATAAAGTCACTAACTTTCCATACCAACAAAGGAAAACATGGACCTTGTGGAGAAGAACAAGGACCTTCGTTTACACATAAAATTGGCGAGGGTAAAGTTGTTGGATTCCACGGAAGAGAGGGTATATTTCTTGATTCCATTGGTGTTCATGTTATGCCATGCAAAATAAGTCCCTTTAAGCCATCTCCTCACAATGCAACTGTTCCTCATAACAACACTGGCGTAGGGGTAGTAAACGGCCATGGCGAAAAGGTAATATGTAGATCCCATAATAATGGTAGTTACATATCTATCTGTTCAGCTTTAAGACCTGTTCAGTTTATCTGGATTTTGACACCTTTATAGTAGCTTACTTGTTGGGTTTAAATCATTCTCACAGTTTGAGCGCGGAGTCGTGAAAGAACCAACACCGAACGGGTTTGGACCGTGGGGAGGCAACGGAGGTAAACCATGGGACGATGGTGTATTTTCAGGGATCAAGCAGATATTTGTAACAAGAGCAAACGATGCTATCTCTTCATTACAAATCGAGTACGATAAGAATGGACAATCTGTTTGGTCCGTTGAACATGGTGGTCATAGCGGAGTCGCCACACACAGGGTAAACTGTCACACCCAGCTCTTAATTTAATGTTTCTTGTGGGTGAAGGCAATGTAAATAACATGCCGAAGAGACTGTTGTGACATAAAAAAACAATCGATTCTTCTTTCATATACATAGTGCCACTTTTTGGTATTCATATATGATACTCATTTCAAATCTCGCTTGCAGATTATACTCGAGTATCCAAACGAGACGCTTACCTGCATTTCAGGGTATTACGGACCACTGAACAATTCAGACAAATCTCTTGTTGTCAAGTCTCTGAGTTTCTACACTAGCCGTGGTAAGTACGGTCCGTACGGTGAAGAGACAGGGACGTTTTTCACTTCGACTAAAACAGAAGGAAAAGTGTTGGGGTTACATGGAAGAAGCAGCTCTTACTTGGACGCCGTAGGAGTTCACATGCAGCAGCGGCTTGACAATAAGACTCAGTTCAACAGGACTTCCTGTTTCAAGCGCTACTGACAATCTTGTCGGCACAACACAAGACCAACATCTAACCTTGTATGGTTGGACTAATGCTTACAGTTTATTACAAGTAAAATAAACATGCGCCTAACCGCATTGTGTTTCCTTTCCGAGTAACTATGAAGATCTAGAGAAACAAGAAGAGAGTTTAGAATAAAATGAAGAAAATTTGTAATTTACTTGCTATATTCTGTTTAATGATATGCTAATTTGTTGTTCGTGAGTGAATTTTTGTGTGTTGCAACACTTCTCTGAGCACAGAAGCTATTCGGTGAGACATGTGATGTTCCAAAACCGCAAGCTCTTCATCGTCTTATATTAGTAAATCTTTTTTTAAAAAAATTACCAAAAAAAATCTTTATTTAAAACTCATCTGAATTATACTATAATTCATTTTACAAAATCGTAATCATAACCTATTTAAAAACAATGAAGTAAACTATCTCAAATTTCGTTACATTTAATCCATCCCTTACCAGCTAACTGCCTATATTTATTTTTAATAAATCAACATCCACGTGGGAGCAAAGTCAATATAATCAATCATCTCTTAAAGACTCTAAACTTATGAATAGTTTTCCAGCAGAATGGATCTTCCCAAATGATTTAGTGTCGGCTGCTCGAATTCAATCTCCAACAAACCAAAACGGAACTTATTTGTTTTTCTTATACCGAAAGAAACAAAATATTTAAAACTATAAGCTAGTGTAGCTACAAGAAAAAATTATGTGTTCTGCATTACCGAATTTGCAAATACAAACATATAATAGATCGAATATCGAGGTCTAACTAGCTTAAAAGAAATGAAAAAGACAAGAAAATAGAAAATGGGCATAACAGAAGAGTAAGGAAGGACTCACCAACTGGTTGTTAAGTCATTTAATCCTCCAATTAAGCAATTGAACAGACACACACACACCCACCTAAGTAGTTTTTTTTTTAATATCTTCTTCCTTAAACCAGTTTCTCAAGGGCACGTTTGTAGTTCAAGTTTCCACATATAGTGACGTTTCTACCATGTAAGCATATATCTGTTATATATATTGAAAACGAATTATGGAAAATGAAAAATGAATGATGATCTAAAATGTTAGCTACACTAAATTATAGTAGTATTTTTGGAAGTATGATCAGTATATGAGCCAAGTCTATAACAACACATCATCATTCATTTGTTTCATAATCAATATACAATAATATTGTTTTAATGGTCTTCACCAGAAGATTATTAAAGAAAAGTCGTCATAATATCATCCCTTATCTTCTTATGTTAAAAGTATATTATCCCTAATCAGAAAAGAAGGGAATTAGTGATTTTTGTGCTGTCACGTGTTTATTTAGCAATGGTTGGCACAAAAAAATCATTTAATTAATTTATAGTTAGGCATAAGATACAGAAGCTTCTGCCGGGAAAGATTAAAAATTACAGGTAGCGGTTGCCAAAAATTTCCTACTAGTGTCATTATTGTGTTGTGGATATTGCTAAACAGCTTAAATTTTTAAAATTGGGTTGGTGTTTGTCTAATGTCCCAATAATAAGATGAGTTGGTTTCGTTCTTGTGTAGTGAATTTTTTTGATTATTTCAAAGTTTTCAATAATTAATCGCTTCTCTCGGGATTGGGTCTCAAATCTTCTCTCTTTTTTTTTTGTCTTCGAGTGTTGGAAACTCTTCTCTGATATAGCTCTGCCAGCCACATCCACATTCACAAGAATCTCTCTCTTTTTCTAGGGTTTCTAAAAGCTTCAGTTTCTCTTGCAGGTAGTTTCTCTAGTAACTTTAATCCAACTTCTTGGTTTTGATTCTTGATTTTCTACGGTTGATCTGCCCGGCATTTCTTGTTTCCTGTTTTATTTTATTTTCTCCCTTTTATTTTTTGAAGATTGTCACATTAAGATGAGAGAAGAAATCATCAAAAAGACCAACTTTTTATGTATGTAATAATTGATCTTCTCTGTTTTTAAGTCACTGAGCTAATAATCTTAGACAACTTTTTACTCTGCATTTTTCATTCACCTTCGAACTAGGGCTTCTGTATAACCAAATTAATCTCGATTACACAATTACTGAAATGGGTTTTCTGGGTTTCTTCAGTTCGTGACGAAAAAAAAAAACACTTTGCTTTTATAAAGAATTTGACTTTAATCCTCGAAAGTTTGTTGCTTTCGATACTGTTACTGATAAAAATGCGTTTGGTATAATGGATTACGATGTTTTAACCTCTCCTCCACTCAGATTTCTCCAAAGTATTTTAAAAAAAAACTCCACCTTACACGACTCTTCCTCTTCTTTTTTTTTTTTTTTTGCAGGAACTCATTTCCCGACCAAACTCATCGAGTTTAAGACATCACTGTAATAAAATCTCTTCAAACTCACTAAACATGGCGGTTTATTACCCAAGTAATGTCAATTGTTACCAGCAAGAACCAATCTATCTCAACCATCATCATCACCAACAACAACAACAACCTTCCTCCTCCTCCGCCGCCGCCGCCGCCGCATCTTTCGTCGGCGGCGAAGAGAATGTTCGAAACGAGATGGTTTTCATTCCACCAACGGGTCTTCAGAATCTCAACGGAGACGTTCCCGTTTCGAGCAGCGAGTTAACCTTCCGCGACGGTCAAGGACTATCTCTAAGCCTCCTCGGCACTCAAATCTCTCTTCCTTCGTTTCACTATCATCAATACTCTTCAATCTCGGCTAAGGAAACGCCGCCGTTTAACAAAGAGATGTTGCTGTTGGGTCAATCTGATCCTTCCTCCGGTTATGCTGGAGTCTACAACAGTTACAATATGAGCAGCGTGTTGCGTTCTCGGTATCTTAAACCGGCTCAGGGTTTGCTCGATGAAGTGGTTAGCGTCGAGAAAGAGATGAACCAGTTGAGAAAAAAGAAGAAAGGTGAAGACTTTAACAATAGTGCAAAGGAGACAGAAGGTGGAGGAGGCATTGGTGGTGAGATATCAATAGAGTTATCTACAATTGAACGACAAGAGCTTCGAAGCAAGAAGGACAAGCTTTTAACAATGCTTGATGAGGTAGTTATTTAACTAACTCTCATCTCTTATAACTTAGTTAATTAACTTAATTGTTGTATTAATTGTTGTAGGTAGATAAAAGATATAACCAATATTACCATCAAATGGAAGCATTAGCTTCATCATTTGAGGTAGTAGCAGGATTTGGATCACCTAAGCCTTACACATCAGTGGCTCTCAACAGAATCTCTTGCCATTTTCGTGCTCTTCGCGACGCTATAAAGGAGCAGATTAAGATGATAAGAGAGAAGCTTGGGGAGAAAGGAGGAGAGTTGTCATTGGATGAGCAACAAGGAGGAGAGAGGATACCGAGATTGAGGTATTTGGATCAAAGGTTGAGACAGCAGAGAGCTTTGCATCAACAGCTTGGAATGGTTAGACCGTGTTGGAGACCTCAAAGAGGTCTCCCTGAAAGCTCTGTCTCTGCTCTTCGCGCTTGGCTCTTTGAGCATTTCCTTCATCCGTATGTGGTTTCTTCTCTCACAAGTCACAATTTTTACAGAACATTTTAAGAGAGTTTATGTTTGTTATATGTAGATATCCTAAAGAATCTGAGAAAATGATGCTTGCAAAGCAGACAGGACTGTCGAAAAACCAGGTAACCTGAGCTTTTTTTTGTGTCTTCCCTTTATAATCTTTGTGTTCTGCTTGAATCATTCTATGTGTTATGTAATTAGGTTGCTAATTGGTTCATAAACGCGAGAGTTCGTCTATGGAAACCAATGATAGAAGAGATGTATAAAGAAGAGTTTGGTGATGATGCCTCTGAGTTACTAACTTCCAAGTCTCCCAACAGCACCAACCAAGAAGACTCCTCCTCGCAGCAGCAGCAGCAGCAGGAGAACACAACAAACGTTGCCTTCTCATCAGAACCTAAACCAGACTGTACTCAAGCCAATGAAGATGACCCACAACTACATCAGATGAACCGGTCAGGGGATTACGATACTCTAATGAACTATCAAGGGTATGATTACCGTTACATAGACGGAAACAACCAGCAGGAGAGCAGATTCTCCAGTGGCCAGCACTTACACGACTTTGTCGTTTAATATTACCATTCTTGGAACAGAGGACATGACTCTTGAGGCGCAAGAAATGTGCTGTCTTGCATTTTTATAGATAGGCATATAACACACACATCTGTGGCTTTTGTGTATAGAATAGTACACTTGTAACACAAGTATTTGATTATGTGTGTAAGATTTACGGTGGTGTGAAGAATTATGAACAACCGCTTCATTTTACAACGGAGATTAACTTTTTTTGCCTTTAATTTTAATCTGGGCTGTATCATATTTATATGGGCCTAAAGCCCATATTGTTGACGTTGACTATCGACGAACCTACGAAACAGTCTCCTAGTCACTATCCATCAACCTTATCCATCCAACCATTTTGACAAATGCGTCGTACACGTGGCATTACGATTAATTTATTCGGCTACGGTTACTTGATGACTTGTCGGATTTTTACGAATACTTCACATACAAGTGAATTCTCATTTTTATCCTTCTCCATGAACATAAGCAAAAATGCAAGAAGTTAACTAAAAGGGTAAATTAGTCAATTGACGCGACAATAGAGTTTTTCTTTGTGTAGGCCAAATGGTCAGCCGTGCCTAATAGATACAGTAGAGTTCGATATATTGAGCAACATGATGCAAGCTGTTGATGAAGAACGGTATGATGAAGCAGGTAAGGCTAGGCTCTCTGCCTCTCACTGACTCCTCATGAAACCGTTTGAAAGAATCAAAGATCAGTGAGCTTGTTTGGTTACAATGATGTTGCAGCTGAGTACAGAGAAATGTATTAAGGGATATGTATCCCACATTGGAAAATCAATGGGACATTAAGTAATATATAAAAGGTTAGGGTCAATCCACTAATTGCCAATTGGTTTTGAGTTGGAAGCTCATAATAAACTCGAATCTAACATGGTATCAGAGCCCAGAATCCTAATAAGTTAAACCCCTAATTAATATTAATCCTACCCGACCGGGTATATATGTCGTAATTGACTCGCTCGACCGAGTATAACTGTCTTAAAAAAAAAAAAGTTTCCGAGATTTCTGACCGATAAAAGCCATCATCTCGAGGAGGGGTATTAAGGGATATGTATCCCACATTGGAAAATCAATGGGACATTAAGTAATATATAAAGGGTTAGGATCAATCCACTAATTGCCAATTGGTTTTGAGTTGGAAGTCCATAATAAACCCGAATCTAACAAAATGTTTGGTTACTTCCAAGCAAAACGCAAATTAAGGAAATACAATTGATAGGTATGCTAAGATAAAAAAAAAAGCTCATCTACCTTGGCTAAAACGCAACCAAAGTGGTGGAAGAGACGCTTGCAAATTGCAAAAGAAATAATATCTTTCGTGTGATGGAGGAAATATTGGAGAATGCTTTGTTCTCTATCTACACTTTGTGTACGTAGTAAATTCCCGTATATAAAAGACGAAATGAAAAAACAAAAGTAATGTAGCATGATCGTGAAATCAGTGTGATACATGTCTTCTCAAATATGGGAAAGTAACTAAGCATACTCTAGTTAGATTTAATGTTTTAGTGATAAATCTACTTGTGGTCTTATAGTCTAATAGTTTAACTAAGGATTTATTAACAATCTAAGGATTTATTAATAATCTTACATCAGAAAATATGAGTTCGAGTTTAAAAAAAATATAATTTATCATTAATTATGTAAATTAACGGTTAAAATTTTATAAAAGATTTTTAGTATGGTATAAGCAGAGTATGGTACAGGTAAAACTGTCAGACAATCATAG
The DNA here is from genome assembly GCF_020379485.1 of Brassica napus. Classification (NCBI taxonomy): domain Eukaryota; kingdom Viridiplantae; phylum Streptophyta; class Magnoliopsida; order Brassicales; family Brassicaceae; genus Brassica; species Brassica napus. The sequence continues at coordinate 19,999,353 of NC_063441.1, forward strand.
ATGTATACTGTTATAGAATTATTTTATAATATTTTCTTAATCTATAGTAATATAAATAAGCGTTAAAAATTAGATGAAATTTGCATTGAGATTTTAGTTTAATCAAGTCCTTCGTTGAACCTGCTTGATGATACTATTCGATTGTGTGAATTATTGGTGCTTGTGACTTTGGATTCTGTAATTGAGGTCAAAAATAAAAAGGAAAAGAACAAAAAAAATTAAGTGAGTTGTGACATGATTTGTATAATGTATGGTCCTGCATGTTAGAAAAAGGGATGCATCGTCGATCGCCCACATGGTTATATGACCAAACAAAGGACTCGTCACAAGTTTCAGGTACAGTTTGTTCACCTCTTTTACTAGTAATCTAATACAACCTCCCCTAAAAATAGGGAATCATGCATGGCAATGCCACACAACAATCGTGTTCTTTTTGCTGTGAGCTGCAAATACATTGAATTAGGCTCAGCCAAGCTTTAACAGAATGTGAATCGATTCTTGAAATAGTACAATATGCTTTGACATAACAAGAAATATTAGTTAGGCCATGTGAAGTGTCTATCAAACTAAAGTTGATCTATAAAACTAAACCAAACTTAGAGAATATGAAAGAGACTACATTTTTCAACCACAATCAAAACAATAAAAGAGGTTATTCTTTGTACTATGAGGTTAAGAATCCAACCAAATTGTACCAAACTTGAAACGTATGATGATCCTAGTTTTCGAAATTTTTCACGTTGTGTAATTACGAGAGCTATCAACGGTTGGAGCACAATGGTTAGATTCAGTTGCCATGTAGCCGTACATATGTCTATTATGTAATCAACTGTTAGACATTATGATCATCTTATAAATTTTAACTTAAGGTAATTGACTATAACAAAAGATAAACACATTCTTTTTTTTTTTTGTAAAAAATATAAACACATTCTTTTGTACAAAGCAAATGGAAGTTTGTGGAATATACCTTCAAAGTATTTTCTCACTCCCAGGACTAGTCTGTATTGGCTCTTAGCATTTGCTTGCGGAAAATTTATCTTAATTTTCTTCTGCAATCGTTCATCAATTAACAAATAGATTAAAACGGAAATTGGCACAAAATGCTAAATGGCATAAATGTCTTGGAGAAAATTAGATCTAGGTTCTAGTTGGAATCTGGTCGAAGTACGAGTTAGAGATGGGCACGGATTTTTTGGTCTTACTTTTAAAAAAAGAATTCAGTACTATCTAATCTTTTCAATATCAACGACATGTATGAAGTGCAATAAATGTGTGCCAAACTATCACACCAGAAACATGTTTTGCCTTTTCTTCGATATAACACAAGAGGCTCATCGTCGGAACGTGAAGCAGAATCTTCACGTGAAATTACTATCTCATCTAGCAATCTATTCGCGTTGGAAAATTACTTGGCAGCAAAACCCACGTGGTTCACCGAAAAAAAATTGATTCTATTTATATTTTAATAGTTTGACGATAAAAATGAAATAGACCTATGGAAACGGGATAGAGAGTAGAGCTTCATATTTTTGCTTGCAATAAATTAGTAGATGAAATGAAATATTAGTTTCAGTTTCGATTCTACGAAAGTTCGTTTTTAGACACCCTAACTGAATACCATAGACCATGTCTCTACTGTGGAACAGAAAAATAAAACGTGACAAAATGAATAATGTGTTCTCTCACAAGTCACAAGTATTTGTCTTGAGGAATAGTTCGAATATCATTTGCAATAATATGTTCCACGAATCATATGCCATGTGATCTAAGTGATAACAAGTCAAATCATCTGGTATATATTTTAATTCGGATATTTATTCGTTATATTTTAATATCTTAGATTTGAGACCTTTATATACTGTTCTCGTATATTTCGAAGGATTGAGTGATGGCCTCTGTCTTGTGTTGATCATTCGAGTTCTTTACAAGCTCGGTGGGTTCGTCGTATGTGTTGACATTATTAACCCTAATATTTTTTTACAAAAAGATACATAGTGCCATAAGATGTTGTTCATACAAGACAAAATACATGTGAAGTGACCTAAAGTGTTTTTTTCTTGCCTACCTTAAAAACTCGAAAAGACTTATAAACAATATAAATTCAACAATATCATGCAGTCGATTCAGACAAATCCTGAGGCGTGTTAGTTGAAATCAATCTGTAATTGTAGTTTTCTGCTAGTATACAATTACTCGAAATTTCAGTATTGGGTTGAGTTTTTTTTGTTAATAAGATTATGTTACTAAAAATATGAGTTTTAGTGTATAGTATTAGTGTTAGCTGTCTATACACAAAGTTGACAGCCGAGTAACACGATTCCTCCATTGATCCGTGGCATTAAGTTTAGTTTATCATAGTTTACTAGTGTTTGGTCAAATTATAAAATTTGTTTTGAAGACCTAATAAGTTCGTATTA